>NC_090278.1:13052783-13363979 GCF_040414725.1 Anabrus simplex | reverse complement strand
ATAGAGGGCAGCACTGTTCTCTCTGGATTAAAGATGGCTGCATGTCGAAAAGCATTTTTTCAAATTATCCGCCACCACATTTCAAAGGTAAGTAGCTAAAGAGGGCAGCACTGTGCTCAAAGATGGCAGATGACAGCTATCAAAAAAGCACGTGGCTGTCAAAAAGCACGTGGATTTGTTTATCTCGAGCTAGTGAGGTTAAGTTGGTACCACTAAGGTTTATTCCCGTCAAGAT
This sequence comes from Anabrus simplex, assembly GCF_040414725.1. Classification (NCBI taxonomy): domain Eukaryota; kingdom Metazoa; phylum Arthropoda; class Insecta; order Orthoptera; family Tettigoniidae; genus Anabrus; species Anabrus simplex. The sequence goes on along the minus strand of NC_090278.1, from coordinate 13,363,744 downwards.
GGCAGTACTGAGGTTTGCGATGCGTTGTTGTCTGTCAAAAAGCACGTGGCTTTGTTTACAAATCTGTCAAAAGCACGTGGCTGTCAAAAAGCACGTGGCTTTGTTTACCTCGCGCTAGTGAGGTTAAGTTGGTACCACTAAGGTTTAGGCCCGTCAAGATGGCAGTACTGAGGTTAGCGATGCGTTGTTGTCTGTCAAAAAGCACGTGGCTGTCAAAAAACACGTGGCTTTGTTTACCTCATGCTAGTTAGGTTAAGTTGGCACTACTGGGGTTTAGGCCCGTCAAGATGGTAGTACTGAGGTTTGCGATGCGTTGTTGTCGATGACAGCTGTAAAAAAGCACGTGGCTTTGTTTACAAATCTGTCAAAAAGCACGTGGCTGTCAAAAAGCACGTGGCTTTGTTTACCTCGCGCTTGTGAGGTTAAGTTGGCACTACTGAGGTTTAGGCCCGTCAAGATGGCAGTACTGAGGTTAGCGGTGCGTTGTTGTCTGTCAAAAAGCACGTGGCTTTGTTTATCTCGCGCTAGTTAGGTTAAGTTGGCAGCACTGGAAGAGGCCTCTGGCTGAGGTGGAGGAGGCCACTGGCTGAGGAGGAGGAGGAGGTGGCCACTGGGAGGCCACTGGCTGAGGAGGAGGAGGAGGCCACTGGCTGAGGAGGAGGCCTCTTCCGAGAGCCGGAGGAGGAGGAGGCCGCCGAACCATCCAATTATACTACTCCGCCTGTTTTGAATTTAACCAATCCTAAATTTCTGTAATTAATTTCCCACCAATAAGGTGTTTCTGCATTGCCTTGTGAATAAATTTTTGCTCTCAACCAATAAAAATTGAGTGGGTGTGTCTACTCATTCCTGAAAGGTCTTGAATTTTCCACGAGGGTAAAAAAACTGCTGATTTTCTTGTCTCCGGGCCACTCTTATAAAATCTTGTTCAGTGTGTGAATATGTAGCAGGAGGCGGGAAGCGCCTCTTTCTTCATGCAGCAGCTCTTCAACAAGGTAATGGCTTTATAACATCTTTATTTCTTGCTACCTCAGCAGTCTTAACACTCGGGGAGGGTTAGAAACCTTTAATATGTAAACTATTAAACATGTAAACCCTTTTTCTGGTAAACTTCAGATTTCTTTAACTGTAATTCGGGGATAGAGAGTGCTTTACCCTCTCGAGCTCCCCTTCATTTTTGGAATTCCAGGTGACTATGTTTTCGTAACCGTTTTTCTCTTCCTTCTTAATGTGTTAAATTTATTTTGCAGACTATTCACCTCTATAGCTTTGGATTAGCCCCTGTGTATCGGCCTAGCGCCACTTAGGTTTTAAAATGTATATTTAGGAGTGCATGTTCACGCCTCCAGTCCTTTCTGTACTTTGGGCCAGTAAATTAACCTGATGTTTGTTCTTCATGCGAAGGCCCTGTAGGTTGGGTACATGATACCCCTGTTTCTTTGTGAGTGTTCCTTGAGGGCAGTTAGAAGTAAGGCTTGTTGTGGCCTTTGATAGGCTTGTAAAAAATATTGAGAGCAGGTCAGCTCTTTCTGGTATTTTGGAAAGTGCCTCTAGGAGGCTTGACATTACTAAGCGGGAGCAAGAGACCCATGTAATGAAGGGGTTTTTCTGCCCTTTAGTAATTTGTGGTTGTGAGCTGAGAGCTCAGACTTTGGGGCCCGTAGCCCAGAATTTGTAAAGTTGCATTGTACCTGATTTTCCTTGTTATTTCCCCCTAGTGGAAACTGATTAGATTTTTCTCTAATTTTGGACTTCTTGATCGTGTACCTGATTTAACTGGTTGTTATTTGTTGTACGCTCAAAATTCTATGTCACCATTGTTAAGTTTTGAAAATATAACCTCTGTTGAAATTTTAATTTATATTTCGAAGTTGTAGTTAGACCCATTCCAGCCCGCACCTTCTTGCACCTCTGACTTCCACGGATAACTCCGTAACAAGTGGTAGCAGAGCGTGGTTGAATGGGTCTCAATTTAGCCCCTTTTGACGGCTAAACATTGCTTTTGATTCGAACTCTAACAATTTTCTCCGTCGCTGGAAATTTTTCGGTTTTTCTAAATTTCTTACGTGTCTGTCACCATGCCCGGCCCTCGCGATGTCCTCCATCCCGGCTATTTGCGCAAGGAGGAATTAATCTATGAATTAATAATTAGAAATGTTCAATCTGGAGGCACGGTTGCGGCCGATACCTCGAAGCTTAAAGAGTCCCTTGATTTGCCTATTTCCATCCCCACTTTGGGAGAGAAAGAGATTGACGACGCTCTCTCCACGATCAATGATAATACTACTGAGCTAGCATCTTAAGTTAGTTTTTTTGAAGAAAATGATCCATCACCTAATCAACTTAAACGTGTGCAAGCTAGATTGTTTCATTTTTCTAACAGAGTTAACGATCTGTTGTCTCTAAAGTTGAATGACATTCAAGGGAAGGAGGCTAGTGCTCTTCTCGAAAACCTGTCTAAACTGTCCAGTAAGGTCAATCTATTGTTAACTGGAGCTGTACCCCCCAAGACCGACCAACCCACTCTGGTAAACGTAGTTAGCGAGGAAGACTCTTCTAAAGGAGAAGAAAATAGGAAATCTGTAGGAGCTCAACAAACCTCCGCCCCATTAGACAATGAATCCGAACGTCGCACCTTGTTGAATAATGCACATTCTGAAACAGCTTCTCCACCACTTAGGCCTCTACCTACTATGTCACCTGGCTTCAGCGGTTTGCCCCATCATTTAGCAGTGTTGCTCAGCGCTATTTTGAAGTTCTCCGTCAATTCCACCAGTGATGTTATTGCTTTTCAAAGATTTTTGTTGAGTTTGAGGATCACGCCCTTGTTTTTTCTCTTTTTCCGTGTCAAATTTTGCAGATCATTTATCCCTATTCAGTTGGTGTTCTATCTGACGAAATAGTAAGAGTAATTGCTGATCAATCATCTATAGAATAATTTCACGCCCATCTGTTAGCTAATTTAATTCCGGCTCGAGCTAGGTCATCCCTAATTCAGAAGTACTATTACCGAGTACAGCGGCTGGATGAAAATCTTGCTGACTTCATCCAAGACATCAAATTCTACACCAGAGTATTTGCTCTCCATTTTCCTGAAGATCAAATTGTACAAGCCATTGTGGAAGGGATTTCTCCATCATACAGGTCATATTTGTGCTCAAACCTTTGCCGAGTTAGAGGCTATGGCTGTCTCAGCCGAGGGAGTTCGATACGCTGAAACATTACGGGTGGCTAAGAAGCCCCCTCCGTTCGCTAGCAATTTTCGGCCTCCTCCTCGCCGAACTTTCACTGCCCGCAAATTTTATGCTTGTGGCTCGGCCGTTCATCTCCGAAACAAGTGCCCTTTAGTTAAATCTAGCGGGACAAAGAATGGAGCAGGGTCATTTCAAGGCTGTTTTAAATGCGGCGCTTTCTCCCATATTGCTAAGAATTGCCCGAATTCGACTAGCACTCCCTCCTGCTCAACTTCGGGTGCAACTTCCACCAACAATCCAAAGTGACTAGTGGCTTCGGCTGAGTCGACTAACTTTTCTTTCCGAGGCTCAGCCCCAAGTAAACCTGCCGAAAGCTCAGGGAAATTTCGTTCCTCTAATTCGTCTTTTGAAGGTCCCAAGGAATGTCTTAGGATTGCGGCGAACACCCCCGCACCGGTACCATTTCTCAAAATTGAATTGAATAATGAGCCCGTAACTGCTCTTTTAGATTCAGGCAGTGTTTGTTCCATTATTTCGACTGAATGGTATTCCAAATTAAAATTTGTGTGTAAACTTCCGGATTATTGTTCGTCTTTGGTTCAATGCGTTTCGGCAAACTCCTCTCCATTAGAAATTTTAGGTTTCCTGTATGCCAAAATTCGTATTTCTAAATTTACTTGGAAAGTTAAACTGTTTGTGGCTAAGCTGTTGTCTTTCCCCATTATATTGGGAGCCGATTTCATGTCTCACACCGGTCTAGTGCTCGACATTCAGAGCAAGTCGTGCACTTTCAAGTTTGCTAGTAGTTTCAAAATCCCCCTGTTATCATGTAGTTCTGTATCATTTTCATCTGTTTCGCCTACCCAGGATGAGATGTTCTTAGACCTTAGACATCTACCTGAGGAGCAGGCTGATATTATTCGCAAGTTGTGTCAGTCGTTTCCAGAAGTTTTTCTGATACTCTTGGTGTTACTGACCTCATTGAATACAAGATTTGGATTACGGATTCGATTCCAGTCCGTTTTCCACCTAAAATGAAGGCTTTGAAGGAAATCATAGATCAGATGTTGAAGGATGGTATTTTTCGACCTCTAAGTCGGCGTATTCTTCGCCTATTTTTCTAGTCCCGAAACCCCAAGGTTGCTTCAGGCGTGTGATTGATTATAGGGCTCTCAATCGGAAGGTGGTGTTACAATCTGTGCCCCTTCCCGAACTTCACTCTTGTTTTTAATGGTTTCGAAAAGCGAAGTTCTTTACCATCTTAGATCATAATCAGGCTTATAATCAGATACCTCTGGCGGAAGAATCTAAACATCTGACAGCGTTTGCCACTGATTGGAACTTGTACGAATACAAACGCGTGCCTTTCGGGCTCCCCACGGGAGCAGCCGTGCTAGCGAGACTGCAAGATAGGGTCTTCTCCGACATCAAATTCGAGTACCTATATCATTATCTGGATGATGTCGTCGTATTTTCTGAGACCTTTGAAGAACACCTTGATCATCTTCAAGAAGTTCTTAATCGCATTCGTAAGGCAGGGTTAACAGTTAAGCTGTCCAAATTTGCTTTTACTAAACCTTCCATGTCATTTCTAGGGCACATTGTGTCGCCCGATGGTGTCGCTGTAGACCATTCTAGAACACAGGTTACCGGGCGAGTTGCCCGTGCGCGTAGAGGCACGCGGCTGTGAACTTGCATCCGGGAGATAGTAGGTTCGAATCCCACTATCGGCAGCCCTGAAGATGGTTTTCCGTGGTTTCCCATTTTCACACCAGGCAAATGCTGGGGCTGTACATTAATTAAGGCCACGGCCGCTTCCTTCCAACTCCTAGGCCTTTTCTATCCCATCGTCGTCATAAGACCTATCTGTGTCGGTGCGACGTAAAGCCCCTAGCAAAAAAAGAACACAGGCCATCCGTGTTTTTAAGCCTCCTAAGGACATCAAAGATATTGCCAGGTTCATAAGCATGGTGAACTTCTTCAGGAAATGTATTCCTAATTTCGCTAATAGAGCGGCACCATTGAACTTTCTCCACAGGAAAGGCGTCAAATTTGATTGGGGGCCTTCTCAACAAGCCGCTTTCGAAGACCTCAAATTAGCCCTTTGTAATGCCCCTGTCCTCGCTATGCCCGATTTCTCTAAGAAATTCATCGTCCAAACCGACGCGTCGTCGTCGGCGGTAGCTGCAGCCCTTCTTCAAGAGACTGAACTAGTGAGGCGACCAATCGCCTATGCCTTTAGGACATTATTGGCCCAAGAATCCACGTATTCCATCTATGAACTTGAAGGTTTAGCAGTCTTATTTGCTCTAGAAAAGTTCCGCCTCTATCTGGAACATATCAAGTTCGACTTGGAAACAGATAACCAAGCCTTAAGCCGGGTCTTAGCTAGGCCGCGTCGTACGGGTCGTATAGCCCGCTGGGCCATCAGAATGTGTGCCATCCAATTTGACGTTAGGCATAAAAGAGGTACTGAAAATGTTGTGGCAGATGGACTTAGCCGTATGTTTTCTAATGGTGTAGAGACCTCTGAACAGGAAGACAGTTTTTCACCTCCCGAGTAAATACTACCTGAGGTTAATGCCATTCTAACTGATGCTCCCATGTTATTTAGGGATACTGAAAAATATTAACGTGAAGATCCAGTGCAGGCTTCCATTATGGAAACCCTTTCTTCTGGGGAACATGTCGTCCCTTATGTACTGAAGAATGGTGTTTTATGTTGCCCGTCGGGGCATGATAAGATGATGAAAGTAGTGATTCCAGCTGTTCTTGTGCCTATGATCTTCAAGCACTATCATGAGACCCCATTAGAGGGCATTTAGGCATCTTTAAAACTCGAGAAAAGATCAGAGAGAGGTTCATTTGGAAGGGTATGGACGGAGAAATCCGTGAATTGGTAAAGGCTTGTAAATCTTGTTGGCTTAGAAAACCCACCACTAAGCTAGGTCTATTGTCGTCTCACCAAGCGTCGCGCCCCATGGAACGTCTTTACATCGACTACGTAGGACCCATCCCCCAATCAAAGGGGAACGCCAACAAATTCATTTTGTTGTGTGTAGATGGTTTCAAAAGATATTCCTGGTTATTTCCTACTAAGCTGGCTACCGCTCAGTCCACCATTTCTTGTTTAAATTCTATCTTTGCTTCTTTTGGTCCGTGTCAATATATTGTGTCTGATAATGCTAAAGCCTTTACCTCTAATCTCTTTCGTAAATTCTGTTTTGACCTATCCATCTCACATGTAACAACTTCTGCATACTATCCTCAACCATCTCTGGCTGAACGGGTCAATCGTAATCTGAGGTCGGCTCTAATTGCCTATCATCATGATGATCATTCTAGGGGGGACACGTCCTTGAATTGGTTAGCCTTCGCTTTGAACTCGGCGGTTCACGAATCTCATAAAATCACTCTTGCTACATTGATGTTCAAGTTTGTACCCAACACGCCACTCTCTAACCTTTGGTGTCTTAGTGATATTCTACCTGAGAGAATAAATCCAGAAAATATTACAGTTCTTTGAAAGAAGGCTAAGGCCAATCTTAAAATTTCTCATGAAAAGGTTAGGGAAAGATATGATCGTGGACGGAGGCCCACCAAGTTAAAAGTAGGAGACCAACTTATGGTCAAGAATTTTGTTACCGCGGGCAAGCTTGCCCCCAGATTTCATGGGCCGTGCATTATTTTAGATTTTCTTACGCCGGTCACATTGTTAGTGAGCAATCCAGCCACCGTGAGGATTTTTAGGGTTCACCTGTCTCATGTGAAACCTGTGTAAATTACTTGCTCATTGGATCTTTAGCATCTTGTAAGAACCCCAAAGGTTACGTTTTTTGGGTTTTATTTTTAAGGCCTTCTGTGTTTGTTCATGTACCTTGTAAAACCTTCCCCATAGTTACTCTGCTGTCCTGTCAATTCGGCCATTACCACGCTCCCGTCTCCTGCTAAACCACACCAGTGGCAAATAAATAAAGTTTACACGCCGCTGGCCCCTCAGCCTCACCACAAAGACAGTACCCTAAAACATTAATGTCCAACACAAATTCTGCCGCCGAGATCTTACTGTTTCAGTGCCCCCGCAGCCGTGCGGCGCCGTATCGCCACTGAGGTGGGGTACGGGCCCACTCCACTCCAGTGAGGTCAACCAGTGTACGGCGAGCCGGAACCCTCCTTCCGGCCAAGGCTGATGTGCGGCGCACCACCCGCAAGCTACTCGAGGACTGTAAACAAACTTCGTATCTGCGGCGTGCTTCACCACGACTACCCCTCTCATAGTAGCGGGAGAGGTGTATCTCAGGGTACTTGAGGGGTCCGAGCGGCCTCCTCTGGATACGGGCAGCGGCGGCAGGTCTTGCCGTCAAAAGTAATCGGCAGCTAATGTTCTTCTTCAGCTATATGGACACTCTATTTCTACAATTCATAATTTTTTGCTTCAATCAATCTTTGGTGGACTTAGAAAAATATTACTTCCATGAATTAATGTTTTTGTTTTGCAATCCTACTACTACAAAGAAATTCTAAAACTGGACTTAATCTAGTCACACCAATCTATATCAAACAATTTAAGTGACCTCCGACTACTGAAAAATTGTATTTTCTCCCCTAATTTCTTCTTCAACCTATCAGCAACAAACTTGAACTTTGTTTCGGATATTTTTTTTCTCTTCTGTGTCACCCCTTGGAAGGACTTTTGGGGGGAGGAGGTCTGTACCGGGCGGTACACCTCTACGACGCAAGTTCAAATCTTGCGCCAATTGAAACTCCTCTACAGGAGAAGTTCTGAACTTTAAAAACTGAAGTAACTCTGCTGTTTATCAGAAGATGTCACTGTGTGTTTTTGATTTGCTTTTGTTTTACATTGATCAAGAAGTGTGGACAGACTCTAACAGATGTCACTACCAAGAACTACGATAACGCACTCTGGTGTAAAGGAATGAACCTTCTTGAAGAAATTTTGTTTTCATAAAATTTGTCTTTACTAAATTTTGTTCTGTCTTTTGTGGGTTGGCAATATTAAGTTTTCTTTCCGCCTGTTTTGAATTTAACCAATCCTAAATTTCTGTAATTAATTTCCCACAAATAAGGTGTTTCTTCTTTGCCTTGTGTATCAGTTTATGCTGTCAACCAATAAAAATTGAGTGGGTGTGTCTACTCTTTCCTGAAAGGTCTCGAATTTTCCACGAGGGTATAAAAAATGCTGATTTTCTTGTCTCCGGGCCACTCTTATAACATCTTGCTCAATGTTCGAATATGTAGCAGGGGGCGGGAGGCGCCTCTTTCTTCAGGCAGCAGCTCTTCAACAAGGTAATGGCCTTTTAACATCTTTATTTCAGCAGTTTTAACTCTCGGGGAAGGTTCGAAATCTTTAATATATAAACTATTAAACATGTAAACCCTTTTCCTGGTAAACTTCAGATTTGTTTAACTGTAATTCGGGGATAGAGAGTGCTTTACCCAGAATTTGCAAAGTTGCAGTGTACCTGATTTTCCTTGTTATTTCCCCCTAGTGGAAACTGGTTAGATTTTTCTCTAATTTTGGACTTCTTGATCATGTACCTGGTTTAACTGGTTGTTATTTGTTGTACGCTAAAAATTCTATGTCACCATTGTTAAGTTTTGAAAATATAAACTCTGTTGAAATTTTAATTCATCTCTCGAACTTGTAGTTAAACCCATTCCAGCCCGCACCTTGTTGCACCTCTGACTTCCACGGATAACTCCGTAACAGTTTTGTTTTCTAATTATCAAGAAGTGTGGACATTCTGTTACAGATATCTCTACCAAAAACTATGATCATGCACCCTGGAGCGAAGTGAAGGAACTTTTCCTGAAGATATTTTGTATTCATAAGTTTGTTCTTTACTAAATGTTGTTCTTTCATTTGTGGGTTGGCAATATTAATCTTTCTTTCCGCCAGTTTTGAAATTAGCCAATCGTAAATTTCTGTCATTAATTTTCAGCCAATGGCGTCTTTCTTTACCAATGTCGATGTGTAACTGTAAGCTACCCAATAAACGACTGTGGCTGTGTCTTAATCATTCATGAAAGGTCTCGAATCTTCCCCGAGAGTATAAAACTGCTGATTTTTCTGGCTCTCCGCCACTCGTACAACATCTAGCTTAGTGTATGGAAGTATAACAGGAGGCGGGAAGCGCCTCTTTCATCCGCCAGCAGCTCTTCTACAAGGTAATGGCCTTTTAACATCTTTATTTCTTGCTAGCTCAGCAGTTTAGCCCTCGGGGAAGGTCCGAAACTTTTTCACTGTAACCTACCATTCGAAAAATGTCTTAGTGCCGGCTTATGTTAAAGTTTATTATTATTTAACTCTAAATCGGGGATAGAGAGTGCTTTACCCTCTCGAGCTCCCCTTCATTTTGCGATGAGGTGACTACGTTTTCATAGCCGATTTTCTACTCTTCCCTAGTTCGGGAATAGCCCCTGTATCATCGGCCTAGTGCCCCTTAGGTTTTATAAAGCTTCATGTAGGAGTACAAGCGACGCGTCCATTCATCTTGGTATTTTGGGCCATTTAATTAATCAATTACTCTTCTTTTAAGGCCCTGTAGGCTGGGTACGAGGTACCCCTGTTTAATTCTTGTAAGTTGTGCCTCGATGGCAAGTTTTTGTAAAGTCTGGTATTGCCTTTACTAGGTGTGAAAAATTGAGAGCGGGTCAGCTCTTTCTTGTGTTTGAAAAGTGCCTCTGGGAGGCTTGAGATTTAAAGGTGGGAGCTAGGGCTCCATGTTATAAAGGGACTTCTGCCCTTTGGTAATATGTGGTTGTGAGCTGAGGTCTCAGGAATTAAAAAATTTAGGGCTTGTAGCCTAGATTGTTAACGTCTCTCTAAATCTCGGCTTTCTTGGTCTTGTACCTGATTTGGCTTGTTGTTATTTGTTTAAATCTGAAATTTTTATGTGAAAATATAACCTTTATAGAAATTTTAATTCATTTTTCGGACTTGTAGTTAGACCCATTCGAGCCCGCACCTTCTTTCACCTCTGCTGATCCACCAAACACGGTAACAAGTGGTAGCAGAGCGTGAGGCCTTTGTATTAAAACCTATCATTTGTACTACGTTTTCTGAAACAGCCTGTGTGGCTCAGAAGGCAGCGCACCGGCCTCTTACCGTTGGGATCCGTGGTTCTAATACTGGCTCCGGAATGTGCTGGACAAAAGCGGAGCCACGAAGGATTTTTCGGGTTTTCTATGTCATCTTTCATTCCAGCAACACTCTAGACCAGGGATGGCGAACCTTTTCCAACTAGTGTGCCAGTTTAAGTCTGCAGTATTATTCTCAACTCTCTACTGTGCCATTTGTTATTTTCGTTTGTAATAGCTCCAAATCATTCCCCCCACCCCCACCCCCACCCCCACCCCCGACTTTCATCCCTGATTCAAAATTGTGTTTCATAATACGTTTTTACATTGTGTACATTGTAATAATAATACATTTGATTGCATGCTTCGTGGTCTATTTGGCCAATACCACAATAATTCTTAGTACCCATGTCATTTATGTTAGGTTCATGATTTCTTGTCTTCAATAACACACGAGAAACACTTAGATCTGAACATTTTTTTAATAACTGGATTTACGTCGCACCGACACAGATAGGTCTTATGGCGACGACGGGATAGGGAAGGCCTAGGAGTGGGAAGGAAGCGGCCGTGGCCTTACTTGGTACAGCCCCAGCATTTGCCTGGTGTGAAAATTTGAAACCACGGAAAACCATCTTCAGGCTGCTGACAGAGGGGTTCGAACCCACTAGCTCCCAGATGCAAGCCCACAGCTGTGCGCCCCTAGCCGTACGGCCAACTCACCCGGTAGATCTGAACCAAGACGGTTTTTAACTGTTGACTTCACGACGTTAATTGTAGGAAAGAGCTGCTCGCAGGCGTATGATGACCCAAACAAAGAAACTAGCGCTATAGCAAGTTTGTGAGAGGCTGTTCCGCTGTTCGGTTTGTGGAGAGAGTATTCATCATCAACAGCTTCACCAAGTTGTACGAATTTGTTTAACCATGTACTGCTTTCTTGAAATTCAGTCAACTCCATTTCTAAACTGGCAATATCGAACCACTCAAAAAATTGGCCTGAATATCACTCATTTGTACAATATGAGGTTCTAAAATAAAATACGACAGTTCCTCCAAATCTCGAAATTGGGGTATTTGGCAACAACTTGTCTTACGAGACTGAATAAACAGTTGGACACTAAGAATAATTACGCGCTGCTGGCCACCAGATACAAGCCAAACTTCACTGATGCTAGTGAGCAAATGGATTGTCCACCGGATCTGGCATTTATCTGACCGAGCCCAATAGCAGCAGTCGCTTAAGTGCGGCCAGTATCCAGTATTCGGGAAATAGTGGGTTCGAAGCCCACTGTCGGCAGCCCTGAAGATGGTTTTCCGTGGTTTCCCATTTTCACACCAGGCAAATGCTGAGGCTGTACCTTAATTAAGGCCACGACCGCTTCCTTTCCACTCCTTACGCTCTCTTGTCCCACCGTCGCCTTAAGACCTATATGTATCGGTGCAACGTAAAGCAACTTGTAAAAATAAAAAATGATATTCATCTCACTTGACTTCCGGAACTATCAATGTTGCCATAATGCACGTCCGAATGGAACTAGAATTTAGATCTTCGGTGTTTATTTTTTAAACCTGAAACACTATGACTATACGATGCACGTGGTATGAAAAATCTATAGCACAAGAGGTACATAAACACGTTAATATGTGCATGTGGTGTGCCACCGAAATAGCGTTCGCGTGTCACCTACTGACACGCGTGGCAAAGGTTCGCCATCCCTGCCCTAGACTATCATTTTATGTTATCTGCCAGTCATTAATCATTCCCCAGCTAAAAGCCTGCATCCGGGGTGGGGGTTTATACCTTACTGCTATTAGTTCTAAAGACAGATTTCCGTGGTTTCTTATTTTCACTATAGTCATATCGTGATAATTAAGAAGTCATTTCTATATAAAAATAGCACGTATCCTCTTCTCGGAGTAGGCCTGGTGCTGGTGTGTTTTATTTAACGCCCCTGTAGGTAACTTGCATACCGTGTTGAGGTTGATTCAACCAGCACGCTAACGATTACACCATAAAACCCCATGTTAACAACCGTTTTCGACCGTGGTCAGCACTTAACGACGATCGTTATTCTTTGCTTTCTAGACCGGAGCCGCTCTCTCACTATCAGAGGATAAGCATCCATATACTTGCAGGCTGACGACACCACGTACACCCTCTGCAGGGCTTCGGAGGCTGTGCAGCGGCCGCTTGGTAGGCCAATGGCCATTCAAGGGTAAGGTGCTATGGAGTATGGTAATGGACATTACAACGCGCAGGTCGCCTAAGGATGGACAACATGCCCGCTGATTTATGAAGTTTCCTACCATCGAATTAGAGAGTTAACAATTACTTTATAACGGTAAAAGAAATTTATAAATAATAATAATAATAATAATAATAATAATAATAATAATAATAATAATAATAATAATAATAATAATAATAATAATAGCATGCGCCCTCGAAGAGGGACTAGAGGGACTGTACATAACAAACTATTAAGCTATAGAGTTATCCACCGATAGTAAGATAGCGACCCCGGTCAGGTCTCGGGGTTTAATTCCCTGGGCAGGTAAGGATATCCGATAGAGAGGTAATCGAAGTGGAACAGTGTCAGAGTCGATTAACAATACAACAAATAGTCATATTTTTAATTTTTATGGTTTTCACATTTTTTTCGATAACACCGCGACGCAAATGTGATAATTATTTTAATACAATTCTCAGTACTGTATGGAATCAGTACTGTAGCTAAGTGAAAGGTGCTGTACTTGCATGTGTTTGCTGAGTCATACACCCGGTCTAGCTTCTAGCAACATGCAGGCAGACACGGGTAAACGCAGTACCTCGTTCATTTCTTTTGATGGGTCCACACAAAGCACACACCAGCATACAAAAATCTTAAAATATGATTTAATATTTCCCTTATATTATCATATGTAAGTATATATTGGTAATCTCAGGTAAAAACAAATGTGAATAAAGAATTTATCTCGTGTGTTTGCTATATCTAATTTTTTCTGCGCGCATGTGAATGAAGTGTGCAGAGAATTTAACTTCTGTTTTTGCTATACATACATACACACACACATTATCATTATAGACTGTTACGCCTTTCAGCGTTCAGTCTGCAAGCCTCTGTGAATTCACTAAACGTCGCCACAATCCTCAACTTGCAACTAGTGCTGTGGCCCCATTTAGTTCTATACCTCTTATATTTAAACCGTTAGAAACGAAGTCTAACCATCGTCGTCTTGGTCTCCCTCTACTTCTCTTACCCTCCATAACAGAGTCCATTATTCTCCTAGGTAACCTACCATCCTCCATTCGCCTCACATGACCCCACCAACGAAGCCAGTTTATGCGTACAGCTTCATCCACCGAGTTCATTTCTAAATTAGCCTTTATCTCCTCACTCCGAGTACCCTCCTGCCATTGTTCCCACCTGTTTGTACCAGCAATCATTCTCGCTACCCTCATGTCTGTTACTTCTAACTTGTGAATAAGATATCCTGAGTCCACCCCGCTTTCGCTCCCGTAAAGCAAAGTTGGCCTGAAAACAGACCGATGTAAATATAGTTTCGTCTGGGAGCTGACTTCCTTCTTACAGAATACTGTTGATCGCAACTGCGAGCTTACTGCATTAACATTGCTACACTTTGATTCAATCTTACTTGCTATATTACCATCCTGGGAGAACACACACCCTATATACTTGAAATTATCCACCTGTTCCAGCTTTGTACCTCCAATCTGACATTCAATTCTGTTGAATTTCTTACCTACTGACATCAATTTAGTCTTCAAAAGGCTAATTTTCATACCATACTCATTGCACCTATTATCAAGTTCCAAGATATTAGACTGCAAGCTTTGGGCACAATCTGCCATTAAGACCAAGTCATCAGCATAGGCCAGACTGCTTACCAAATTTCCATCTAACTGAATCCCTCACTGCCATTTTATACCTTTCAGCAGATGATCCATGTAAACTACGAACAGCAAAGGTGAAAGATTACAGCCTTGTCTAACCCCTGTAAGTACCCTGAACCAAGAACTCATTCTACCATCAATTCTCACTGAAGCCCAATTGTAAACATAAATGCCTTTGATTGATTCTAATAATCTACCTTTAATTCCATAGTCCCCCAGTATGGCGAACATCATTTTCCTCGCTACCCTGTCATATGCTTTCTCTAGATCTACGAAACATAAACACAACTGCCTATCCTCTCGTAGTATTTTTCAATTACCTGGCGCATACTGAGAATCTGATACTGACAGCCCCTCTGTGGTCTGAAACCACACTGGTTTTCATCCAACTTCCTCTCAACTACTGATCGCACCCTCCCTTCCAAGATGCCAGTGAATACTTTGCCTGGTATACGAACCAATGAGATACCTCGATAGTTGTTGCAATCCTTCCTGTTCCCTTGCTTATAGATAGGTGCAATTACTGCTTTTGTCCAATCTGAAGGTACTTTACCAACACTCCATGCTAATCTTACCACTCTATGAAGCCATTTCATCCCTGCCTTCCCACTATACTTCACCATTTCAGGTCTAATTTCATCTATTCCTGCTGCTTGCTATATCTAAGTTACTTTACTGCGCGCAGTAGTAAAAGAAGTACGTGTGTAATGGCTAGCTCACAGCATTTAGTTGTCACACATATTTTCCTACGTAACAATGAATTCCGTATTTTGTGTCTGGCGTTCTTTACGTTAGCGAGTGCAAGTAAATTAAATGTCTGCGTGTGCGTATAACACTAAAGAAGTGTACTAACGAAAATCAGAAGTGGTGTAGGTTTCTCACCTAAGGCAGTGCGTTTGTTTTCATGTATAATTTTGTTGTTATCTCCCACATTGTTTTCCACTGCACAACAGAGCGTTTCAGTGATCGATTCCATGCATGATATAGTACACAAGAGAAAGTTTCTATGCATGTAATAGTATTTTTTTGTTATACTGTCACACTGACTATGTGTTTGTGCCATGAATCATGCGTAGACAGCTCGCAAAATAAGGACAGAGGCAGTTTGCCGTTCAGTTTCAGAGTTCGAATCCACGCATGTAACTGTTTATTACAAAAATACATGTATATTTGTAATTTATGAGTAAGGTAAGACAACAATAGGCTATATATGTTCTAAACAAATAAAATGTTGCAATCTCGCTCTTAGTAGAGGGCACAGCACAATGCATTTCCGTTCTACTGTAACAGGATTGAACCTGTACAGACTGCTTGTGCTCTCTGGACAGTGAGGAGTGGGAGGTCACGCTATGACGTCGTCCGATACAGATGTTAAACCTTGAGCAAGATGGCGACGGTACTCTACACCTTGCTTACGAGTTTAATATCATAACAGTAACGTAAGTATATCTGAAGCAAAACGGGATAACAGGTGTTATTAATGTAATAAATTATTTAGTCTGATCCTCTCATCCGTTGTTCTTTGCAAACTAGACCGGGGATCGATATCAGCTACCTCTTGAATTGTATTAATAATAAAATTATGATTTTCGTTTTGTTCGAAAACCGTGAATGTAGATGTACATTACTGTTCATAACATTATCCATTTTATCTTAGTATCTTCCCTGCATTATAAAAGGCATCCGGAGGAGGAGGAGGAGGAGGTGGAGGAGGAGGGATGACATCTAGGGACAGATGATAGGCAGAAGCGGGGAATGGGTCAGACGATCAGGAGGAGACCGTCTATGTGTCGGATGGGGACGTAAAGCCTCAAGCAGACCTTACGATAACACAGGTGCGCAACTAAGTAGAGACGCGTTTTAGGTAAAATAAAAGGAGGTGTGATCATAGTTATTTGTCCGTCGGATGGAGACGTAATGCTACTAGTTAGTGTCGGGAAGGGGAACTGGCAAAATGATGTCGGGAATGGTATCTCGCCGTAAAAATCTAGGGCACTGTAATGCTAGGCCCCTCCAAGATGGTAACGGGAAAGGGGCATCTAACAAGTTGGCGTAGGGAAGCTCATCTAGCCGTAATGTTATGCGCTGTAAGATTAGGCTCCTCCAAGATGACGTGGAGGGGGAAGGGATCTAGCAAGATGGTGTCAGGAAGGGTATCTTGCCGTAAAACTAGGGTATTTCAAGGGTAGATCCCTCCAAGTTGACGTCAGGGAGGGGATATAGCAGGATAGCGTCTCTTATTTCAAATTCCGCACCTCACCCTTGTCAAAAGCTCGTGGTGTGTGGCTAAGTCCGTCAAGATGACAGCAGTGAGGTCAGGGTCGCCCACTTAATCAAATTCCGCGCACCACACCTGTAAATAAGCACATAGAGTGAGGTTAGGAGCTATCATGAAGACGCCTGAAACGTTAGGGTCGCTCACTTATTCAAATTCGGTGCCAAAACACGAGCACGTGGTCAAAGTGACGTTAGGTCCCGCGAAGATGACAGCTGTCAAAACACGAGCACGTGGGTTTGTTTGTAAACAATGGCACGTGACCATGACGTCATTGGGTCAATAACCTCGTGGGTAAATGCTGACGCAGATCCCATTGTTTTAGAACCCGTGTTGCTTCGAACCAAATGATAGGCCTAGTAGATTTGTGTGCATTAATAATTTGATACCAAATTTATGTTAGGAAGATTTTATACCCATAGAAGGTGGTGATCCAATTCGAGTGCCACACAACTCCCGAAGTTACAACTATTGATGCCTGTTCTAGCATTTTCCCCTTTCAGCCAATGTAGCTTACTAAAACGATAAGTAACTCTGTCCCGAAAAGATCCGGGAAATCGTGACCAAGAGTAGTATAATGGGAGAGTTCTGCCGCCTCCTCCTCCTCGCGCGGCGCGGGAAATTTGAATTATGGTGGGAAAATTGAATTTTGGCGGGAGATTTGAATTTGTAAACAAAGCCACGTGCTTTTTGACAGCTGTCATCGACAACAACGCATCGCTAACCTCACTGCTGCCATCTTGACGGGCCTAAACCTCACTAGTGCCAACTTAACCTAACTAGCGTGAGGTAAACAAAGCCACGTGTTTTTTGACAGCCACGTGCTTTTTGACAGACAACAACGCATCGCTAACCTCAGTACTGCCATCTTGACGGGCCTAAACCTCAGTAGTGCCAACTTAACATAACTAGCGCGAGATAAACAAATCCACGTGCTTTTTGACAGCCACGTGCTTTTTGACAGATTTGTAAACAAAGCCACGTGCTTTTTGACAGACAACAACGCATCGCTAACCTCAGTACTGCCATCTTGACGGGCTTAAACCTCAGTAGTGCCAACTTAACCTAAATAGTGCGAGGTAAACAAAGCCACGTGTTTTTTTGACAGCCCGTGCTTTTTTTGACAGCTGTCATCCGCCATCTTTAAACCACAAAGCACTGTGCTGCCCTCTTTAGATGCAAAATTCGTCACCTGTCATCCGCAGTGCTGCCATCTTGACGGGTCTAAACCTTAGTGCTACCAACTTAACCTAACTAGCGCGAGGTAAACAAAGCCACGTGTTTTTTGACAGCTGTCATCCGCCATCTTTAATCTATAGAGCACAGTACTGCCCTCTTTAGCTACTTACCTTTGAAATGTGGTGGCGGATAATTTGAAAAATGCTTTTTGACAGCAGCCATCCTTGTGCACCATGCTGCCCTCTTTAGCTAGATACCTGTGGTGGCAGGCAATTCCACATGACAGCAGCCATTTTTAATCAATAGAGCACTGTGCTGCCATCTTTAGCTAGATACCTTTGAAATGTGGTGGCGGCAAATTGAAAAATTTCACGTGCTCTTGTTTGGAAACAAACTCACGTGCTTTTTTGACAGCTACCATCCGCCATCTTTAATCAACAGAGCATAGTGCTGCCCTCTTTAGTTTGAAATGTGGTGGCGGCAAATTCCACGTGCTCTTGTTTGGAAACAAAGCCATGTGCTTTTTTGACAGCTGTCATCCGCCATCTTTAATCAACAGAGCACCGTGCTGCTATCATGCGGGCAATTTCGTCAGCTGTCATCCGCCATCTTTAAACCACAGAACACCGTGCTGCCCTCTTTATGGCTACTACCTTAAGCACGTAGTAGCGGGCAATTTGAAAAGTTCTGTTAGCTATCATCCGCCATCTTTAATCAAGAGAGCACCGTGCTGCCATCTTTAGCTAGATACCTTTGAAATGTGGTGGCGGCAAATTGAAAAATTTCACGTGCTCTTGTTTGGAAACAAACTCACGTGCTTTATTGACAGCTACCATCCGCCATCTTTAATCAACAGAGCATAGTGCTGCCCTCTTTAGTTTGAAATGTGGTGGCGGCAAATTCCACGTGCTCTTGTTTGGAAACAAAGCCATGTGCTTTTTTGACAGCTGTCATCCGCCATCTTTAATCCAGAGAGCACCGTGCTGCCCTCTTTATCGTAGTAGATGTAAATTCGTCACCTGTCATCCGCAGTGCTGCCATCTTTAGCTAGATACCTTTGAAATGTGGTGGTGGATAATTTAAAAAGAGAAATTCTACAGCAGCCCTCTCACGACGCTAATTGCATAAGATGGCGGCTATACATGACTCCTTAAGGGTGCTTACGCAAGATGGCTGCTATACACAGGTTCTTATGAGACGCCCTTGGGATGCTTGCGCAAGATGGCAGTTATACATGGCTCCTTATGAGATGCCCTAGGGATGCTTGCTCAAGATAGCGACTGCTCTTATGGGACGGCTTAAGTGTCTTTGCACAAGATGGCTTGAGACGCCCTAAGGATGCTTGCGCAAGATGGCGGACACAAGATGGCGGCTATACACAACTCCTTATGAGACGCTTTAAGGGTGCTTGCGCAAGATGGTTGCTACCCTTATGAAGAAAGCTAGCTTAGAGGCTAACGTGTCGTGCTAGTTCGATTCATTAAATTTAGGGCTTAAATGCCGAATATTAAATATATCGAAAACGGTGCACCGTAGAGCAAAACGGACAAAATTTTTCTGCCTAATACCTAGGTTCGCAGTATGAGGAACAAGAAAACCATAGTCTAATGATGGGATCAACGGTTCGGTTCCTACTTAGGCCCTTTGACATTTGCCCCTTTGACATTTGCTCTGTTTTAGCTTGTATTGAAGCGAGTCTTCGTAACATGATCAGGTCTAACTATGGTAGAGAGTATAACGTACCGTGCTGGTTCGATTCATTAAATTTGGAGGCTTAAATGCAAAATGTTAAATATCTCGAAAACGGTGCATCGTAGAGCAAAACGGACAAAATTTTTCCGCCTAATATGTAGGTTCGTAGTATCAGGAACAAGAAAAAACATAGTCTAATGATGAGATCAACGGTTCGATTCTTACTTAAGCCCTTTGGCATTGGCAGCTATCTATTTCTACAAGATGGTGGCTGCTCTTATGAGACACAAGATGGCTTGAGACGTCCTAGGGATGCTTACGCAAGATGGCGGACACAAAATGGTGACTATACATAGCTCCTTATGAGACAGCCTAGGGGTGCTCGCACAAGATGGCAGCTACTCTTATGAAGAAAGCTAGCTTAGAGGCTACTGCGCAAGATAACAGCTGCTGTTACGCATGTGGTGGAGGGCAATTTGAAATTCTATGTGCGTAATCAACAGAGCACCCTGCTACCCTCTTTAGCTGAAATGTGGCGGTGGATAATTTGAAAAATTCTTTTGACAGCTATCATCTTTAAACAATGGCGACTATACATAGGCTGTTAAGGCCTTATCATTCTCCTCCTCCTCCTCCTCCTCCTCCTCCTCCTCCTTCTCTACCTCCTCCTCCGCCTCTTATGTCAAGTTTAAACCTGCATCGCGAAGGCAAGCGTGTGCAGCGATAACATTATTATGCATGTTTAGACTTTCGAAACATAAGAAGAGTAGAATCAAACGCTGTACTCGATACGACATGTGATCAGAACATTGATTGATGCGTTCAGAAAACAAAATAAGTGATCAAGACTAGAATCGAACACTGTACTCAATACATCATGTGTTTAGAATATATCAGGGGATACCCTTGTTCCAAGAAGATAAGATTGAAACATAACAAGACTAGAATAGAACACTGTAATCGATGTTGCTAACTTCAAAATGATCAGAACATTGATTGATGTGTTCAGAACACAAAATAAGTGATCATGACTAGAATCAAACACTGTACTCCATACAACATGTGATCAGAACATTGATCGATGTGTTCAGAACACAAAATAAGTGATCAAGACTAGAATCGAACACTGTACTCAATACAACATGTGTTTAGAACATGTTAGGGGGTACCCTTGTTCTAAGAAGATCAGAATGAAACATAACAAGACTAGAATCGAACACTGTAATCGATGTTGTTAACCTCAACATATGATCAGAACATTGTTTGATGTGTTCAGAGCAAAAGTACAATTTTGATGATTTGCTTAGTGTAAAATCAAAAACTATGGAAACACACTGTGCACATATCGCATAGCTAACTCGCTCAGTAAGCAATATTGCAAAACTACAACTTCAATGACTTGCCTAGTGTAAAAATCAAAAAACACACTGTACCCATACTGCGCAGCTAACTCGCTCGGTAAACGATATAGCCAAAGTATAACTTCAAATTATTTACCTTCCATCATTCGTCTTGTGTGAAAATCAGTCGAACAAGTTATCGCATAAACATGTAACATGAAATATCAGTCAATCTGTTGGCATGGGTTACAAGCATGTAGCTTATGCGGGAAGTAAAATTAAACAGAACGCTAGTGCTATAAGAAATACTCTGCTTACATTTAAGTCCCTAGCTGTTGAACAAGTTATTACATAAATATGTAACATGAAATATCGGTTCGGAAACATATTGTTTCAAGGATGAAAGGACTCTTCCTCCTCCTTACCGCACATTCCTTGTAGGGCTAAGGGGCTAATGGGCTAAAGGGCTAATGGGCAAACGGGCTAATGGGCTAATGGGCTAAAGGGCTAAAGGGCTGAAGGAGCAACAACCTCATCGATCGCTATCAGCAAGAACGCTTGTACTTTGTTAAGTGTAGAAAATTAATCTTTATTTGTAAATGGTTTCATGTTCAGAACAAGGAATGGAACCTAGGGGTTACGTCTTACCTAATAAAATCCCCGAGGTGCGATGAGTTACGTTTTTCGAACTAGTGTTTGGAACACTGAACTTTTCAAGATGATAGCAGAGAGTTTAGCAATGTTCTGTTGTTGGATTATAAATTCCGCGCTACAACATGCATAAGGTGGCAGCCTTGAGGTTTACCGCCGTAAAGATGGCAGCAGTGATGTTAGCGACGCTCTATTGTCCTTCAAAGTGAGGTTAGGGTTCGTCAAGAAGACAGCTGTCAAGAAAAGCACGTGGCTATGTTTACCAAACAAGAGCACGTTGTCGTGACGTCACAGTCACGTAGTATGCTGCCTCAGCATGCAAAGTTCAATGTCTACACCTACGTAGTAAACATTCTGGTGTGTTCACAATAGTTTTTACACATAACTATTCTTTATGCTTTAAGTTCATGCACATAGGATATGCTAAGATAGCAGCACAAACACATGCGAACTTTGTACATTCCAATGGAATATATTTAGTACTGCGTGTATCATAGATACATGATGTGTACACGCATTTATACATGGCTATACTTAATGCTGCTGCTTTGTTTACAAGATTTTTATACATTGCTATTCTTTATGCTTTAAGTTTGTGCACACACAAGCGATAGTCGTACGCTCTGGCAGGAGAAGTTTAGTACGATATTCGATACATTATCGGTGGGTGATGTGTACACGCTTTAGAACATAGCTCTTCTTTGTGCTTTAAGTTCGTGCACATGGGTTAGGGATACACAAAAGCGATTGCTACATGCTCTAGCGGAGGAAGTCTAGTACGACAGTCGATGCATGTAAAATCGATAGGTTTTGCTAAGGTAGCAGCACACTTACACGATTTTAGCACAATCTAGTGGAAAAAGTTTAGTATGATAGTCGTTTCGTGCAAAATCATTAGGTAATGTGTACACGCTTTGAAACAAGGCTATTCTTTGTACTTTAAGTTCATGCGTACAGGTTATGCTAAGATAGCAGCACAACCTAGCGGAAGAAGTTTAGTACGATATTTGATGCATGCAAAATCAATAAGTAATGTGTACACGCTTTAAAACATGGTTATTCTTCGTACTTTAAGTTCATGCGTATAGGTTAGGCTAAGATAGCAGCACAGTCTAGCGTAAGAAGTTTAGTACGAGAGTCGATGAATGCAAAATCGATAGGTGATGTGTACACGCTTTGAAACATAGCTATTCTTTGTACTTTAAGTTCATGCGTCTTAGTTATGCTAAGATAGCAGCACAATCTACCTGAAGAAGTTTTGTACGAGAGTCGATATATGCAAAATCGATAGTTGATGCGTACATGCTTTGAAACATGACTATTCATTGTACTTTAAGTTCATGGGTATAGGTTATGCTAAGATAGCAGCACAATCTAGCGGAAGAAATTTAGTACGATATTTGATGCATGCAAAATCGATAGGTAATGTGTACACGCTTTGAAACATGGCTATTCTTTGTACCTTAAGGACATGCTAAGATAGCAGCACAGTCTAGCGTAAGAAGTTTAGTACGAGAGTCGAAGAATGCAAAATCGATAGGTGATGTGTACACGCTTTGAAACATAGCTATTCTTTGTACTTTAAGTTCATGCGTCTTAGTTATGCTAAGATAGCAGCATAATCTACCTGAAGAAGTTTGTACGAGAGTCGATACATGCAAAATCGATAGTTGATGCGTACATGCTTTGAAACATGACTATTCATTGTACTTTAAGTTCATGGCTATAGGTTATGCTAAGATAGCAGCACAATCTAGCGGAAGAAGTTCAATACGAGAATTGATGCATGCAAAATCGATAGGTAATGTGTACACGCTTTGAAACATGGCTATTCTTTGTACCTTAAGGATATGTTAAGATAGCAGCACAATCTAGCGGAAGAAATTTAGTACGATATTTGTTGCATGCAAAATCGATAGGTAACGTGTACACGCTTTGAGACATAGCTATTCTTTGTACTTTAAGGTCACGCGTATAGGTTATGCTAAGATAGCAGCACAATCTAGCGGAAGAAGTTTAGTTCGATGGTCGATGCATGTAACATCGATAGGTAATGTGTACACGCTTTGAAACATGGCTATTCATTGTACTTTAATTTTATGTATAGGTTATGCTAAGATAGCAGCACGATCTAGCGGATGAAGTTTAGTTCGATGGTCGATGCATGTAAAATCGATAGGTGATGTGTACACACTTTGAAACATGGCAATTCATACTGCTGCTCTGTCCCCAAGACTTTTGACCATAGCTAATCCTAATACTGCTCTTAACGACGTCGAGCTAAGGATTGATTACGTGACCGTGACGTCACGACCACGTGCTCTTGTTTGGTAAACATAGCCACGTGCTTTTTTTGACAGCTGTCTTCTTGACGAACCCTAACCTCACTTTGAAGGACAATAGAGCGTCGCTAACCTCACTGCTGCCATCTTTACGGCGGTAAACCTCAAGGCTGCCACCTTATGCATGTTATTGCGCGGAATTTAAAATCCAACAACGGAACATTGTTAACCTCACTCTTGTCATCTTTACGGCAGTAAACCTCAAGGCTGCCGCCTTATGCATGTTGTAGCGCGGAATTTATAATCCAACAACAGAACATTGTTAAACTCTCTGCTATCATCTTGAAAAGTTCAGTGTTCCAAACACTAGTTCGAAAAACGTAACTCATCGCACCTCGGGGATTTTATTAGGTAAGACGTAACCCCTAGGTTCCATTCCTTGTTCTGAACATGAAACCATTTACAAATAAAGATTAATTTTCTACACTTAACAAAGTACAAGCGTTCTTGCTGATAGCGATCGATGAGGTTGTTGTTCCTTCAGCCCTTCAGCCCATTAGCCCATTAGCCCTTTAGCCCTTTTGCCCATTAGCCCTTTAGCCCATTAGCCCCTTAACCGTACAATGAATGTGCGGTAAGGAGGAGGAAGAGTCCTTTCATCCTTGAAACAATATGTTTCCGAACCGATATTTCATGTTACATATTTATGTAATAACTTGTTCAACAGCTAGGGACTTAAATGTAAGCAGAGTATTTCTTATAGCACTAGCGTTCTGTTTAATTTTACTTCCCGCATAAGCTACATGATTGTAACCCATGCCAACAGATTGAATGATATTTCATCTTACATGTTTATGCGATAACTTGTTCGACTGATTTTCACACAAGACGGATGATGGAAGGTAAATAATTTGAAGTTATACTTTGGCTATATCGTTTACCGAGCGAGTTAGCTGCGCAGTATGGGTACAGTGTGTTTTTTTTATTTTTACACTAGGCAAGTCATTGAAGTTGTAGTTTTGCAATATTGCTTACTGAGCGAGTTAGCTATGCGATATGTGCACAGTGTGTTTCCATAGTTTTTGATTTTACACTAAGCAAATCATCAAAATTGTACTTTTGCTCTGAACACATCAAACAATGTTCTGATCATATGTTGAGGTTAACAACATCGATTACAGTGTTCGATTCTAGTCTTGTTATGTTTCATTCTGATCTTCTTAGAACAAGGGTACCCCTAACATGTTCTAAACACATGTTGTATTGAGTACAGTGTTCGATTCTAGTCTTGATCACTTATTTTGTGTTCTGAACACATCGAACAATGTTCTGATCACATGTTGTATCGAGTACAGTGTTTGATTCTAGTCATGATCACTTGTTTTGTGTTCTGAACACATCAATCAATGTTCTGATCATTTTGAAGTTAGCAACATCGATTACAGTGTTCTATTCTAGTCTTGTTATGTTTCAATCTTATCTTCTTAGAACAAGGGTATCCCCTGACATATTCTAAACACATGATGTATTGAGTACAGTGTTCGATTCTAGTCTTGATCACTTATTTTGTTTTCTGAACGCATCAATCAATGTTCTGATCACATGTCGTATCGAGTACAGCGTTTGATTCTACTCTTCTTATGTTTCGAAAGTCTAAACATGCATAATAATGTTATCGCTGCACACGCTTGCCTTCGCGATGCAGGTTTAAACTTGACATAAGAGGCGGAGGAGGAGGTAGAGAAGGAGGAGGAGGAGGAGGAGGAGGAGGAGGAGGAGGAGGAGGAGAATGATAAGGCCTTAACAGCCTATGTATAGTCGCCATTGTTTAAAGATGATAGCTGTCAAAAGAATTTTTCAAATTATCCACCACCACATTTCAGCTAAAGAGGGTAGCAGGGTGCTCTGTTGATTAAGCACATAGAATTTCAAATTGCCCTCCACCACATGCATAACAGCAGCTGTTATCTTGCGCAGTAGCCTCTAAGCTAGCTTTCTTCATAAGAGTAGCTGCCATCTTGTGCGAGCACCCCTAGGCTGTCTCATAAGGAGCTATGTATAGTCACCATTTTGTGTCCGCCATCTTGCGTAAGCATCCCTAGGACGTCTCAAGCCATCTTGTGTCTCATAAGAGCAGCCACCATCTTGTAGAAATAGATAGCTGCCAATGCCAAAGGGCTTAAGTAAGAATCGAACCGTTGATCTCATCATTAGACTATGTTTTTTCTTGTTCCTGATACTACGAACCTACGTATTAGGCGGAAAAGTTTTGTCCGTTTTGCTCTACGATGCACCGTTTTCGAGATATTTAACATTTTGCATTTAAGCCTCCAAATTTAATGAATCGAGCCAGCACGGTACGTTATACTCTCTACCATAGTTAGACCTGATCATGTTACGAAGACTCGCTTCAATACAAGCTAAAACAGAGCAAATGTCAAAGGGGCAAATGTCAAAGGGCCTAAGTAGGAACCGAACCGTTGATCCCATCATTAGACTATGGTTTTCTTGTTCCTCATACTGCGAACCTAGGTATTAGGCAGAAAAATTTTGTCCGTTTTGCTCTACGGTGCACCGTTTTCGATATATTTAATATTTTGCATTTAAGCCCTAAATTTAATGAATCGAACTAGCACGACACGTTAGCCTCTAAGCTAGCTTTCTTCATAAGCGTAGCAACCATCTTGCGCAAGCACCCTTAAAGCGTCTCATAAGGAGTTGTGTATAGCCGCCATCTTGTGTCCGCCATCTTGCGCAAGCATCCTTAGGGCGTCTCAAGCCATCTTGTGCAAGGACACTTAAGCCGTCCCATAAGAGCAGTCGCTATCTTGAGCAAGCATCCCTAGGGCATCTCATAAGGAGCCATGTATAACTGCCATCTTGCGCAAGCATCCCAAGGGCGTCTCATAAGAACCTGTGTATAACAGCCATCTTGCGTAAGCACCCTTAAGGAGTCATGTATAGCCGCAATCTTATGCAATTAGCGTCGAGAGAGAGCTGCTGTAGAATTTCTCTTTTTAAATTAACCACCACCACATTTCAAAGGTATCTAGCTAAAGATGGCAGCACTGCGGATGACAGGTGACGAATTTACATCTACTACGATAAAGGGGGCAGCACGGTGCTCTCTGGATTAAAGATGGCGGATGACAGCTGTCAAAAAAGCACATGGCTTTGTTTCCAAACAAGAGCACGTGGAATTTGCCGCCACCACATTTCAAACTAAAGAGGGCAGCACTATGCTCTGTTGATTAAAGATGGCGGATGGTAGCTGTCAAAAAAGCACGTGAGTTTGTTTCCAAACAAGAGCACGTGAAATTTTTCAATTTGCCGCCACCACATTTCAAAGGTATCTAGCTAAAGATGGCAGCACGGTGCTCTCTTGATTAAAGATGGCGGATGATAGCTAACAGAACTTTTCAAATTGCCCGCTACTACGTGCTTAAGGTAGTAGCCATAAAGAGGGCAGCACGGTGTTCTGTGGATTAAAGATGGCGGATGACAGCTGACGAAATTGCCCGCATGATAGCAGCACGGTGCTCTGTTGATTAAAGATGGCGGATGACAGCTGTCAAAAAAGCACATGGCTTTGTTTCCAAACAAGAGCACGTGGAATTTGCCGCCACCACATTTCAAACTAAAGAGGGCAGCACTATGCTCTGTTGATTAAAGATGGTGGATAGTAGCTATCAAAAAAGCACGTGAGTTTGTTTCCAAACAAGAGCACGTGAAATTTTTCAATTTGCCGCCACCACATTTCAAAGGTACCTAGCTAAAGATGGCAGCACAGTGCTCTATTGATTAAAGATGGCTGCTGTCATGTGGAATTGCCTGCCACCACAGGTATCTAGCTAAAGAGGGCAGCATGGTGCACAAAGATGGCTGCTGTCAAAAAGCATCTTTCAAATTACCCGCCACCACATTTCAAGGTAAGTAGCTAAAGGGGGCAGCACTGTGCTCTATAGATTAAAGATGGCGGATGACAGCTGTCAAAAAACACGTGGCTTTGTTTACCTCGCGCTAGTTAGGGTAAGTTGGTAGCACTAAGGTTTAGACCCGTCAAGATGGTAGCACTGCGGATGACAGGTGACGAATTTTGCATCTAAAGAGGGCAGCACAGTGCTTTGTGGTTTAAAGATGGCGGATGACAGCTGTCAAAAAAAGCACGCGGCTGTCAAAAAACACGTGGCTTTGTTTACCTCGCACTAGTTAGGTTAAGTTGGCACTACTGAGGTTTAAGCCCGTCAAGATGGCAGTACTGAGGTTAGCGATGCGTTGTTGTCTGTCAAAAAGCACGTGGCTTTGTTTACAAATTTGTCAAAAAGCACGTGGCTGTCAAAAATACGTGGATTTGTTTATCTCGCGCTAGTTAGGTTAAGTTGGCACTACTGAGGTTTAGGTCCGTCAAGATGGCAGTACTGAGGTTAGCGATGCGTTGTTGTCTGTCAAAAAGCACGTGGCTGTCAAAAAACACGTGGCTTTGTTTACCTCACGCTAGTTAGGTTAAATTGGCACTAGTGAGGTTTAGGCCCGTCAAGATGGCAGCAGTGAGGTTAGCGATGCGTTGTTGTCGATGACAGCTGTCAAAAAGCACGTGGCTTTGTTTACAAATTCAAATCTCCCGCCAAAATTCAAATCTCCCGCCAAAATTCAAATTTTCCGCCAGAAATCAAATTTCCCGCGCCGCGCGAGGAGGAGGAGGTGGCAGAACTCTCCCATTATACTACTACCAAGAGTGATGATTGAGAGACGAAAATGATTTTAAGTGATGGTGCAAGAGTGATGTAAGATTTAAATAATAATTTTCAGTGTTTTACAGCGAAGGTGCGTAAACCAAACATAACCCCATTTTTCGTGTGTGAGAATGAGAACTACGTTCTTTTTTATGAATTACAAAATGATGATGTGCCATCAATTCCGTACAGTTTTAGATGACTAGTGAACTTGCGTCCGGGAGATAGTGGGTTCTAGCCCCACTGTCGGCAGGCCTGAAGACGGATTTCCGTGGTTTCAAATTTCAAACCAGGCAAATGCCATTGCTATACCCCAATTAAGGCCACGGCCGTTCCCTTCCCTTTCTTTTCTCGTCATAGATTTAACAATCTGCGTATGTACGACATAAAATAACTTAAAAAGGAGAAAAAGGGTGACTTGTGCTGTACGTATTCAAGTGTATTATTCAAGTATCACTGTACCTACTCATCAATTCAGGTGGATTTTGGAGAGTTGAAATTTATTTCTTTGTCTGTTTTACATGAAGGGCTGTGATGTATAATATTTCATTTAAGGTTAATAATGTTATTTTTTGACATCTATTTATCTTATAAGCTCTCCAGTTTCATATGTGAAATATTATTATATTGTACGTCTATTTCTACCTGACGTTGAAAAAATGATTCTCTCTTCTTTGTTTCCTCACTGAAATTGCACCTAGGCTAAAATATAACGCTACTTTTAGTGTATAATTATTCATATTTTGAGATGGCGAGTTGCATTTGATGACGCTCGACTTCTTATGTTGTCTTTAGGAGACTCAGGGCGAAAATGCATTCTCTTCCCCTCAACCTCTCATGTCCGCCATGTTCTTTCTGGGTTACGGTTTGATGTAATCTTACATCACTGCTACAGTTACACACACCTTGTCGCGTTACGTTCGATTTATCCCCAGCCATAAGATGAACGCACAAGAGGCTCCAAGTTGTAGCACGACATAGCTCCTCTTGTAAGCACCGCACGAGCATGATGGCGGTTACCACACTAGCGTTGTTCTCGATTGTGGCCAACATGGCCAACCACAGCGACAGCAGTAGCAGCACAACATTCGCATTTGGCCAAAGATCATCGTCAATCTTCAAAATACAGAAACTGTGAATTCATTCGTTATGAAATAATTAGTACCGTTATCGGTCACAATTTGTAGTAACGTGTATTCCAGAACGCATTTCAGAGCTTATACTCCACCGTCGGGTGCGGAAATTGTTGCTCCATAAGTAGTATAATAGGCCGATTCGGGTGCCACCTCCACCTCCCGCGGGAAATTTGAATTTCGGCGGGGAATTTGAATTTTGGCGCGAGATTTGAATTTGTAAACAAAGCCACGTTGCCATCGACAACAACGCATCGCTAACCTCACTGCTGCCATCTTGACGGGCCTAAACCTCAGTGGTACCAACTAAACCTAACTAGCGCGAGATTTGAATCGGTAAACAAATTCACGTGTTTTTTGACAGCCACGTGCTTTTTTGACAACTGCCATCCGCCATCTTTAATCCATAGAGCACAGTGCTGCCCTCTTTAGCTACTTACCTTTGAAATGTGGTGGCGGATAATTTGAAAAATGCTTTTTTACAGCAGCCATATTTGAGCACCATGCTGCACTATATAGCTAGATACCTTTGAAATGTGGTGGCGGCAAATTCCACGTGCTTTACAAACCTATGTGCATTTCTGACAGCTGTCATCCGCCAAGCTGTCGTCCGCCATCTTTAATCTAGAGAGCACCGTGCTGCCCTCTATGTGGTGGTGGCAAATTTCACGTGCTCTTGTTTGAAAACAAATCCACGTGCTTTGTTTTGATAGCTGTCATCCGCCATCTTTAATCAAGAGAGCACCGTGCTGTACTCTTTAGCTACTTACCTTTGAAATGTGGTGACGGTAAAGTTCACGTGCTCTTGTTTGGAAACAAATCTACTTACTTTTTTGACAGCTGTTATCCGCCATCCTTAATCAACAGAGCATCGTGCTGCCCTCTTGAGTTAATTACCGCTGAGGCGGGGAATTAAAAAAATTCTATTTGACATGCTGCCATCTTTAATCTACAGAGCACCGTGCTGCTACCTTGCGGGCAGTTTCTACGTAAAAGCTGTCATCCACCATCTTGCATCGCTAACCATAGTGCTGCCCTGTTTAGCTACTTACCTTTGAGGCGGACAATTTGAAACATGCTATTTGACAGCAGCTATCTTTGAGCACCGTGCTGCCCTCTTTAGCTACATACCTTTGAAATGCGGTGGCGGAGAATTTGAAAAATTCTATTTGACAAGTTGTCATCTTTAATCAACAAAGCATCGTGCCGCACTCTTTAGGTACATACATTTAACATGTGGTAGTGGATAATTTGAAAAATTCCGTCAGGTCTAATCTGCCATCTTGCATCGCTTACCTCAGTGCTGCTATCTTTACGGTACTAAACCTTATCGTGGTGGCGGTGGTGGGAAATTTAAAATCTACATGCTTTTTTGACAGCTGACATCCGCCATCTTTAATCACGAGAGAACCGTGCTGGTATCTTGAGGGTAATTACGTCTACTGTTATCTGCCATCTTTAATCAACAAAGCATCGTACTGCTATCTTTAGCTACATACATTTAACATGTGGTGGCGGATAATTTGAAAAAATCTTCCGTTAGCAATCATCCGCCAACTTTATTCAACAGAGCATCGTGCTGCTATCTCTAGCTACATACATTTAACATGTGGTGGCGGCAATTTGAAATTCTATCTAGATGCCATCTTTAATCAACAGAGCACCGTGCTGCTATCCCTTGGAATTGTGGTGACGGATAATTTGAAATTCCGTTAGCTATCATCATTAAACATTAGTGCATTCGCTAACCTAACCTCTCATCTACTATCTTGAAGGAGGCTATACGACACCTCCTCTACCTCCTGCTCTTCCTCCTCCTCCTCCCCTACCACCTCCGCCTCCTCCTCCTCCTCTGTCAAGGCATAGCTTTATCGAACACGCATCGCGAAGGCAAGAGTGTGCAGCGATAACATTATTATGCATGTTTAGAATTGCGGATTACGAAAGAAACATAACAAGACTAAAATCGATGTTCTTATCTTCAACCTGTGATTAGAACATTGATTGATGTGTTCAGATCACTAAACAAGTGATCAAGACTAGAATCGTACACGGTACTCGATACAACATGCCAGGGGATACCTTTGTTCTACGAAAACCAGATTCAAACATAAGAAGACTAGAATCGATGCCGTTAATTTCAACATGTGACTAGAACATTGATTGATGCGTTCAGATCACCAAACAAGTGATCAAGACTAGAATCGAACACGGTACTCGATACAACATGCCAGGGGATACATTTGTTCTAAGAAAATCAGATTGAAACATGACTAGAATCGATGCCGTTAGCTTCAACATGTAACTAGAACATTGATTGATGTGT
Source organism: Anabrus simplex (assembly GCF_040414725.1). Taxonomy (NCBI): domain Eukaryota; kingdom Metazoa; phylum Arthropoda; class Insecta; order Orthoptera; family Tettigoniidae; genus Anabrus; species Anabrus simplex. The sequence continues at coordinate 13,331,922 of NC_090278.1, read as the reverse complement.
TGAGATCGCTAAACAAGTGATCAAGACTAGAATCGAACACGGTACTCGATACAACATGTCAGGGGACACCTTTGTTCTAAGAAGATCAGATTGAAACCTAGCAAGACTAAAATCGATGCCGTTAACTTCAACATGTGATTAGAACATTAAATCAGATTGAAACATAACAAGACTAGAATCGAACACTGCACTCGATATTGTTAACCTCAACATGTGATCAGAACATTAATTGATGTGTTCAGATCTCTAAACAAGTAGAACCGAACACTGTACTCGATACTACATGTCAGGGGATACCTTTGTTCTAAGAAGATCAGATTGAAACATAACAAGACTTGAATCGAACACTGTACTCGATGTCGTTAACTTCAACATGTGATTAAAACATTGTTTGGTGTGTTCAGAACACTACATAAGTAGAATCGAACGTTGTACTTAATACAACATGTTAGAGGATACCTTTGTTCTAAGAAGATCAGATTGAAACATCACAAGACTAGAATAGAACCCTGTACTCAATACAATACGTCAGGGGATAACTTTGTTCTAAGACCATCAAATTGAAACATAACAAGACTAGAATCGAACACTGTACTCGATACAACATGTGATCAGAACATTGATTGATGTATTCAGATCAGTAAACGACTAGAATCGAACACTGTTCTCGATATTGTTAACTTCAACATGTGATTAGAACATTGTCTGATGTGTTCAGATCACTAAACAACTAGAATTGAACACTGTACTCAATACAACACGTCAGGAGATAACAAGACACGTAACAAGATAACAAGAAACATAACAAGACTAGAATCGAACACTGCACTCGATACAACATGTCAGGGGATAACTTTGTTCTAACAAGATCAAATTGAAACATAACAAGACTACAATCGAACACTGCACTCGATGTCATTAACCTTAACATGTGATCAGAACATTGATTGATGTGTTCAGATCACTAAACAACTAGAATCGAACACTGTTCTCGATGTTGTTAACTTCAACATGTGATTAGAACATTGTCTGATGTGTTCAGGTCACTAAACAACTAGAATTGAACACTGTACTCAATACAACACGTCAGGGGATAACAAGAAACATAACAAGACTAGAATCGAACACTGCACTCGATACAACATATGATCAGAACATTGATTGATGTGTTCGGATCACTAAACAAGTAGAACCGAACACTATACTCGATACAACATGTCAGGGGATACCTTTGTTCTAAGAAAATTTGATTGAAACATAACAAGACTAGAATCGAACACCACACTCGATGTCGTTAACCATAACATGTGATCCGATACAACATGTTAGGGGATACCTTTGTTCTGAGAACGTTACATTGAAATATAGCAAGACAGGAATCGAACACTGTACTCGATACAACATGTGATTAGAACATTGTTTGATGTGTTCAGAGCAAAAGTACAACTTCAATGATTTACCTAGTGTAAAAATCAAAAACACACTGTGCACATATCGCGTAGCTATCTCGCTTAGTAAACGATACAACTTTAATGATTTGCCTAGTATGAAAATCAAAAACACACGCATAGCTAACTCGGCAACACTTCAAATGATTTGCTTAGTACGAAAATAAAAAATTTATACCGCGTAGCTAACTCGTTCACCGCACTGCTAAGATGCTTAGTAATTGCAAATACACTGATATACGTCATGCGAAAATCAAGAAAGCACACTGCGTAGCCAACTCGCTTGGTCACACTGCAAATACATTACGATACGTTACTCTTTTTTCTCGAAACACACACACACACACGGATAAGAATGTTGCGAGATACTACATACTTACATGTTAAAAAAATAGGGGGGTGAAAAAATCATAAATTATATGTACACATGATGCCTCCTCCAAGTTGTAAGACGAAATAGACGCAGTACTGCGAGTTTCCGCTATAGCTGGCGAACGGAAGTAGCATGATATCTCAGCAAAAAAAATACGCGTGAGCTTGCATACACGCAAGTCAGACACAATGATGGATACCGCGATTCGAATCCTAGCAACTTATGCCGTCAGGAAGGGCATCCGTCTAGATCATGTAATTACACGTTATGACGATCGCGCAGGTCCCTCGCCTAGAATTTGCTATTTTTCCGGCTTCCGACAGTAGGGGTTCGAACCCGCTATCTCCCGAAGTGGCGAGAATGATTGCGGGTACAAGATGTTGATGGTGATTCATCTGTCGGATGGGGGCGATCCTACTGTTACATATTGCATTCTCAGGTAGTTTCGAATAACTAGAGGGTGTGCAAAAAGCCAGCATTAAGTAAGGGCTGTTGATGGGGACGTTAAACCTTGTGCAGGCTTCCCCGAAACTGATTGCGGGTACAAGATGTTGATGGTGATTCATCTGTCGGATGGAGGCGATAAGCCTTGTGCAGGCTTCATCGGTAGGAGTAGGCTATGTACCGGCACCGGGGCATCCAGTTATAAAACCTGCTACAACAGATTTGTCGCGTATACTGCGATTTAAAATCCTAGTCCTTTAACGTCAGGAAGGGTAACCGGTCGTAAAACTATGGTGTATGATGTAAGAGGCTAGATACTAATAGTTTATGCGTCAAGAAGGGCATCTAGCTATTAAACAATAGTTTGTGGTGTGGGACAGAATATACTGCAATTTAAAATCTTGTTTCTCTCATCAAAAATAACACCCGGCTGTAAAATTAATTCTTGCGATTTAAAATCTTAGTTCTCGCGTTAAGAAGGGTATCTAGCAGTAAAACATATTCTCGCGAGTTAAAATCTTAGTCCTCGCGTCAAGGAGGGTAAATAGCCGAAAAACTATGGTGTATGATGTAAGAGGCTAGATACTGTAATTTAAAATCTTATTTCTTGCATCTCGAAGGGTAACTAGTTTTAAAACAAATTCTTGCGATTTAAAATCTTAGTTCCTGCACCAAGAAGAGCATCTAGCTGTAAAACCCGATTCTCGTGTTAAAAAGGGCAACTAGCTGTAAAACAGATTCTTAATCCCAGTTCTTTGACGTCAGGAATGGCAACCGGTCGAAAACAATAGTGTATGATGTAAGAGGCTAGATACTGCTAGTTTTGTGTCAGGAAGGGCAACCAGTCGTAAAACAACAGTTCGTTAAGTGTAACACTAGATACTGTGATTTAAAATCTAAAAAGTGCATCTAGCTGTAGAACCCCGATTCTCGTGTTAAAAAGAGCATCTAGTTGCAAAACAGATTCTTAATCCCAGTTCTTTGACGTCAGGAAGGGCAACCGAACGTAAAACAATATTGTATGGTGTAAGAGGCTAGATACTGCTAGTTTTGTGTCAGGAAGGGCAACCAGTCGTAAAACAATAGTTCGTGAAATGTAACACTAGATACTGTAATTTAAAATGTAGGAAGAGCATCTAGCTGTAAAACCCCGATTCTCGTGTTAAAAAGAGCATCTAGTTGTAAAACAGATTCTTAAGCCCAGTTCTTTGACGTCAGGAAGGGCAACTGACCGTAAAACAATAGTGTATGATGTAAGAGGCTAGATACTGCTATTTAAAATCCTAGAAGGGCATCCAGTTGTAAAACAGATTCTTGTGATTTAAAATCTCGCGTCAGGAAGGGCAACCGGCCGTAAAACAGATTCTTGCGATTTAAAATCTCATGTTAGAAAGGGGCACTCGGCTGTAAAATATATTTTTAATCCCGGTCCTGTTACGTTAGGAACCACATCTAGCTGTAAAAAAGTGTTAAGCTTTAGGAACAGGTTATGGGTTACATTTTTGTTCCACCGCTTAGAACACTATCTTTGAAGGTGCACCTGTGTAGTTAGAGCGAGGTGAGAAATGCATGCGTTGACTGAAATTGTACACTCGTCTTCCGGCTGTACTAACCTTGAACGAGGACACTGCGTGCTCATAAGCTACTTGTAACTCACGGAACATTTTCTTAATCGTGTAGGTAATTCCTTCTAGTGTATGTTCCTAACATAAAATATTATGATTGTGCGGAGAGGTTAAAACACAGTGCCAGCACATAGCCTACTTCTATCGAAAGAGCTTACACGGCGCCGGCACATAGGCTACTCCTGTTGAAGGAGTCTGTACAAGGTTTAACAACCCCATCAACAGCCCGTGCGTAATGCTGGCTTTTTGCACACCCTCTGGTTATTCGAAACTACCTAAGAATGTAATATACTACAGTAGGGAGAGGGTAAAACCCGGTGCCGGCACATAGCCTACTCCTGCTGAAAGAGCCTGCACAAGGCCTAACGCCTCCATCCGACAGATGAATCACCATCAACATCTTGTACCCGCAATCAATTTCGGAGAAGCCTGCACAAGGATTAACGTCCCCATCAACAGCCCTTACATAATGCTAGCTTTTTGCACACCCTCTGGGTATTCGAAACTGCCTAAGAATGTAATATACAACAGTAGGGAGAGGGTAAAACCCGGTGCCGGTACATAGCCTACTCCTACCGATGAAGCATGCAAACGGCTTATCGCCACCATCCGACAGATGAATCTCCATTAACATCTTGTACCCGCAATCAGTTTCGGGAAAGCCTGCGCAAGGTTTAACGTCCCCATCAACAGCCCTTACTTAATGCTGGATTTTTGCACACCCTCTGGTTATTCGAAACTACCTGGGAAATGTAATATGTAACAGTAGGATCTCCCCCATCCGACAGATGAATCACCATCAACATCTTGTACCCGCAATCATTCTCGCTACTTCGGGAGATAGCGGGATCGAACCCCTACTATTGGAAGCCGTAAAAATAGCAAATGCTAGGCGAGGGACCTGCGCGATCGTCATAACGTGTAATTACATGATCTAGACGCATGCCTTTCCTGACGGCATAAGTTGCTAGGATTTGAATCGCGGTATCCATCATTGTGTCTGACTTGAGTGTATGCAAGCTCACACGTATTTTTTTGCTGAGATATCATGCTACTTCCTTTCGCCAGCTATAGCGGAAACTCGCAGTACTGCGTCTATTTCGTCTTACAACTTGCAGGAGGCAAAATGTGTACATATAATTTATGATTTTTTCACCCCCTACTTTTTTAACATGTAAGTATGTAGTATCTCGCAATATTCTTATCCGTGTGTGTGTGTGTTTCGAGAAAAAAGAGTAACGTATCGTAATGTATTTGCAGTGTGACCAAGCGAGTTGGCTACGCAGTGTGCTTTCTTGATTTTCGCATGACGTATATCAGTGTATTTGCAATTACTAAGCGTCTTAGCAGTGCGGTGAACGAGTTAGATACGCGGTATAGATTTTTTATTTTCGTACTAAGCAAATCATTTGAAGTGTTGCCGAGTTAACTATGCGATATGTGCACAGTGTGTTTTTGATTTTCATACTAGGCAAATCATTAAAGTTGTATCGTTTACTAAGCGAGATAGCTGCGCGATATGTGCACAGTGTGTTTTTGATTTTTACACTAGGTAAATCATTGAAGTTGTACTTTTGCTCTGAACACATCAAACAATGTTCTAATCACATGTTGTATCGAGTACAGTGTTCGATTCTAGTCTTGCTATGTTTCAATCTAATGTTCTCAGAACAAAGGTATCCCCTAACTTGTTGTATCGGATCACATGTTAAGGTTAACGACATCGAGTGTAGTGTACGATTCTAGTCTTGTTATGTTTCAATCTCATTTTCTTAGAACAAAGGTATCCCCTGACATGTTGTATCGAGTATAGTGTTCGGTTCTACTTGTTTAGTGATCTGAACACATCAATCAATGTTCTGATCACATGTTGTATCGAGTGCAGTGTTCGATTCTAGTCTTGTTATGTGTCTTGTTATCCCCTGACGTGTTGTATTGAGTACAGTGTTCAATTCTAGTTGTTTAGTGATCTGAACACATCAGACAATGTTCTAATCACATGTTGAAGTTAACAACATCGAGAACAGTGTTCGATTCTAGTTGTTCAGTGATCTGAACACATCAATCAATGTTCTGATCACATGTTGAGGTTAACGACAGCGAGTGCAGTGTTCGATTCTAGACTTGTTATCTTTCAATTTGATCTTCTTAGAACAAAGTTATCCCCTGATGTATTGTATTGGGTACAGGGTTCAATTCTAGTCTTGTTATGTTTCAATCTGATCTTCTCAGAACAAAGGTATCCTCTAACATGTTGTATTAAGTACTACGTTCGATTCTACTTATGTAGTGTTCTGAACACACCAAACAATGTTTTAATCACCTGTTGAAGTTAACGACATCGAGTACAGTGTTCGATTCAAGTCCTGTTATGTTTCAATCTGATCTTCTTAGAACAAAGGTATCCCCTGACATGTTGTATCGAGTACAGTGTTCGGTTCTACTTGTTTAGTGATCTGAACACATCAATTAATGTTCTGATCACATGTTGAGGTTAACAACATCGAGTGCATTGTTCGATTCTAGTCTTGTTAGGTTTCAATCTGATTTAATGTTCTAACCACATGTTGAAGTTAACGGCATCGATTTTAGTCTTGCTAGGTTTCAATCTGATCTTCTTAGAACAAAGATGTCCCCTGACATGTTGTATCGAGTACCGTGTTCGATTCTAGTCTTGATCACTTGTTTAGCGATCTAAACACATCAATCAATATTCTAGTTACATGTTGAAGCTAACGGCATCGATTCTAGTCATGTTTCAATCTGATTTTCTTAGAACAAAGGTATCCCCTGGCATGTTGTATCGAGTACCGTGTTCGATTCTAGCCTTGGTCACTTGTTTAGTGATCTGAACACATCAATCAATGTTCTAATCACAGGTTGAAGATAAGAACATCGATTTTAGTCTTGTTATGTTTCTTTCGTAATCCGCAAATCTAAACATGCATAATAATGTTATCGCTGCACACTCTTGCCTTCGCGATACGTGTTCGATAAAGCTATGCCTTGACAGAGGAGGAGGGGGAGGCGGAGGTGGTAGGGGAGGAGGAGGAGGAAGAGCAGGAGGTAGAGGAGGTGTCGTATAGCCTCCTTCAAGATAGTAGATGAGAGGTTAGGTCAGCGAATGCACTAATGTTTAATGATGATAGCTAACGGAATTTCAAATTATCCGTCACCACAATTCCAAGGGATAGCAGCACGGTGCTCTGTTGATTAAAGATGGCATCTAGACAGAATTTCAAATTGCCGCCACCACATGTTAAATGTATGTAGCTAGCGATAGCAGTACGATGCTCTGTTGAATAAAGATGGCGGATGATAGCTAACGGAAGATTTTTTCAAATTATCCGCCACCACATGTTAAATGTATGTAGCTAAAGATAGCAGTACGATGCTTTGTTGATTAAAGATGGCAGATGACAGTCGACGGAATTACCCGCAAGATACCAGCACGGTTCTCTCATGATTAAAGATGGCGGATGTCAGCTGTCAAAAAAGCATGTAGATTTTAAATTTCCCACCACCGCCACCACGATAAGGTTTAGTACCGTAAAGATAGCAGCACTGAGGTAAGCGATGCAAGATGGCAGATTAGACCTGACGGAATTTTTCAAATTATCCACTACCACATGTTAAATGTATGTACCTAAAGAGTGCGGCACGATGCTTTGTTGATTAAAGATGACAACTTGTCAAATAGAATTTTTCAAATTCTCCGCCACCGCATTTCAAAGGTATGTAGCTAAAGAGGGCAGCACGGTGCTCAAAGATAGCTGCTGTCAAATAGCATGTTTCAAATTGTCCGCCTCAAAGGTAAGTAGCTAAACAGGGCAGCACTATGGTTAGCGATGCAAGATGGTGGATGACAGCTTTTACGTAGAAACTGCCCGCAAGGTAGCAGCACGGTGCTCTGTAGATTAAAGATGGCAGCATGTCAAATAGAATTTTTTTTTAATTCCCCGCCTCAGCGGTAATTAGCTCAAGAGGGCAGCACGATGCTCTGTTGATTAAGGATGGCGGATAACAGCTGTAAAAAAAAGCAAGTAGATTTGTTTCCAAACAAGAGCACGTGGACTTTACCGTCACCACATTTCAAAGGTAAGTAGCTAAAGAGTGCAGCACGGTGCTCTCTTGATTAAAGATGGCGGATGACAGCTGTCAAAACAAAGCACGTGGATCTGTTTTCAAACAAGAGCACGTGGAATTTGCCACCACCACATAGAGGGCAGCACGGTGCTCTCTAGATTAAAGATGGCGGACGACAGCTTGGCGGATGACAGCTGTCAGAAATGCACATAGGTTTGTAAAGCACGTGGAATTTGCCGCCACCACATTTCAAAGGTATTTAGCTAAATAGTGCAGCACGGTGCTCAAATATGGCTGCTGTCAAATAGCATGTTTCAAATTGTCCGCCTCAAAGGTAAGTAGCTAAACAGGACAGCACTATGGTTAGCGATGCAAGATGGTGGATGACAGCTTTTACGTAGAAACTGCCCGCAAGGTAGCAGCACGGTGCTCTGTAGATTAAAGATGGCAGCATGTCAAATAGAATTTTTTTTAATTCCCCGCCTCAGCGGTAATTAGCTCAAGAGGGCAGCACGATGCTCTGTTGATTAAGGATGGCGGATAACAGCTGTAAGAAAAAAGCAAGTAGATTTGTTTCCAAACAAGAGCATGCTGCTCTCTGTAGTAGCGGGCAATTTGAAAAGTTCTGTTAGCTATCATCCGCCATCTTTAATCAAGAGAGCACCGTGCTGCCATCTATGTGGTGGCGGCAAATTCCACGTGCTCTTGTTTAGTAAACAAAGCCACGTGCAGCTGTCATCCGCCATCTTTGAGCACCGTGCTGCGGGCAATTTCGTCAGCTGTCATCCGCCATCTTTAATCTACAGAACACCGTGCTGCCCTCTGTAGTAGCGGGCAATTTGAAAAGTTCTGTTAGCTATCATCCGCCATCTTCGAGCACCGTGCTGCCCTCTATGTGGTGGCGGCAAATTCCACGTGCTTTACAAACTCACGTGCTTTTTTGACAGCTACCATCCGCCCTGCTCTCTGTAGTAGCGGGTAATTTGAAAAGTTCTGTTAGCTGTCATCCGCCATCTTTGAGCACCGTGCTGCCCGGTGGCGGTAAATTCCACGTGCTTTACAAACTCACGCGCAGCTGTCATCCGCCATCTTACATCGCAAACCTCAGTGCTACACTCTTTAGTTGAAAAATGGTGGCGGATAATTTAAAAAAGAAAAATTCTACAGCGGCCATCTCTCGACGCTAATTGCACAAGATGGTGGCTATACATGACTCCTTAAAGGTGCTTATGCGAGATGATCGCTATACATAGACGCCCTTGGGATGCTTGCGCAAGATGGCGGTTATACATGGCTCCTTATGAGGGATGCTTGCGCGAGATGGTGGTTGCTCTTATGAGGCGGCTTAAGGATCCTTGGCTAGAGCCTCCCTAAGGATGCTTGCGCAAGATGGCGCATGCAAGATGGTGGCTATACATAGCTCCTTATGAGACAGCCAGTACAACATGTGATCAGAACATTGATTGATGTGTTCAGAACACAAAATAAGTAGAATCGAACACTGTACTCGATACAACATGTGATTAAAACATTGTTTGGTGTGTTCAGAACACTAATCGAACGCTGTACAACATGTTAGGGGATACCTTTGTTTAGATTGAAACATAACAAGACTAGAATTGAACACTGCACATTGATTGATGTGTTCAGAACACAAAATAAGTAGAATCGAACACTGTACTCGATACAACATGTGATTAAAACATTGTTTGGTGTGTTCAGAACACTAATCGAACGCTGTACAACATGTTAGGGGATACCTTTGTTTAGATTGAAACATAACAAGACTAGAATTGAACACTACACTCGATGTCGTTACATGTGTTCAGAACAATGATTGATGTGTTCAGATCACTAAACAAGTAGAATCGAACGCTGTACAACATGTTAGGGGATACCTTTGTTTAGATTGAAACATAACAAGACTAGAATCGAACACTGCACTCGGTGTCGTTAACCTTAACATGTGATCCGATACAACATGTTAGGGGATACCTTTGTCCTAAGAACCGAACACTGTACAACATGTTAGGGGATACCTTTGTTTAGATTGAAACTAACAAGACTAGAATCGAACACTGCACTCGATGTCGTTACATGTGATCCGATACAACATGTTAGGGGATACCTTTGTTCTAAGAAAATTAGATTGAAACATAGCAAGCCTAGAATCGAACATTGTTTGATGTTTTCAGTACAACTTCAATGATTAACACACACACTGTGCACATATCGCATAGCTATCTCGCCTAGTATGAAAATCAAAAAACACACTGTGCACATATCACATAGCTAACACTTCAAATGATTTGCTTAGTACGAAAAAAAATCTATACCGCGTAGCTAACTCGTTCATCACACTGCTCAGACGCTTAGTAATTGTGAATACACTCATACGAAAATCAAGAAAGCACACTGCGTAGCCAACTCGCTCGGCTCACTCGCTTAGTAATTACAACACTGATACACACACGGATAAGAATGTTCCGAGATACTACATACTTACATGTTTTTTAAGGGGGGGTGAAAGATCATAAATTATATGTACACATGTTGTCTCCTCCAAGTTGTAAGATGAAATAGACGCAGTACTGCGAGTTTCCGCTCTAGCTGGCGAACGGAAGTAGCATGATATCTCAGCAAAAAATAAAAATACGCGTGAGCTTGCAAGTCAGACACAATGATGGATACCGCGATTCAAATCCTGGTAACTTATGCCGTCGGGAAGGGTATCCGGCGAGCATCTAGCTGTAAATCCCCGATTCTCGACAGATTCTTAATCCCAGTTCTTTGACGTCAGGAAGGGCAACCGGTTGAAAACAATTATCGAACACGCATCGCGAAGGCAAGAGTGTGCAGCTATATGCTTGTTTAGACTTGCAGATTACGAAAGAAACATAACAAGACTTGAGTCTTAAAACAAATTCTTGCGATTTAAAATCTTAGTCAGGAAGGGCATCCTGCCGTAAAACAATAGTTCGTGATACTGCGATTTAAAATCTAGCTGTATATCCCCCGATTCTCGATAGATTCTTAATCCGAGTTCTTTGACGTCAGGAAGGGCAACCGGTCGAAAAAATTATCGAACACGCATCGCGAAGGCAGGAGTGTGCAGCGATATGCATGTTTAGACTTGCAGATTACGAAAGAAACATAACAAGACTTGAGTCTTAAAACAAAATTCTTGCGATTTAAAATCTTAGTCAGGAAGGGCATCCGGTAGTAAAACAATAGTTCGTGATACTGCGATTTAAAATCTAGCTGTAAACCCCCCGATTCTCGACAGATTCTTAATCCGAGTTCTTTGACGTCAGGAAGGGCAACCGGTTGGAAACAATTATCGAACACGCATCGTGAAGGCAAGAGTGTACAGCGATATGCTTGCTTAGACTTGCAGATTACGAAAGAAACATAACAAGACTTGAGTCTTAAAACAAATTCTTGCGATTTAAAATCTTAGTCAGGAAGGGCATCCAGCAGTAAAACAATAGTTCGTGATACTGCGATTTAAAATCTAGCTGTATATCCCCCGATTCTCGATAGATTCTTAATCCGAGTTCTTTGACGTCAGGAAGGGCAACCGGTCGAAAACAATTATCGAACACGCATCGCGAAGGCAAGAGTGTGCAGCGATATGCTTGTTTAGACCTGCAGATTACGAAAGAAACATAACAAGACTTGAGTCTTAAAACAAATTCTTGCGATTTAAAATCTTAGTCAGGAAGGGCATCCGGTAGTAAAACAATAGTTCGTGATACTGCGATTTAAAATCTAGCTGTATATCCCCCGGTTCTCGACAGACTCTTAATCCGAGTTCTTTGACGCCAGGAAGGGCAACTAGTTGAAAACAATTATCGAACACGCATCGCGAAGGCAAGAGTGTGCAGCGATATGCTTGCTTAGACTTGCAGATTACGAAAGAAACATAACAAGACTTGAGTCTTAAAACAAATTCTTGCGATTTAAAATCTTAGTCAGGAAGGGCATCCGGTAGTAAAGCAATAGTTCGTGATACTGCGATTTAAAATCTAGCTGTAAAACCCCCGATTCTCGACAGATTCTTAATCCGAGTTCTTTGACGTCAGGAAGGGCAACCGGTTGAAAACAATTATCGAACACGCATCGCGAAGGCAAGAGTGTGCAGCGATATGCTTGTTTAGACTTGCAGATTACGAAAGAAACATAACAAGACTTGAGTCTTAAAACAAAATTTTTGCGATTTAAAATCTTAGTCAGGAAGGGCATCCAGCAGTAAAACAATAGTTCGTGATACTGCGATTTAAAATCTAGCTGTAAAACCCCCGATTCTCGACAGATTGTTAATCCGAGTTCTTTGACGTCAGGAAGGGCAACCGGTTGAAAACAATTATCGAACACGCATCGCGAAGGCAAGAGTGTGCAGCGATATGCTTGTTTAGACTTGCAGATTACGAAAGAAACATAACAAGACTTGAGTCTTAAAACAAAATTTTTGCGATTTAAAATCTTAGTCAGGAAGGGCATCCAGCAGTAAAACAATAGTTCGTGATACTGCGATTTAAAATCTAGCTGTAAAACCCCCGATTCTCGACAGATTGTTAATCCGAGTTCTTTGACGTCAGGAAGGGCAACCGGTTGAAAACAATTATCGAACACGCATCGCGAAGGCAAGAGTGTGCAGCGATATGCTTGTTTAGACTTGCAGATTACGAAAGAAACATAACAAGACTTGAGTCTTAAAACAAAATTCTTGCGATTTAAAATCTTAGTCAGGAAGGGCATCCGGCAGTAAAACAATAGTTCGTGATTTAAAATCTAGCAGTAAAACCCCCGATTCTCGACAGATTCTTAATCCGAGTTCTTTGACGTCAGGAAGGGCAACCGGTTGAAAACAATTATCGAACACGCATCGCGAAGGCAAGAGTGTGCAGCGATATGCTTGTTTAGACCTGCAGATTATGAAAGAAACATAACAAGACTTGAGTCTTAAAACAAAATTCTTGCGATTTAAAATCTTAGTCAGGAAGGGCATCCGGTAGTAAAACAATAGTTCGTGATTTAAAATCTAGCAGTAAAACCCCCGATTCTCGACAGATTCTTAATCCGAGTTCTTTGACGTCAGGAAGGGCAACCGGTTGAAAACAATTATCGAACACGCATCGCGAAGGCAAGAGTGTGCAGCGATATGCTTGTTTAGACTTGCAGATTACGAAAGAAACATAACAAGACTTGAGTCTTAAAACAAATTCTTGCGATTTAAAATCTTAGTCAGGAAGGGCATCCAGCAGTAAAACAATAGTTCGTGATTTAAAATCTAAGAAGTGCATCTAGCTGTATATCCCCCCGATTCTCGACAGATTCTTAATCCGAGTTCTTTGACGTCAGGAAGGGCAACCGGTTGAAAACAATTATCGAACACGCATCGTGAAGGCAAGAGTGTGCAGCGATATGCTTGTTTAGACTTGCAGATTACGAAAGAAACATAACAAGACTTGAGTCTTAAAACAAAATTCTTGCGATTTAAAATCTTAGTCAGGAAGGGCATCCGGCAGTAAAACAATAGTTCGTGATTTAAAATCTAGCAGTAAAACCCCCGATTCTCGACAGATTCTTAATCCGAGTTCTTTGACGTCAGGAAGGGCAACCGGTTGAAAACAATTATCGAACACGCATCGCGAAGGCAAGAGTGTGCAGCGATATGCTTGTTTAGACCTGCAGATTATGAAAGAAACATAACAAGACTTGAGTCTTAAAACAAAATTCTTGCGATATAAAATCTTAGTCAGGAAGGGCATCCGGCAGTAAAACAATAGTTCGTGATTTAAAATCTAGCAGTAAAACCCCCGATTCTCGACAGATTCTTAATCCGAGTTCTTTGACGTCAGGAAGGGCAACCGGTTGAAAACAATTATCGAACACGCATCGCGAAGGCAAGAGTGTGCAGCGATATGCTTGTTTAGACTTGCAGATTACGAAAGAAACATAACAAGACTTGAGTCTTAAAACAAATTCTTGCGATTTAAAATCTTAGTCAGGAAGGGCATCCAGCAGTAAAACAATAGTTCGTGATTTAAAATCTAAGAAGTGCATCTAGCTGTATATCCCCCCGATTCTCGACAGATTCTTAATCCAAGTTCTTTGACGTCAGGAAGGGCAACCGGTTGAAAACAATTATCGAAAACGCATCGTGAAGGCAAGAGTGTGCAGCGATATGCTTGTTTAGACTTGCAGATTACGAAAGAAACATAACAAGACTTGAGTCTTAAAACAAATTCTTGCGATTAAAAATCTTAGTCAGGAAGGGCATCCAGCAGTAAAACAATAGTTCGTGATTTAAAATCTAAGAAGAGCATCTAGCTGTAAAACCCCCCGATTCTCGACAGATTCTTAATCCGAGTTCTTTGACGTCAGGAAGGGCAACCGGTTGGAAACAATTATCGAACACGCATCGCGAAGGCAGGAGTGTGCAGCTATATGCATGTTTAGACTTGCAGATTACGAAAGAAACATAACAAGACTTGAGTCTTAAAACAAAATTCTTGCGATTTAAAATCTTAGTCAGGAAGGGCATCCGGCAGTAAAACAATAGTTCGTGATTTAAAATCTAGCTGTAAAACCCCCGATTCTCGACAGATTCTTAATCCGAGTTCGTTGACGTCAGGAAGGGTAACCGGTTGAAAACAATAGCGTATGATGTAAGAGCTTAGATACTACCAGTTTTGCGTCAGGAAGGATAACTAGTCTTAAAACAAAACAGATTCTTAATCCGAGTTGTCAGGAAGGGCAACCGGTTGAAAACTATAGTGTGAGAGGTTAGATACTGCTAGTTTTGCATCAGGAAGGACAACTCAACACATTCATGCGATTTAAACACATTTTTATTCCCAAGAGAATCGAACCCGAGACTACTGGGTGAGAGGCATGCACGCTAAACTAAACTGTAGGCTATGGGTTTGTTCTACAGTCCTCGAAGTATCGGCACAGTCATTCTGAGCGAGTTGTGTGGAATGCATGTGTTAGCTGAAATTGTACACGTTTCTTCCGGCTCAACCTTGAGCGAGGACACTGATAAGCGACTTGTAACTCGCGAACGTCTTCTTAGCTGAGTAGCATGTAAGCTCTTAAAACACAGTACCAATTAAGGTTGTAAAATATTCTGAAATAGTCCTCCTCTGTGGTGTAGTAGTTAGTGTGATTAGCTGCTACCCTCGGAGGTCCGAGTTCGATTCCCGGCTCTGCCACGGAATGTGTAGCATTTAGCCTATGTAAGTTCCTAACGTAAAATATCATGATTGTACGGAGAGGTTAAAACACACACAGTGCCTACTCCTATTGAAAGAACCTGCACGGTACCGGCATGTAGGCTTCTCCTGATGAAGGAGCCTGCACAAGGTTTAACGCCTCCTATCAACAGCCCTTACTTAATGCTAGCTTTTGCACACCCCGCCTCACACCATAGTTTTATACGACCGGTTACCCCTCCTGACTAGGATTTTTAAATCGATAACTAGATGTCCCGACATAGCCTACTCCTACCGAAGAAGCCAGCTTAACGCCTCCATCCGACGAATGAATCACCCTCAACACTCTTCAATCATTCACACTACTTCGGAAGATAGCGGGTTCGAACTAGAAGCTGTAAATTCTAGGCGAGGGGCCTGCGCGATCGTCATTACATGATCTAGCTAGATGCCCTTCCCGACGGCATAAGTTGCTAGGATTTGAATCGCGGTATCCATCATTGTGTCTGACTTGCAAGCTCACGCGTATTTTTATTTTTTGCTGAGATATCATGCTACTTCCGTTCGCCAGCTAGAGCGGAAACTCGCAGTACTGCGTCTATTTCATCTTACAACTTGGAGGAGACAACATGTGTACATATAATTTATGATCTTTCACCCCCCTTAAAAAACATGTAAGTATGTAGTATCTCGGAACATTCTTATCCGTGTGTGTATCAGTGTTGTAATTACTAAGCGAGTGAGCCGAGCGAGTTGGCTACGCAGTGTGCTTTCTTGATTTTCGTATGAGTGTATTCAGAATTACTAAGCGTCTGAGCAGTGTGATGAACGAGTTAGCTACGCGGTATAGATTTTTTTTTCGTACTAAGCAAATCATTTGAAGTGTTAGCTATGCGATATGTGCACAGTGTGTTTTTTGATTTTCATACTAGGCGAGATAGCTATGCGATATGTGCACAGTGTGTGTGTTAATCATTGAAGTTGTACTGAAAACATCAAACAATGTTCGATTCTAGGCTTGCTATGTTTCAATCTAATTTTCTTAGAACAAAGGTATCCCCTAACATGTTGTATCGGATCACATGTAACGACATCGAGTGCAGTGTTCGATTCTAGTCTTGTTAGTTTCAATCTAAACAAAGGTATCCCCTAACATGTTGTACAGTGTTCGGTTCTTAGGACAAAGGTATCCCCTAACATGTTGTATCGGATCACATGTTAAGGTTAACGACATCGAGTGCAGTGTTCGATTCTAGTCTTGTTATGTTTCAATCTAAACAAAGGTATCCCCTAACATGTTGTACAGCGTTCGATTCTACTTGTTTAGTGATCTGAACACATCAATCATTGTTCTGAACACATGTAACGACATCGAGTGTAGTGTTCAATTCTAGTCTTGTTATGTTTCAATCTAAACAAAGGTATCCCCTAACATGTTGTACAGCGTTCGATTAGTGTTCTGAACACACCAAACAATGTTTTAATCACATGTTGTATCGAGTACAGTGTTCGAT
Source organism: Anabrus simplex (assembly GCF_040414725.1). NCBI lineage: Eukaryota > Metazoa > Arthropoda > Insecta > Orthoptera > Tettigoniidae > Anabrus > Anabrus simplex. Next base: position 13,315,212 of record NC_090278.1, on the reverse strand, counting down.
TCTACTTATTTTGTGTTCTGAACACATCAATCAATGTGCAGTCTTCAATTCTAGTCTTGTTATGTTTCAATCTAAACAAAGATATCCCCTAACATGTTGTACAGCGTTCGATTAGTGTTCTGAACACACCAAACAATGTTTTAATCACATGTTGTATCGAGTACAGTGTTCGATTCTACTTATTTTGTGTTCTGAACACATCAATCAATGTTCTGATCACATGTTGTACTGGCTGTCTCATAAGGAGCTATGTATAGCCACCATCTTGCATGCGCCATCTTGCGCAAGCATCCTTAGGGAGGCTCTAGCCAAGGATCCTTAAGCCGCCTCATAAGAGCAACCACCATCTCGCGCAAGCATCCCTCATAAGGAGCCATGTATAACCGCCATCTTGCGCAAGCATCCCAAGGGCGTCTATGTATAGCGATCATCTCGCATAAGCACCTTTAAGGAGTCATGTATAGCCACCATCTTGTGCAATTAGCGTCGAGAGATGGCCGCTGTAGAATTTTTCTTTTTTAAATTATCCGCCACCATTTTTCAACTAAAGAGTGTAGCACTGAGGTTTGCGATGTAAGATGGCGGATGACAGCTGCGCGTGAGTTTGTAAAGCACGTGGAATTTACCGCCACCGGGCAGCACGGTGCTCAAAGATGGCGGATGACAGCTAACAGAACTTTTCAAATTACCCGCTACTACAGAGAGCAGGGCGGATGGTAGCTGTCAAAAAAGCACGTGAGTTTGTAAAGCACGTGGAATTTGCCGCCACCACATAGAGGGCAGCACGGTGCTCGAAGATGGCGGATGATAGCTAACAGAACTTTTCAAATTGCCCGCTACTACAGAGGGCAGCACGGTGTTCTGTAGATTAAAGATGGCGGATGACAGCTGACGAAATTGCCCGCAGCACGGTGCTCAAAGATGGCGGATGACAGCTGCACGTGGCTTTGTTTACTAAACAAGAGCACGTGGAATTTGCCGCCACCACATAGATGGCAGTACGGTGATCTCTTGATTAAAGATGGCGGATGATAGCTAACAGAACTTTTCAAATTGCCCGCTACTACAGAGAGCAGCATGGTGTTGTGTAGATTAAAGATGGCGGATGACAGCTGATGAAATTACCCGCAGCACAGTGCTCTATTGATTAAAGATAGCGGACGACAGCTGTCAAAAAAGCATGTAGCTTTGTTTACTAAACAAGAGCACGTGGAATTTACCGCTACCACAGGTATCTAGCTAAAGATGGCAGCACGGTGCTCTCTTGCGGGTGACAGCTGTCAAAAAGCATGTAGAATTTGCCACCGGCATAAAGAGGGCAGCACGGTGCTCTCTGGCGGTTGACAGCTGTCAGAAAAGCACATGGGTTTGTAAAGCGTGTAGAATTTACCACCACCACATAGAGGGCAGCACGGTGCTCTCTAGATTAAAGATGGCGGATGATAGCTGACAAAAAAGCGCATAGGTTTGTTTCCAAACAAGAGCACGTGGAATTTGCCGCCACCGGGCAGCACTGAGGTTTGCGATGCAAGATGGCGGATGACAGCTGTGACGTACCACATTTCAAAGGTAAGTAGCTAAAGAGGGCAGCACGGTGCTCTCTGGATTAAAGATGGCGGATGACAGCTGCACGTGGCTTTGTTTCCAAACAAGAGCACGTGGAATTTACCGCCACTACATAGAGTGCAGCACTGAGGTTTGCGATGCAAGATGGCGGATGACAGCTGTGACGTACCACATTTCAAAGGTAGGTAGCTAAAGAGGGCAGCACGGTGCTCTATGGATTAAAGATGGCGGATGACAGCTGCACGTGGCTTTGTTTCCAAACAAGAGCATGTGGAATTTGCCGCCACTACATAGAGTGCAGCACTGAGGTTTGCGATGCAAGATGGCGGATGACAGCTGTGACGTACCACATTTCAAAGGTAAGTAGCTAAAGAGGGCTGCACGATGCTCTCTGGATTAAAGATAGCAGATGACATCTGCACGTGGCTTTGTTTACCTCGCGCTAGTTAGGAGTTGGTAGCACTAAGGTTTAGACCAGTCAAGATGGCAGCACCGCTGATGACAGGTGACGAATTTTGCGGCTACTGCGATATAGAGGGAAGCACAGTGCTTTGTGGTTTAAAGATGGCGGATGACAGCTGTCAAAAAAGCACGTGGCTGTCAAAAAACACGTGGCTTTGTTTACCTCATGCTAGTGAGCTTAAGTTGGTACCACTAAGGTTTAGGCCCGTCAAGATGGCAGTACTGAGGTTAGCGATGCGTTGTTGTCGATGATAGCTGTCAAAAAGCACGTGGCTTTGTTTACAAATCTGTCAAAAAGCACGTGGCTCTCAAAAAGCACGTGGCTTTGTTTACCTCGCGCTAGTTAGGTTAAGTTGGCACTACTGAGGTTTAGGCCCGTCAAGATGGCAGTACTGAGGTTTGCGATGCGTTGTTGTCTGTCAAAAAGCACGTGGCTTTGTTTACAAATCTGTCGAAAAGCACGTGGCTGTCAAAAAGCACGTGGCTTTGTTTACCTCATGCTAGTGAGGTTAAGTTGGTACCACTAAGGTTAGGCCCGTCAAGATGGCAGTACTGAGGTTAGCGATGCGTTGTTGTCTGTCAAAAAGCACGTGGCTGTCAAAAACACGTGGCTTTGTTTACCTCATGCTAGTTAGGTTAAGTTGGCACTAGTGAGGTTTAGGCCCGTCAAGATGGCAGCAGTGAGGTTAGCGTTGCGTTGTTGTCGATGACAGCTGTCAAAAAGCACGTGGCTTTGTTTACAAATTCAAATCTCGCGCCAAAATTCAAATTTACCGCCAAAATTCAAATTTCCCGCGGGCGGCGGCGGAGGCGGCGGGAGGAGGAGGAGGCGGCCGAACCCGCTTATTATACTACTCTTAAATTTCGTAACTTTTAAAGAGTACAAAAAGAAATTGCGTATATCATGTATTTTATGACACATCTTTCATAAGGAAGTGAAATCTCTAACTTAGAAGAGCATGTATGAATTTTATTGAAATATTCCACCGGTTTTGTTTTAAGACAACATATTATTTGTGAAAAATTAAAAATATTCTGGAATATATATACATGAAACTGTAGCATATAGAATAATATTACAGTTTTCAATAGCTTGGACATTTTCTCTTATCATAATTTATTTCTAGTGCTACTTCTGCCAAACTTTATTGAAATGGGAAGAAAAGGAAAAGCATCTTCAGGGCTGTCGACTGTTAGATTCGAACCCATTATCTGCCGGATGCAAGCTCACAGCTGCGCAACCCTAACCGCACGGCTAATTTGCCCGGTATTATAGGTTTCTAACACATAAATGCTCCAAGTTCCCATTTCGTCGTTTGGTCTTCGTTTTACATGTTCTGCTGTTCTGCAAAGAAATCATTCCAGTTCCTTGTTAGTTGGTACACATTCCATTTCGTCTTCAGATCTTTGCTTTTAGCTTCATTTACTGGTATTCGCCCTTTATATTTACGAACAAGCGCTCGAAAGATGCGGGATCATCCAATGTTTCGAAAGTTTTATTTGCTAGTGGCTTTACGTAGCACCGACACAGATAGGTCTCAAGGCGACAAGGGAATAGAAAAGGCTAAGGAGTTGGAAGGAAGCGGCCGTGGCCTTAATTAAATATAGCCCCAGCATTTGCCTGGTGTGAAAATGAGAAACCACGGAAAGCCATCTACAGGACTGACGACAGTGGGATTCGAACCCACTATCTCCCGGATGCAAGCTCACAGCCGCGCGTCTCTAACCGCACGGCCAATTTGCCCGGTGTTTCGAATGTTGAAAGTTCTTTAATAATAATAATAATAATAATAATAATAATAATAATAATAATAATAATATCATTTTGTTTTATCTTCAGAAACATGAAAAATCAGCAGTTGTTGCACATATGCAAGAGACAGGTCATTTAGCATTAAATATATGAAATTCTCTCTCTGTTTTGCAGGCACATCATGAACGGATAAAACTGAATGTTTTAGATCTCTATCAGTTTATAGACATCAGTTAACAGATCCTTACACATAATCATTGATAATATTGAAAATGAATATATAAAACTAAGCTTTAGCAGCAATTGAATATTTCTGAGACGACACACACCTATAGTTGACTCAACAAATTCACATTGGATAATGAAAGATTTACCTATATTTACCAAGATTGTCACACTTAATTTGCATAAGCAATTCTATCAACCGCGAACCCACAACTTTAATGCGAACGGGACAGGATGAAGTAGCACAAAGTACTATGTAAATTACACAGTTTGTATTTTAGGTTAGTATACCTCTACAAATTTATTTAAAACCTAAGGAATAGATGGGCACACACAAGTTCACTCGTACTGTAAAATATATTAGCGACCATATAAGCAGACCAAGGACACGTATTCAAGAAATCCTGTCCGTGTGACACATGAAGTCTTAGTATAGAGGAAGGTATCAATGACGTTCATCACACAAAGTCACTACAGGAACTTGTCCAGCATGCAAATTAAAATAGAGTGATGTTTCATTCTTGAAAGAACATAATCCGACTCTATCAAATCACACTCAAATATTTAGAAATGTTTAAATATTTTTTCCGTTTAAATACTTAGGTACTTGAAATATGGAACGTATCATAATGAAATCATTCACTCTAGCATAGAATGCGCGGTGTTGGCACGAGACCAGCTGTTTGGCCAGTTCATTGACATAGCGCAGTGTTTTTGTTTTTGGTGTTCTGTTTTAGCACACCGACAATCATTATTATTATTCTTTCTTAATCTGTTTAATCTACAGGGTTGGTTTTCCTTCGGACTTAGCGAGGGATCCCATCTCTACCGCCTCAAGGACAATGTCATGGAATGTGACATATTTGGTTGGGGATACAAGTGGGGAGGTAAACCACTACCTCGCCAAGGCAGCCTCACAGGCTATGCTGAACAGGAGCCTTCTGGAGGATGGAAAGATCGGAAGGGATAGACAAGAAATTTGGAAGGAAACGGCCGTGGCCTTAAATTAGATGCCATTTCAGCATTTGCCTGCAGAAGTGGGAAACCAGAAAAACCACTTCTAAGATGGCTGAGGTGGGAATTGAACCCCCATCTATTCAGTTGACTCTTGAAGCTCAGTGCACCCAGTTCCAGCCCTCGTACAACTTTTCAAATTTCGTGTCAGAGCCGCGAATCGAGCCCGGGAACCCGGTGGTAGCAGCCAATCACACTAACCCATACATCATAGAGGACTGCAAAGGTTGTTAATGAGCATACATAGGTAATTTTCCGTTATGCCATTTGCTCAGCCATCCTCGAAGTGGTTTTCCTCTGTTTCCCACTTCTCCTCCAGGCAAATGCCGGGATGGTACCTAAGTTAACAATCATATACTCACCTCTGTATACTTGGATTTGGTGTTAATCATTGCGAAATAATATAAATCTCTATATATCATGCGATCTGTATTACTACTGAAGTATTCAAAGAATTAGTTACTTCATTATTTATTCGACAGTGGATATACGATCATGATTCTATATAAGTTACTGTTAAATAATAAGTAAGATATGTCTACTCAGTTGATATGGTACAAATGCTTCAGTTTCCCCCTCCTAAAGTTTCTCAAGCTTGGCCTAAGTTAGTTAAAAGTTCGCAGTGCGTCCGCTAGGGTCAGATTCAAGTTCCCTTATTTAATTTGTATAATCTGTTCTGCCTTCTTTACAGACTTACCTAAGATTAACGGTAGAATTTGATGGTAATATGCCATTCAGGAGATTTTAGAGAACATTAAAGTTTAAGTACACTATGTATTTGCTTAGGGAAATTCGGCCCTTGATGCATTAACCTCATCGGTGAGCGATGCGTGGACATCCGCGGCTACAAGTAGCTTATTCGGCGAGGAACGTGGATATATCCGCCGATTATAAATCTATTTTTTTTCAGTTACTTGCCTGCAGAGTTTTATTTTCTTTTCAGTAGCGTATTCTGGATGAATCAATTTTTCAACTACATTCTCTCAATTCCAAAGTGTCATCCAAGATTTGGATCATACAGAACGCAACTTATGTCTGGGCAAGAACGACCTTAAGCCCAATAGACTCGCGTCGAAGCTTTAACTCAACCCCTAGTCGTCCCTTAGATAAAATAATACTGCACTAGGGGGTATTTCTGGAGATCGTGATACTCAACAGACCTCTCTGGTGACACTTTAGAACTGTGACTTTGAGTTCTTGGGTTGGGTTCTTTCTTCACGACTGGAGTGTGTGTTTACTGCGAGTTACACGACATTCATTATCGTACGCCTGTGTTCAGCAATACATGTACAATTCATGATTTTACTCCAAACTGCATACACCAGGGTTCAATTCCTTTTCTTATATTTTTTCCGCTAAAAATTTCCGAAAGGAATCACCAGTCCCCACCGCTAGAGGAAGATGATTTAGGGGAATGATAAACAAAATGTTGATATTTAGTGGGATGTATAGTGATCTTAGTGAAGTAAGTTCTGCCGCAGGGGAATTCGTGACAAGAATTTACATGGAACAAGTACTGCAGGCTCAAATATATAGAGTTCCGGCCCAGCTAATGCGAAAATTTAGTAGTCGCGAAAGAGATAACAGGTGATCGATTCCTGTTCAAGTAGCGAGCATGACAGTGACAGCGGTGACGATAATACAGATAACAGTAAAACCAGTGTAACTTCTTCGTCAACCTGGACCTAAAGTGGACAATGAAGTCCCCACTTTGACCAAAATTCCAGCATGATGTACAGGACGAGTTTTTAGGGAAAGCAAAACCGAGCGAAATATTTGATTTTTTAATGACGAGGTATGCGAGAACATACTGTAACTGAACAGACAAAAGGTGCCCAACAGAAAATCGCATATAAAACTCATTTTAGTAAGAAAAAACGAAAAGGTAGAAATCAAAGCCGGGTCCGTACAAATAAGGACGAAATAGAGATTCTTATGGGCATACTGTTGCCACAGGGGATTGTATAGAAAAATAAATTAAGGTCATTAAATTTCTTGCAATTACTTGTTAACTTCCTACTCCTATTTTTATGAGCCGATGATACGGAAGTCATTTTTTTCTTGCCAGGCTGAGTGGCTCAACCGGCTTAGGCGCTGGCCGGCCTTCTACCCCAACATGGTCGGTTCGAACGTGGCTCAGTCCGGTGGTATTTGAAGCTGCTCGAATACATCAGCCTCGTGCGAGTAGATTTACTGACATGAATAACTTCTGTTTGACTAAATTCCAGCACCGTGGTGTCTTCGAAAACCCTAAAATTAGTTAGTGGAACGTAAAGCCATTATTATTATTATTATTATTATTATTAATATTAGTTATTGCTTCACATCGTTTTACATTTACCTGACAATGAGGCATACAATGAAAATTCCTCCCAAATTATAAAAGAAAAAGCCAGTATATGACTACCTAGTAGCAAATTTTTAGAAGCTTAAACCACTGATGGCAACGTGTCAAATGATGAGAACCCCTTGTTATGAAAGTGTGGCTAGGGTGGAAAATCTACATACCAAGAAAACGAAGAAGTTTCGGAACGGAATCATACAAATTATGAGAAAACGAGAGAGGGTACTTAACATTATCTGCTTCCGCGTATATCACAATGAACAGCTGTAAGGAAAAAAACACTGCGAAGACTACAAATACTGTACATATAACCTATATATTAGCGTAATATAAACCGTTAGTGTCAATTACGATTTGTAGGTATATAAACTTGATACCACAGAAGCTCTTAAGAACATACCACATCCTTTCGTGAGTATCATTTATTCAATTTTAAATCTTTTATGTGCATGGAAACCTTGTAAAAATACAATTCACATGCAGAGAAAATTTATTTCCATGCAGGGACTTTTAGTAAACTACCTAAAATATTTAGGTACACGTTACTGCATAAACCAAAACCAGAGCTTTGTCAGTGGCAAGAAACAAACTCGGTATCACAGTCCGAAAGCACTTAGCAAGTTCTTCCACAAAGAATTCAAAAATTAAACAGTGTGATTTCTCAACAATTAGATACACTATAATCAACTAAATATTTCCTACTGGCCCTTCTATTGTTCATTTGTCTAAGATTGTTTTTGAGTAAGCAGTTAAATATTTTCTTCAATCAGGGAAATCACTTCCTACCTGGAAGTGAGCCGGTGTGTACCGAGATCCCCGTTTAAGGAATTAAATTATACGATTCTCTGAAGATTTTAGGACATTACTGAGCACACGTTTGCACTCACAGCCGTGCTCGTTTGCAAGGCTTTCTGACTGAAGGTTTTGACAGATATTTCCGCAGTATGTCTTCTCGTGCATATGCGTCTGCATGTATTTTAGGTATTAGTCCGCATACGGCAAGCTAGTCGGACTTCCTGGCTGAAGGATTTACCACAGACATTCCACTAATGTAGATCTCGCCCATGTGAGTCAGTATGTGACGTGTCAGACTGAATTTGTGGTTAACGGACTTGCATCAGTGTGGCCTATCGTTTGCGGGAGTCCTCATGTGACATGTTAGACCGACTTTGAGGCTAAGGCAATTACCACAGGCATTGAATCAATGAGGCTTACCGTCTGTGTGAGTCCGCAAGTGACATGCAAGACATTTTTTCTGGTTAAAGGATTTGCCACAGACATTGCAGCAATATGGCCTCACGCCTGTGTGAATCCGCATGTGGATTCTTAGACTGTTTTTGTGGCTGAAGGATTTGCCACAGACATTGCACTCCTGTGACTTCTCGCCCGTGTGTGTCCGCATATGATCTCTCAGACTGACATTACGATGAAACGATTTGCCACAAATATTGCAGCAGTGTGGCCTCTCGCGTGTATGAGTCCTCATATGGACGGGAAGACTACCTTTGTGCTTGAAATATTTCCCACAGACATCGCAGCAGTAAGCCTTCAGGGCTGTGTGAGTCTGAATGTGAACTATTAGACTACTATTGTGGTTGAAGGATTTGCCACACACATTGCACCATTGAGACTTCACGCCCGTGTGAGTCCGCCTGTGTTCCGTTAGATGGCCTTTCCGACTAAATGATTTACCACAGACATGGCAACAGTATGGCTTCTCGCCCGTGTGTGTCCGCATGTGACCTGCAAGAACTTCTTTCTGGTTGAAGGATTTGCCACAGACATTACAACAGTATGGCCTCTCGCCTGTATGAGTCCGCATGTGACGTGTCAGAATGTATGTCTTGTTAAAGGATTTGCCACAGATATTGCACGAGTGTGACTTGTTGCCTGTGTGAGTCCGCATACGACAAGTTAGGCTGACTTGCCGGCCGAAAGATTTCCCGCAGACATTGTTCCTGAAACAAGCTCCTGTGTCCGGATGTTGATGATCTGCGTAGCTTACCTCGGGTCTCGACCTACAGTGAAAAAAATAAAATGATGTTACCCAATATTTAACAGTCAACTCCCGTACAACTCTCACACAAAGGAAATGCTACTGAACATTCCACTCATTGATCACATTCCTGAGGGTAAACATCATCTGACATCAAATTCAGTGTGTAGTCAATTTGAAAAGCTCTCATATGTTACGAGGATATGTTTCGTCTTTTCTCTTGAATCACATTATAACGCGCAAAAAATTCTGCCGATATATGAATGTATGAGCTCAGACAAACACCGCATTTATAGAATGCATAAGAAGTGGTCCAGGCTAAAGGAAAAATACATGCTCTTTAATGTGGCAAACATTTATGTATTGAAATCCGTATACGTTTGTCCTACATAGATGACGGCATATGCTTTGGAGATTTCATCTTATTCAACCACTCTGCGGTTTGTGGCAGGCAAGTGATAATTTTTGTAAAAGCCCTCCGTTGTTGTTGTTGTTGTTGTTGTTGTTGTTGTTGTTGTTGTTGTCGTTTGAGAGAAACTGAGTCATGTAGACATTAATAAAGTTGAGAACATTGTTTGCCGACAGTCAGCAAGATCTGCTGGACCATGGCAAATCATTTATAAATATTATTTACTGTCACGCAAACATACTTATTGTATTTGTATTGTTATCATACAAGTGCTGCATTATATTACATCACAGTGTGGTTATTTCTAATTACATAGCTTTGATGTGCAATCAGAGCCGACATCCTGTAAATATAGGACGGTAGGTTTACACAAGGAAGTTTGTACTACTACCCTGTATTACAGCAGTATACATCTTAATTGATGTCCTTAACATAGGCCCCATGCAATATAGAAACAACTAATCCTGATGAAATCCTCGAAAAGCTGAAAGATAACATGCAAGATGATGGCTCTTTCCCTCACCCTAATACTTTCATTTCACCTACAGATACTGCTGTCATACACATTATGATGACGACAAAGAATATGGCTTATGTTGTAGCGTTTTATTACAATGTTCTGATATCCTGAAATATTTGAACCCAAATGCAAGCTATCACGTCCTTAAATATTCTTACGAGTGTTCCATTAACACTACAGCTAAAAGGGGCTATAAAATCAAGGCTTGAGCCAGAATTCGAGATGACAGGACATTGAATTGAACCCTAGGGGATACTGCTGCTATGTAAAGGAAAGACTTAATGGACCAAGTGTTATTTTAGTAGAATGAAAAAATCGTTGAATAGCATCCCAGTCGACTCCTGTGTCCCCATTGCTGTGTAGTTATAGACATCCTAGGAAAGAAGAGCGAGAAATACACATTTCATGCCTAAAGGTGAGATCCGCCTGCGACATAAACATGGGAAAATTCGATCACACAGGAGATAATTCATCGTAACGTAATGTGGGACATCCCAATTCATTCTATATGCACTGAATTCACACGTGCAGGTGGAATGAATGACTTCCTCAAAAGCAAAGTAGTGGTTGGATCGACTATTTGTTGTTACTGCAATCTTAGGGAAAAATAAGTGGACAAATAAAAGGGGGACGATGACTGCAGACGAGACAGGCTAGACCACTTGATCATCACACACCATATTGATATTGCCACCAAAAGAACCACGGAGCAGAAAATACGACACTGGTTTTTATGTCATACGTTTGGTGGCATATCACGCCAAGCAAAAGGTGCAATACTCTGCGGCAATTCTTCTTTACGTGATTACGTGATTTTTGTGACAAGTGATTTATCAGGTTCTCAATTAGCTTTTTCAGAAAAATGGCATTCAATTTTGTACTGATGAACCATTTACACTGCAATAACACGTGGCTCGTCACAGGTGACGGATACGGGTTTCCCACCACCGGCCTGCCGGCAGTCTTGAACTATATATAATTGCTCTCGTAGACCAAACACACAAAGTCCTTAATGGCAACTCTGGCGGATATGGAGACGTTCAGTACGGAGGAGTTCGGAGACGAGGTACTCTACCTTTCTGCAAGTTAATCAGAAAGGAGCGTAGCGTTCCTTCTCCAGAGGAGGGCTGCGAAACGCACCTGTTCTCCATGTACGGAGCGACGAAACAATTTGCTGTAATAAGCTCTAAAACTCTTCGTAACATGCGTCACATCCTTATGGAAATACGTCTCATGGAATCGAAACCAGGCCTAATAAAGTACATACATGTAATAAGTGTTATACATGTAATAAGTACACACATGTTCTACATACATAAAAGCAGGTCGGTCTGGAGAGATGCATATGTAAATATTTAAAAATGATAAAAGACGTGAATTAATGAGGTACTTTTAGAGATCTCAGAAATTTGAAACTTTGTAGCGGAGAAGCTGATGACCCCAGGATCCCTAGAAAAATGGAAAATTCTCAATATTCCATAAAGGGGGCACGCTGGGGGCTTCACATTTTGGGCTCGGCATAAGAACGCAGTCGTATAATTTATCCAAAGCGATAACCTATAGGTTTCGTGGGCTTAAAGATGTTCAGGAATTTCCCAATTTTCATCCCCCTTCCCCAAAATCGAGACAGCAGCACAATCTGCCAGACGAGATAGAAAATTTAAATTTAGCGAAATTATAGCTTTTAGCCCCTAACCGACGGAAAAATTCCAAGAAGTTCAAATTTTTTCTTCTTACCCCCAAGGATATCAAAATATGGCGGCAATTTTAATTACTGTTCAGACATTCTTTTTGAGGTATTTGTTGGCTAACGGATGGCACAATCTCGGTTCAATTTGGAGTGATCTACGACTCTGGTTCTATGAATTTTGTCGCATCTCTATCCCTTAACGTTAAATTGGGCTCTAAATTTTGTAGCTTGTACGGGTATAGTTGATTGTCTTAATCACTTACAGGAAAGGTAGGATCATCACATTCTGCACGCGTATTGGCCCACGCAGTAGCCAATACGTGAGCCTAATTCTATGCCTGAAGCAGTCACATAAGTATCTGAAAAGTAATTCAATATGTGGAAAGCTTGCACCAATTTCACCCTATTCAACGTTTCTAACACATAATTACCTTTAAATAGATGAGATACTTGAACATATCATAGGACCAGCCATTTATTTCGCTTTAGGAGGCCAGAGGCGTCTTATTGTACAATCCATGTTTTGATATGATGTACCGTTTAGCAGTAGTTAATCTGTAAATGAAGGTGAACATCCATATACTTCCGTATGTCACTCTATATTTATTCACTGAAGTCGATTTGTAGCGTTCTAAAACGGGCGGGCCTGCAATTGTAATTAATACTTTACAAATCCGTGTACAATGTAGAGTACCGTAGCGAAGCACGGGTACATTTACTAGTAAAATACATTATTGCTTGTATCCCCTGAAACGGTTCGCTAATGTATTCTTCTGTTGGACTTAAAGTACAAATAATTTGTTCTCTGATACTACTTATATATGACTACTGTGACACTGTGTTGAGTGAAATAACCTGCGATAGGAACAAGAAACTGGAGCGGAGCCTGAACTGCTGAATAAGACATATATTTAATCTGCGATATGATGCTCGTATATCATTTCATCATAAGAAGCTGTCGTGGATTCGAGTGCACCAGCGCCGTGAGCTTCACATGCTACCATTTCTGCACAAAGTACTTTCCACTAATACTCCTGATTACCTGTTTTCATCTTTTTCTAACCTCTCGCCCTATCATGAACGCAATAAAATATCTGGCTCTTCTCTTGCCATGCCTGTAAACTGCACTGCTGCGTACAACCACTCCTTCGTAATCTCTGTGTCTAGGTTGTGGAATTTGCTACCCGTGAACATTAGAGACAATCCTTCTCATCGAAAGTTTTAAGTGGCTTGCCGCGAGCATTTGCTGGGTAGATCCCGCTGACTTGCTGGATAATTAATGAGTGAATGTAGGAATGAATGAGATGAATGAATGAATTACTGCTGTTACGTCATTTAAGTGTACTTTATTTTGTGTATTTTAAAATTAAAGATTACTTCATTATTATTATTGCTATTCATTTATTTGTATTTGAAAATGTTAGTTATGTAAATGTATACTCATCTAGTGGTTAAGTATAAGAGAGCCACAACTTCGCCACCAATAAAGGCATTATCTATTTATCCCCTGGAAGGGACGCACGTTGGCAGGGCCCAGTCAGCGTGAAAGGGTTACCGTCGCACAGGCTGTGACGGCTAAACAAGCGAGGGCCCCCATTTGTATCGCATCGCTGAACTACGTCTGGACAAAGTAGCGAATTAGCCACAGCACTTGCGACAAGGCACGTAGGCATCTGTAGGTGCAGGAAAGAAGATGGAGTGGAGGAAAGTCATCGGAAATGGGGTGCAGTTACTGAATGATGTACAACGGAAACTGAATAACAACTAATTGTGTTGGCATTGTTATATCAGCAAACTTTTGACTGTTTAGTCACTGAGGTGCAAATGTATGACAATCGCTTGATGTAACATATCTACTTTGGGGATAGAAGGAAAATTCAAGTTTTCAGTGCAACGCTCCACAAAATCGCCTGGGCACAGAAAACAAAGATGCCTTCTTTGCAGTGCTTGACAAGAAGAACGTTGACTATCTTATTCTTGCCTCCGATCTGAATGGACGTCAGACGGAGGAAAAAGGACCACACAGCAACCTGCAGTCATAGATATGGACAGAAGAACGATGAAGACGACCAGCGAACTTCCGATAATGCACAAACTGATTATCGCGAACACACAGTTCAAAAAGCGTGATGCTCGTCTAGTCATGTACAACAGTGGCTCCCATCCGACTCACAATGGCTTTACACAGATAGGTCTTATGGCGACGATGCGATAGGAAAGGTCTAGGAATTGGAAGAAAGCGGCCGTGGCCTTAATTAAGGTACAGCCCCGACATCTGCCTGGTGTGAAAATGGGAAACCACGGAAAACCATTTTCAGGGCTGCCGACATTGGGGCTCGAACCCACTATCTCCCGATTACTGGATACTGGCCGCACTTAAGCGACTGCAGCTATCGAGCTCGCTTTTCTTGCTCTTTAGAATGCCTACAAAGCAGCCAGTGGTAAAGAGAATGAGGTCACTGCCAACAATAAAACCAAACAGCTATGCAGCTGTGCAAATTCACATAAGTATGTAAGTTCCAGTTGGAGAGAAAATGCGGTTTATATCATGATGAGGGTAAGTCCATATTAATAGAAGAAAAAGGTTATGTGCGTGGTGAAGTACATAACAGTAGTTGCCGGTGAAGTGAGGAGTCCGTTACAAGGTGTATATGTGAAACTAAACATGCATGAATACGAGCGGGATATTTAACAGCTAGTCAAATCGAGGCATCATGGAACGGAACAAATCCAACATTTTTACCGCATCAATAAGGTAACAGGCGATTCTCTACTCGACTGGCGGGAAGCGCGAGAACGCTAGCGGAACTACTTTGACAAAATTTTAATCTTGGAATTTCCGTATCTACCAATCCCAATCACCTTCACACAAAATATTTATAATTACCACCACATCACACTTCTGAGCCACACAATGACAGTTTTCGAACAAATCCTCGAAAACAGGATTAGCGATTTAGCCAAAATTACAACGACCGAACCTGGATTTGTGTAAAATTGTGCCACAACCGGAGCAATTCACTCCGCATGGCTGTTCGTTGAGAGACAGTGTGAAAAGAATAAGGGGCTTCATCTAGACTTTCTGGACCATGACCTTATCTGGTCAGCGCTACAAGAACGTGGCATTCCAGGGCACCTTGTTGAGAGGGTGCAATTGCTCTACGTGGAACGAAGGATTTATGTTCAAGCTGCCGCAGGAGCATCTGATGACTTCTGCATAACTGTAGGAGTCCACCAAGGCCCTGCCGTATTACCATTGCTGTACATTCTCGTGATGGATAACATTAGATCAGACCTGCACAAGCCTATAAAATGGACACTTCTCTATGCTAATGATGTCATTTTGGCTGCAGAGTATAAGCTTGATCTGCAGCGCCAAACAGAAGATCGGAACAATCGACTACCGCAATATGTCCCACGCATCAATAAAAAAAAAGACAGAATACATGGCATTACATCGTCGAGAAGTTTGAACCATGCATGTTGACAATGAGTATATAGCACGAGCAGTGAAATTTACGTATCATGGCTTCACAGTCTCTGATGATGGCCGACTTACTGATGAAGTCAACTTAAGGATATAAGAAGCCTGCCTGATGTGAAGAATGACAACGGGCACCCTTGCGACCGTCGGATGAAGAACAATATGAAACCTACCATCTACCGAACTGTTATCTGTCCTGTCGTTTTCCACAGCAACAAATGCTGGCCAGCTACAAAGGAGGTGGAACGCCAACTAAGCATCATGGATACGAAGATGCTTAGGTGGAAGGCTGGCATAACTAGAGTGGATCACATTTCAAACGATATTATTAGGAAATGTCTTGGCATTGCTCCTATCAAGAAGAAAATTGAGGAAAGCCGTGTGCACTGGTTTGGGCAATTGTTGCGTGCAGAGGATAATATATTGTGAAAGTCAGCATATACACAGGAAGTAAGCAGAAAGAGGTGCAAGGGACGACCAGGACAGCGAAGGACAGATACAGTGCACAGCGGTATTGAGACAACTGAGAGACTCTTCCGACTAGCAGAAGACAGAAAAAGTTTCTCCAGAGTAATCGCCGACGACTGGGCAACCGGATATGGCACTTGAAGAAGAAGAAGACATACAGACATTGTCGGAGACCGATCTAACTGGAGACAACGTATCACAACACCCGACCCTGTCACGAGGCAGGACTAACACGAAAGAAGCAGAATAACAAGAAGCAGATTGATGGATATTCTCTTGTAAACAATGGGATGCAATGTATATGTTACACGTCCTAGCATTCAACTTAATACGTTCCAATTCTCTCCCATAAAGCCTGTGTCCAATACCTGTAAATGACTTATTTTCACAAAATAGTGTTTGAATGACTGAACGTTTCTCATTTCGTGTTTAAGACACTGCATTAAATGTATTTTATAGAAAAATATGTAACTGAACAAAAGAAAAAATCAGGATTATCTGTGTTAATCGGGAGTGACAGTGCATATACGCAGTGAAATTCTATGGGTACCAACAAGAGGGGAGTCCGTCAGTATATTCTAGGCTGAATGGAATATCGCGAATCATATTTCAGCTTACATCCGTCTTAGATAGCAGACGATCAGATCAATCAATTTATTTTCACCCTGATCAAGTCTATAAATATCAAGACCAAGGAGGAGTGGCACATAGTGGTCACCTCAGGGCCATGTGTTCCTTCACAAACGGAAGTTAACCTCATCAAAAACGATTTACCTCAATTTGATGAGTCTCTCCACAAACAGAAGGGAACCTCATCACTAATTGGTTAGCTCAGGGCCATTCGTCTCTATACAAATAGGAAGTTAATCACACCACTAGATATTTAGCCGAATAGAAATTGCAAGAACAACATTCAGGAAGATGAAAACATTAGTGTGTGATGATGCATTAAATTTAAAACTTCGGCAGCGTATGCTGAAATGTTATTTTTGGTCTACTCTCCTTATGGGGTTGAAGCTTGGACGTTAAAAGAGGCCATCATCAAAAGACTGGAAGCCTTAGAACTTTGGCTTCATAGAAGAATATTTAGAGTCTAGTGGATTGACCATGCCACCAATGAACAAGTACTACAGAGAGAAATGTGCAAAAAAGAACTGGTAACCACCATCACATGCATAAAAATTGCATACCTAGGGTATGTTTTGCGTGGTGAAAATTACGCAGTTTTACATATAATTTTGAAAGGCAAAATTGAAGGGCGCCGAGCAGTAGGAAGAAGGAGAACAACATGTCTTAAGAATATTAAAGACTGAACAGGCATATAAAGTACCGAAGAACTGTACCGTGTTGCAGAAGACATAAAAGCACTCTCCACATTAATCGCCAACGTCCGGGAGACTGGGCAGGGTACATAGGAGAAGAAGAAGAAGAAGCAGTCTCTCTCCACAAGTGGAAGGTAACCCCATCACTAATTGGTAAGCTCAGGAATATGTGTCTTTCCACAAGTCAGCAATTAGGAAATTGTATGGATATTAAAACCAGTTCCTATGTAATTCAGTACCAAATTGAAACGGCAAACCTCTTAGACATTTTGAAAAGTCATTTCAGTTGGTGCATTATATTTGTAGACTGATAAATGAGAGTCAGGATAACACAGCACCACAAAAGGCTTGTCACTTACTGGTGCGAGAGTGCCTCTGCACAAGGTATGTTTAAAGAGAAGAAGGCTAAATTAAACATTCAAAAATAGTAATATTAATTTTGTGTGTGAAAAGTATTCATAAGCAACAATTTTCATTGGTGGTCATATCCTGTAACACAAGAATCACAAAGAAACAGCAGAATTTGAACCTTGAAGAGATGACGTATTTGGGCGTTCTTCAGTTGCATGCATGGTTCTGCTCTGTATAATCAGAGAGTGTAAGCTGATACTGGGCAGTTCTGAGGACTGAACTGAATATTTCTTGCCCGTAGTTGTGAATGTACAGTAGGAACAATTCAAAGCATCACAAAACAGATGTGAAGACATACCATTAACACAATCAAATAAACTTTTCAGAATTCATAGTTTCCATCAATTATCCGGTTTGAAGTCAAACATTAGGCTATGACTAGCCATTCCAGAACCTGCCGATACAAGAGTGCGGCTAAGAGCACAAAGCCGACCTTATACAATCGTTTCCCAGGGATTATCAAAGATCGTTCCGCACAGTAACCAACAAAGGAGTGACAGTAAAAAATTAATTAGCAAGTAGTCCAATGGCACATCTACAGTTAAAAAACACTACTGCATTAAAACTTTGAAAACAAGATACACACTTGCATTACTCTGTTATGTCACTGATAAAAATAACAATTTTGAAATAACATTCTAGCATTATATCATTATTTACCTACTCCTCCGAGATAACAAATTCACTTACTTGAAGAATTCTGAAAAGTTTTTAGGCAACCTGCGCAAATTGAAAACTTTCCTTGTAGCTGCCATTTTATTAGTTTATTATAACTGTGTAAATACGTTTGTAAACAACAAAGTACAAGCACTTGACTGACAATGAGCACTAAAATGAAAAGTGGGAAATGGAGACAATCAGCAAGTGTGACCACAACACTGGAAAAAGCATAAATTCAATGCCACAATATCTTTATATGCTTACAACAATGTGGAAATTTTATTTGAAAACTATGATATCTAAGATGTAGCACTACTGAACTGAAGCTTTCTTTTCTACAACACATTATCTGCTTTGGTGTTCACAAATGGAGAAATTTAACTTTACACAAAATTCGTAGGTGGATCAAAAGGTTAGTTGCACTAACGCGCCGCAGCAGCGCGCTGTGTCTCGAAAACGTGGGCACAGCGGAGAAAGGGACAGACACAGCCCACACGTCTGTTAGGCAGGTCGCTGTGATGTCTCGTCTAGTATTGTGTGAATAGCGACCAAATGCAACGGCGCGTCAACTGGATGTTCACTCCAAATATCAGGTGCGTGCGACAATCCGATCCCTATGGGTCCAAAGGAAGAATTGCATGGACATTCATCGTAAAATTAGTGCTGTGTATGGGGAGCGGGCCATTTCCCGGCAAGGTATCGTAAAGTGGTGTCAGCAATTCGAAGCCGGACGCACGGATATCACGGACAACCATCGCGAAGGCAGGCCTGCAACGTCCAGGATCCGTGCAAAGGTCAACAGTGTGAATGCGGTCATTAGACAGAACCGGCGCATTAAACTGAGAGAAATCGCGACGCAGCTGAACATGTCGTATAGCAGTGTGTTCGCCATTGTTCACGAGAACCTTGGATATCATAAGCTGTGTCAAAGATAGGTCCCACGTCTTCTCACCGATGAGCACAAGGGACAACGTTTCCAATACTCCCTGGCATTTTTGCAACACTGTGCCGCAGACGGCAACGGGTTTCTGCGGCGAATCGTCACAAGCGATGAAACGTGGGTCCACCACTTCACCCCCGAAACGAAGCGAACATCAATGGAATGGGTGCACCCCTCATCACCACAACGAAAGAGGGCCAAGGTTCAACCTTCAGCCGGTAAGGTTAAGGCGACAGTTTTCTTTGACATGGAGGGTTTGCTGCACGTGGAATTCATGCCGAAAGGAACGATGATCAACGCGGCGTCCTATTGTCAAACGTTGCACCGGTTGCGTAAAGCGATTAAAGAGAAGCGCCGGGGGAAATTGAGCGTCGGTGTGATTTTGTTGCACGATAACGCAACACCTCACAAGGCGCGGCAAACGAGAGAACTGCTGCAGCGTTTCAAGTGGGAGGTCTGGCAACATCCACCCTACAGTCCCGACCTAGCGCCATGTGACTTTCATCTGTTCGGTAAGCTGAAAACGGAGCTCGGTGGTCGATGTTTCCAGACCGATGAGGAAGTGAAGGCCGCTCTCTCCGAGTGGTTGCAGAACGCTGGAGGAAATTTCTATGCATCCGGCTTCGACAAGTTGGTTGTGCATTCGCAGAAATGTTTGGAGTCTCTTGGAAAATATGTGGAAAAGTGACGTTAGAGTGTATGTCGTTATAGTCGTGTTACTGTTGTATAGGTGGTGTAATAAATGGCCATAACTGGGAGGTGGAACTTATTTTCTGATCTGCCCTCGTAGAAATGGAAAGATCATTAAAAAAATAATCTAACGAAATAAATAATTCGAAAACTGACTTTATCTGAGTTATACCACTATTGAACTGAGCCATCAATATATTGATTAATGAAAATAAATAACATTGGATTGAAATTATTACGTACATAAAAATAATTTTGAATTTATAGATATAGTTTATAATCTACAAACATGCCTTTTCTGTGTGTCACTGCTGGTACAACATACAACATTACTGAGAATATCTGGAGGCAATAGACGCAGAAGGAATTTCAGATGATAAAACGTTGATGAACGAATGATGCAGTGACAGTGAAAGAAGGAATACATATCTCACCATTGCTTAAAAGTATTGTATTCCTTTTTTGCTACTTGCTTTACATCGCACAGACACAGATAAGTCTCACGGCGATGATCAAACGCATTGTAAACAAATATACTTCTGAAATATCTAGTCCTTCTAGAGATTTTTTGTAGATATGTATTCAATAAAACTACATGAAGTAACAATAAATTTGATCTTAAAAATCCTGAATATTTTAGATAATTTTAACTAATACATATTAAAGATATTATTGTTCAAATGTAACCTGTAGAGACAGGATTAAAGAGATAACAATGGTACATTTCAAAGATAAAATAACCACTTATGAACATAACTGAGAATATGTGCAACATATTCCATATTGTATAGGGTTTGTGATGTACGTACTTTGTTTCTTCTTTGATGTATGCCAGCAGCTGATCATCAGTATTTTGTTCTATGAATATTTCCTTCTTAATGTCATCGGAAGGCTATAAGTAAGAAATAAGGAGAGTAGAATAAAGAAGTAAAGGAATAAATATATAAGTATATACTCCTAAACAAGAAACAGCTAAGAAAATAAATTTCATATTGGCACAATAAGAGTATAATTAATTTATCTCACAATTTAAAATATAAACATTTAAGAATGGAAAGTAACAATCAAATCATATCGAATCAAATCAAAATATATTTGCAAAAGAGGTGTCTACTTTGGTGGCAAATGGTACACTAAAATATATTATTACCAAGCACTAAATTTTAAATTGACAAGAGAACATATTTTCCTAAAATACAGTGTTATACAATTTACACTAACAATTTTTTATGAATCACACAGCTCACCTTTAGTAAATGTATATTACTTACAAAATTCTACTCATAATATCTTCCGCACTTACAAATATAATCAAATCATATACTGTAACAGTGAATATGGTACTTTGACGAGCATGAGTTAGACGCAGGGCGTGTACCGTTCTGATTGTAATGCTTACAGAGGAAGAGGGGTTTCTTGAAATGATTCTTAAGTTCTTTTTTAAAATTCTGAATTTATTAACAAAGTTCAAATCATATCACCTTCATACAGCAGATATGCAGGAAATGGTTCTTTCCTCGTCCAGGCTGGTGATGTTCTCTGCTCTCCTCGTACTGCCATCAGTCTCTTCTCGGCACCATGGAACCACGATTTCTCCCACGATGGAAATTCTAGAAGTTCTGGAATATCCATAAGACGTCCAAAAAGATCGGGATAACGTAGTAATGTGAGCATTGATATTTCGTTGCACGGGGAATGACTCATGACCGTACACATTAGCATCTGGGACACGGAAAGAGTTTCTTGAATAACAGATTTGAATGTTGAACAAAGAATCACTCGTAGTGTGACGTAATCAAACGTCAATAAAATTGACTAAGGAAAATGTGATACTTGAAACAGCTTGAAATTATCACACGCGAAATATTTGCTTAGGGTTAGGTGCAATTTTAACCTAGTCACATGAAAAAGAAATAGTTTCACTTGCAAGCCAATTTGGTTCATTAATTTGAAATTAAATGAAATAGGTTTCACTCTTCCACAGTCCGTGGTTTGATCACACACAAAAATACTGTATATTGAAAGCTCACAGTTTAAATGCACAGTTCATTACTAGTCATAAATAAACCGTTTAATTTGTGGTAAATGTACAACTTAAACATAGTCTAATGTCTACCATGAATGTAAAGTTCGAATATGTAATTATTTCTTAACACGGTTCAATGTCTACCATGAATGCAAAGTTCGAATATGTAATTCACAGTCTATCGTTAACTCACAGTTCAAGGTCTGCACATGCTAAATCCGTAGTACACGGATTGAAACTAATCACAGTCCAATGTCTACTCTGAATACACGAGATGTTGGAAAACCTCATGATTTCTATAAGTCCGAAGACACAGTCATAGATTGAAATTAATTCATTAATTAATCACTTGTCACCGTCTATAGAGTTCTGACACACACAATTTGCGAAATATTTCAATTAGTTGGCAATGCGAATGTCGTACACAATTTATCACTGTTCGGTTGTTTCATCAATCATGGGTTATGAACACTTTTAAGAAATTTAAGTTTGAAACATCTGTCCGAATAAATCATCATTAAAGTTTAAATCAATCTTAACTGAGGCTAGATTCTATCACTCGCGAATCGCGGGAACTCGCGAAATAAAATTATCACTTGCAACTCGCTGAAATATTTATAAGTTCAAATGTGGAATTTAAGTCTAGGACTCGGCGAAATGAGACTATCACTCGCGTAGCGTCGCGGTCCCCACGAGCCGACCGACTGTGGCATAGAGGATCCGTGTTCTTGCCCGCTGCTCGCCGCACGGACTCCACACACACGCTGACACACACTTTTCTGCTGAGGGAAGCAGCTCTCAATTTATACACGATCCAATCCAAAATATGTCTACATTTCGCTCAAAAACTTCGTTGTCTCTTGCCGGATTTTTACCAAACCTTATACGAAGAGAGACAAAATATGGGGCTACATGATGATGTAGTTGATTTTACGCAATTATTACCGTGAGAGAAGTTATTAGCCGAAGAACCTTTCGAAAATTCCATGCTGATGTAGGGTCTCTTTGTGTCACGGGGAGGCAGGCTGTGACGTCAACCCGCTCTACGTCACACACACAGGTTGCTCGCTGTTTCTGGCTGATTTCTGGTGCTGGGCCGGCGCATAGCGCGAAGTTTTAAATTTTAACTGCGGAGACTTATTTCCGTACCGCTGTTCCCGGTACAATACAGTATGAGTAATGACTTTAAATAATACTATACAACTTCTTCTTCTTCTAGCTCCTTCATGGATTGCATTTTCTTCTTCTCCTCCCAGAACCTCTTCATCCTTTCTCTTCTTCTCTCCCGCTCTTCTTCCGAGATATTCAGTATCCTCTTCTCTTGTCTACTCCACTGGTGACTCTCAATCCTTTTCCTGTATCCATCCCTATCATTGATCTCTGGCATATTAGTCGGTATGTACTTGCTTCTCCAATTTTCCTTTTCTTCCACCTTGATCCCCAATTCCGACCAATCTTTCCGGAATTCAACTACCCACTTTGTTCCTGTCTTTCCTCGTGTCCTCGCTGTTGTTTCCCATACTCTTTTCGTCATTCTATCCATATTCATCCTGATTACATGTCCCGCAAACCTTGCTCTTTTCAGTCTGATTTCTTCTGAGATTGTTCTCATGTTCCGGTATAGTTCTTCCCTGGGTCTCCTCATCCATCTCTCACCTCCTCTCTTAGGGCCTAGTATTTTCCTCAATATTTTTCTCTCCTCTTTCTCTAGTTGTTCCGCACCATTTCTTCCTAGTGCTATTGTCTCAGCAGCACACAATACAGCATTTCTCACCGTTGCCTTGTAATGGCTAATCTTTGCGTCTGTAGATATATTCTTTTTATTGTATATATCTCTGGTCATACAGAAGGCTGATCGCATCTTCTTTATCCTCTCTGTTATTCCCTCATTGCTCCTATTCCTTCCTGTTATAAATTCTCCTAGGTACTTGAATTTGTCCACCTTTTGCACGGTGCCTTCCGGTGTTGTCCAATCCTCAGTGGTATTCAATGTCTTTGTCTTATTGTAGGCGATCCTCAGTCCTACCCTTCCGGCTATATTGCTTAAGCTGTTGAGTTGTGTCTTTGCATCTTCTTCTGTCTCACTTACTATAGCTATATCGTCCGCAAAGGCTAGACAATCTACTTGGGCCCTATTGTCCTTTTTGTCCCCAACATGCGTCTTTGGTATTCCCATTGTCTCATTCATTGTTCTCCACTGCCTGATGACTTCATCCAGAGCTATGTTGAACAACATTGGTGATAATCCATCTCCTTGTTTGACACCAGTGTTGATATAAAATTCTTCAGAGATTACTCCTCTGAATCTCACCCTTGCCTATGTGTCTGATAGAATTTCCATTATGAGTTCATATGTAGTGCCATCTAATCCTCTGTTCTTCAGGATTTTTCCAAGGGTTTGTCTGTCGATGGAGTCATATGCCTTAGTGAAATCTACAAAGGTTACCACCGTTTTTTTTTGTTCTTTAAGGCCCTATGTTCTATCAGTTGTTTCAGTATAAATATCTGTTCTATGCATCCTCTTCCCTTCCTAAATCCTGCTTGGTAGTCTCCAATTGTACTTTCTAAGTGTTCTTCCAGTCTATTGAGCAGGACTTTCGACAACACCTTATAGCCAATCTATAGTTGTTTGCATCCCTCTTGTCTCCCTTCTTATGTATTGGTATTATGATCGCATTCTTCCATCCTTCTGGTAACTTCTTTTTTCTCCAAATCTGGCCGATGATGTTGGTCATGTTGTCTACTGCCTTGTCCCCTCCCCACTTAATCATCTCAGCTGATATTCCATCTTCTCCGGTTGCTTTGTTATTCTTTAGATCGCTTACGGCCTGTGCGACCTCATCTCTAGTTGACATGACTCTCTTCTGTGTATGTCCCCAGCTCCAGCTCTTCTTCAGGTGGTTCACAGTTTAACAGGTCATGAAAGTATTCTGCAAGTATCCTACAGTTCTCCTTCGCACCAACTGCCAGACCCCCATTCTTAACTCTTATAAAGAGTTCTCTGCCTTTATATCCACTCAGGCTCTTTTTGAATTTTCCAAAAAAGTCTCTACTATTGTTTTTCCTGAAGTTGTTTTCTATTTCATCCAATTCCTGCTTCATCCTCTGTCTTTTGGTCCATCTTATGGTTCTGGCTGTTTCCATCCTTACTCGTAGGAAAACTTCCCATTTTTCCAGGTTCTTCTTAATGCTCCAGTGTCTCCAGGCTTTCCTGCGATTCTCAACTGCTTCCTCACAGTCCGTATTCCACCACCAGTGTTTTTTTCTTTTCTTCCTTTCCCCATATTTTAGCCTGTTTCCTCATATTCAGCTTCATGTCATCCCATCCATTGCCAGTTTCTATTCCTTCCTCGTATTTGGATCGATTGTGCCGTAATTTGTCTCTGTCTATAATTATTTTTCCAGTTGGTCTACTTGTCTGTGGCAGTCTACCCCTATGCGGAATCCAAAGGCACTTGATTTCTGGAAGATAGTGATCTGATTCTATTCTTGTGTTCTTTCTGACCTTTGTGTTCATAATCTCTCTAGTGTTTGTCCGCTTGATTGCCATATGGTCAATCTGGAATTCCCCAATGTGGGTGCATGGGCTTGCCCATGTCTTTTTCTTATTCGGTTTGGCCCTGAAGTGAGTTGTCATAAGTCTCATTCTGTGTTCTCGACATAGTTCAATTAACCTTCTCAGTTTTTGTTCGTCCTCTTGTGTGCTGGGTACTCGCCTACTATCTCTTTATGTTGCTTCTCCCTCCCTACCTGTGCATTATAATCACCTACAAGTATCTTTACTTGTCTGTGTGGTATGCTTTTCAGTGTATCATCCAGTTCTTCCCAGAAACTGTCTACAGCTTTCTTGTCTTTTCTGTTCTTGTCATTGGTAGGCGCATGTCCATTTACTATGGTATATTTTTTGTTCCCTGCTCGAATTGATAACGTGGATATCCTTTCAGACCTACTCTTCATTTCAATTATGCCATCCTCATACCTCTTGTCTATTATGAATCCTGTACCAAAGCACGTAGGTGTGTGTCTTCCTTTTCCCACTCTGATTCTTGGTTTCCCTTTCAGCACTATCAAGCCTTCTGACTCCCCTGTGTCTTCATCACTATATTTTGTTTCTTGCATGGCTAGTATCCCAATGTTTCTTTCTCTCATCTCATCTATTACCTGTTTAAGTTTACCAGTCTTTGTCATTGTCTGTACATTTATGGTCCCCATCCTGAAAATCTTTTTCGTTTTGATCCTTTTCGAGGTTCTTGGGAGCTCCGACTCTTCCCATTCGCACATTCTGGCAGGTCCCCCAGAATCCGAAAGCCTGCTTGCGTCAACTTTGGTTGACGGGGAATTGTCCCCCTGGGGTAATCTCAATTCTACAGTGCGATCCATTCCATAAGCTAAAAGGAATGTGCGTTGGGACAGCTCGGGACTGTCCAGTTATACGACTGAGGTTGTTAGCCCCAGAAGATGAAATAAGAGCTTGATGTTCAGCTCAGGCTGGCATTTCCTCCAAACCTCACACTTCGGATTTCCCGCCGGTACTCGGGTGGCTGACTGCAGTGGTTTCCCACTGCGCGATGGGTGCGCCGACTATACAACTGCTACAAGATTAAAATTTACATGTCATTTATTTATTTATTTTCGTTTTTTACCCTTTTAAGAACCTAACTAGCATAACGAGCTGCTACGACCTAACCAGTGCCCCTTTTGCCACCGCTTTTTGCATAAGTGATAAGAGAGATAAGAACATGAAAAGGTACATACAATAGGATAGCAGTAGAAAAGGCAGCAATAGAAAAGGAGGAACATGGAATGACAAATACTATCTCCAAATCCTTACCCAATACCATTTCTTGCTGATCTTTCTGTTGATCCCTATTTCCACACTGACTTCCTATTAACCATATCCTCTTATATTCACATACCCTGTTCCCATCATTCTATTCATAACTTAACTCGTCACCTCTTTTTTACTTTCCATGCTCATATATCTATATGAATAAAGTTGTAGGGGGTACGCTGTCTGTAATTTCGTTTGTTTTACCAATTTTTCAGATATTTATCCGTTTTAGGTCAACTCACGACCGAATCGGTGGTTTTTATATTTAGTGTCTTTGTCTGTTCCACCATCACGGCGAAACGGCTGGATAGATCTCAACCAAACGTCATATTCAGTGTAAACTCATCCCGTGGTAGGTTTTTACATGCATATTAATTTGGAATATTTGAATAGAAGGGGCTTTATAGGAAAACCAGAACGTTTCTCCTTCATTTTCTCTTATACTATTGATTTTCTGTAAACTCCGTGGACTGTATGTGAAACGTTTCTTCATTATAAACAACTTCTGTTATGTTTATAATTTATCTTACTCTTCAAATGACGGAGAAAATTACTATTTTCCGTGGGTATGGTGCTCTGCACTGAGCGACCGACAGGCCAATAACGAACCTACAGGTTACCATGGCAACGTCTCAGACTGCTAGCCATCAGGGAAGTAACGTATTGCCATCTTCATCATCATTAATGTAAATTCGTGGTTGCTCCTTGGGCAGAAAGAAAGAATGCGTCAATCGGCCATACTGCGGGATATTACCGGAATATCGTTGGAGTTTATAACCTCCTCGAATAGCTTAAGTAATAACACCATTAGTAATCTTCTTAATTGTTTACCTAAGAATCCCTGCGCCTAAATTTCTACCCTGTTACCGCTTTCTTATATCCATAACTCATACCAGCATAATTTATTGAAAGCATTGGATTATCCAATACATTCATTTTGTATTTAATATTTGTAATCCTATTTCCTATTAATTTCAACTTTCTTAACTGTATTATTTTCTTCCTTAATTACTACGTATGTATGTGAGTGCTAATGCCAAAACATGGAGACTATTTTCTTTGAGGAAATATTTTAAGCTATGAAAATGTATAATTTCGGACCCGGAAAATATCGAAATGTGAATGCAATTTTTACGACGGTACAGACCTTGATTTCGGGAAAATTGGAGGCTAAACGGTAAGTCGTATCACAAAACAGAAAGCACGATCGTTCATTTTCACCTATAGGAAAGATAGTATCATGACATTCGGAACGCAAATTGAGATGACCATTGGGCATATGATAGCGAAATTCTATGATTCTACCTGTCACATGAGTATACAAAATATAAGGTATGGGTAGTATGTGTAAACTGTACAAAATTTCACCCATTCAATGAATCTAACTCAATCTAACCCATAAATATAGGAGATACGAGAAGATGTCATAGGACCATCCATGAAGAACACTGAAAGAGGCGTCTGATGGTGAAGTCGTTTGTAGATATGTCTATAGTTTCAAAGCAGTAACTCTCGAAATAAAGATCTGCACTTCTAGACGTGTCCATGCGTATCTATATAAATAAAAATGTAGGTGATCCGCTGTCTGTAATTTTGTTTGTTTTCCCAATTTTTCAGATATTTATCCGTTTTAGGTCAACTAAAGATCGAAGCGGTGGTTTTTATTTTTCGCGTTTCTCTGTCTGTTCCACTATCACGGCGAAACGGCTGGATAGGTCACGACCAAACGTCATATTTAGTCTAAACTCATCCCGGGGTAAGTTTTGATATGCATATCATTTTGAAATAAAGGGGCTTTATTCGAAAACCAGAACGGTTTTCCTCCATTTTCTCTTATACTATTGATTTTCTGTAAACTCCGTGGACTGTATGTGAAACGTCTCTTCATTATAAACAACTTTTGTTATGTTCATAATTTACACTTCAAATGGCGGAGAAAATTACTATTTTCTGCGGGTAGCATGCTCTGTATTGAGTAGCCGACAGACCGACAACGAACCTACAGGTTACCGTGGCAACGTCTCTGACTGCTTGTCAGCAGGGAAGTAAAGTATTGCCATTTTCGTCATCATTCCTGTAAATTCGTGGTTGTTCCTTGGGTAGAAAACAAGAGAGACATCAATCGGCCATTCTGCGGGATATTGGCGGAATATCATTGGAGGTTACAACCGTACTCGAATAGCTTAAGTAATAAGTCATCTTCTTATCTGTTTACCTAAGAATCCTTGCGCCTAAATTTCTGCTCTGTTACCGCTTTCTTATATCCGTATCTCATACCATCATATTTTATTGAGGAACATTTGATTTTCCATTACATCCACTCGGTATTTACATATTTGTCCTATCCGGCTGTTCTCAGTTTTAATCCTATTTTCTATTAATCTCAACTTCCTCAACTGCATTAATTTATTCCTTAATTACTCCGTATGTATGTGAGTGCTAATCCTGAAACCTGGACACTCTTTTCTTTGATGAAATATTCCATGCTATATAAATGTATAAATTTTTGTCCCGGAAAATATCAGAATATTTAGGCAATTTTAACGATGGTGTAGACCTTCGTTCCGGAATAATTGGTGGCTAAACGGTAAATCGTATCACAAAAGAGAAACCACAGTCGCCTTTCAATGGGGAGAGATCTACTACCTTGGGCCTATGACTTTTTGTCGTATCTCTATCCCTTATACGTTAAACAGAACTGCATTTCTCAATTTCAAGTTACTTTTGTACTTTTTACACGTATATATTATCAATTCACACACTTATAGGAAAGATGCAATCATGACATTGGACACACACATTGACATGACAAGTGGCCATATATTCACCAAATTTTATGATTCCAGGGTCACATGAGTATCAAAAAAATCAAGTAGTACCGGTATGTGAAAACTGTACCAAATCACCCCATTCAATGACTAACTGAATCTAACCCACAAATATAAGAGATACGAGAAAATGTCATAGGACCAGACATGTGGAACACTGAACGACGCGTCTGATGGCGAAGTCCGTTTGTAGATGCAATTTAATATAACCTTAGACAGCGCCTTTACAGTAATTTATGGAGAAATCCGTATACATGTAGAATACCGTAGCGAAGCACGGGTACATTTACAAGTATTATATAATCCCACATTATTCCTACCACTTTCCCAACAAGTGGACAATGCTTAAACCATAACTACAGAAATACCCATCATCCTTCTCTGTACATCACATTAAGACCAAGAAATCGGTCAATGTCTCATGCAGTCAATCAATCGACCAACCATAAAATCCGTCAACCACCACTGTTCAGCATTTAGGACTGTCACCCAGGTATCAGATGTTTTCTCAATTGTTTATGTAGAAAAGGATTGCGGAAATTCATCAAACAACTCTTTGGTGAATTATTTCAATCACTAAATCCTCTTTGTGTATGCGAAAATTTGCCAATATATGTCCCTTTGAATTCCAAGCCATCTCTCTAAAGACATCTCATAATATACTGCTTAGTCGAACAGCTTGTTTCCTTTCTCCAAGTCTTCCCAGCCCAAACTTTGCAACATCTCTGTAACACAAACCTTTTGTCAGAAATCACCCCTACAGAGCGAGTTGGCCGTGCGCGTAGAGGCGCGCGGCTGTGAGCTTGCATCCGGGAGATAGTAGGTTCGAATCCCACTATCGGCAGCCCTGAAGATGGTTTTCCGTGGTTTCCCATTTTCACACCAGGCAAATGCTGGGGCTGTACCTTAATTAAGGCCACTGCCGCTTCCTTCCAACTCCTAGGCCTTTCCTGTCCCATCGTCGCTATAAGACCTATCTGTGTCGGTGCGACGTAAAGCCCCTAGCAAAAAAAAAAGAAATCACCCACAAAGAATGGAGCTGTTTCTGTAGATTATTTCCTGTTCTCTAATGAAGACATTCTGGTGACAGTTTCATACTCTAATCGTGGCACTGCTGGATATTTATATGCCCTCTCCTTTAAAACCCCTAAATAAACTTATAATCATATTAAGAAATCTTTAAATGTTATTTTTAAACCTGTTGATGTGATTACCACAATGGAGATCTATCCTTATTATGAATGCCTAGGTACTTACAAAGATTCCCACTATACGAGGACGGCTTGAAAAGTTCCCGAAATCACCGCTAGATGTCAGTGCTAGAGCAACGAGGTTCCCGCGCAATAATCACACATCCTTTGTGAGTGAACACGTGGCGCGTCAGTGCTCTAGTTGCAGGAGTGTGGTTGTGACGACTCTTTGTTGTTGTTCCCGCGTAGTGATTTGTGACAATGGAAAACTGAGATTCGAGCAGTGAATAAATACTTTGTAAAGCAAGGTATGAAAGCAAAGGAAATTCATGCCGACTTTCAGAACACACTGGGGGACTCTGCTCCTTCATTTTCAACTGTTGCCAAGTGGACCAGCGAGTTTAAATTTGGTCGGGAGAGCTTGGATGGTGATCCGCGTAGTGGACGGCCAAAAAGTGTTACGACCCCAGAATTTATCACAAAAGTGCATAAAATGGTCATGGAGGATCATCGACTGAAAGTGCGGGAGATTGCTGAAGCTGTAGGGATGCCTTCTGAACGGGTATATTATATTTTAACCGAAGAATTGGGTATGAGAAAATTATCCGCAAGATGGGTGCCGCAGCTCTTGACATTGGACAACAAACGCACCAGATTGGAAATGTCCGAACAAAGTCTGGCCCGTTTTCAGTGAAACCAACAAGATTTTTTGCGCCGGTTTGTGACTACAGATGAAACTTGGGTCCACTACTATACCCCAGAGACAAAACACCAGTCAAAGCAGTGGAAACATGCTGATTCACCACCACCAAAGAAAGCAAAGGCAGTGCGTTCGGCCGGAAAGGTCATGGCCTCAGTTTTCTGGGATGCAAAAGGCATTCTGCTGATAGATTATCTTCCTACGGGTCAAACAATTACGGGGCAATACTATGCAAACCTCCTAGACCAACTACAGGAAAAGATACGCGAAACAAGGCCTGGTTTGGCAAGGAAAAAGGTCATCTTTCATCAGGACAACGCTCCGCCGCACACAAGCGTTATTGTCATGACAAAACTTCATGAACTGGGGTATGAATTGTTGCCACATCCACCATGTTCACCTGATTTGGCACCCTCAGACTTTCATATATTCCACAAGCTGAAAATTTTCCTCAGTGGACGAAGATTTTCTACAAGGGAAGAACTGACAGCCGAATGGGAGAGGTATTTTGCAGGCCTCGAGGTATCTCATTTTCGAGATGGGATCAAGGCATTGGAACATCGCTGGACCAAATGCATTAGTCTACAGGGAGACTATGTTGAAAAATAAAAGCAGTTTCACCGAGGTAAGATACTTAATTCTAGAACATTCCGAGAACTTTTCAAACCACCTACGTAATTAAAACAAAGAGGAGTCTTTCTATTTGTGAACACACAACCTGACCTTTCACCCTGTTTACAATCATACCATTGCCCGATGTCTATCTCACAATATTGTCAAGGTCTTTTGCAGACGCTCACAATGCTGAAACTTATTTATTACTATACCGCGAGGTACACGCGCCCCGTTCATTCAAAAGAAGCGCCTTGAAGAATTCCATCTTCAATATAATGATTGCAACAACTAGTGCAAAAGATTTGAACTTTTCTCTATAGATGTCTCTACCAAGAAAAACTTACGTTATACCCTCTAGTGTGAAGGGAACCTATTAAACTCCTACAAAAAAAATTATGTTGAGATTTACTACACTGAGTTGATTGTTCTTGTTTTGTTGTGCGTTAAGGTTGTCAACATTTCGATCTCGCTCCGCCAACTTCAAAATTGAGCCATAGTAAGTTCTGTATACGTTATTTTCAACAGCAACATGCACCTTCTACCTATTTAAGTAGCCAATAAGAACCGTCATGTACACTTTTGATTATCCAATAAAATTTGGAGGTGTGTCGGGCGTTAGCCGAGAGTTCTCTAGAACCTTTCCCTTGGGTATAAAAGCTGGCACTTTTCCGAGCTACCTTGTCTTATTGATCGTCCAGTTTACTGAGTGTGTGCTAACTGAGGAGGGGGGGAGGGCGTCTCGCCCTTCATCGAACATTACTGCAGATTAAGGTAATGGCAGCTATATAATTTCTATGTGATAGTCTCTGAAAGTTAGCTCGAGGGGAAGGTTTCATATCTTTAATAATGTAACCTTAAATTTCCAATCACCTAATATGTTGATTTCTACTGCAAATTTCAAACAAAATGATAAACACTTAGCTTAAATTCGGGAATAGAGTGTGTGAAACACCCTCGAGTTCCCTATCAACTTGACTTCGAAGGGACTACGATTTTGTAACCGTTTCCTCTCTTTAACTTAAATGTTCTCCATCCAGTCACCTCAGTAGTATAGGATTAGCCTCTGTAATATCGGGCAGTGAGCCCAACTAGGGTTTTAAGCTTCTAAATGTAAGTCTCAAGGAGTGCAAGTGTCCGCCTCCGCATCATTTTGATTTTGGGCCAGTAACTTTAACCTGTGTTTTTCTTCCCACAAAGGCCCGGTAGAATGAGTTTTCGATACTCCTGTAAAATACAACCATTTATGTTAAGTGATTAGACTGTTGAGTGTTTAAGACAGTGAATTTTGTTTGAATTGCAAAATGTAGGGGCCTGGAAAGTGTAAATTTTAGTGAGCAAAGATGCTCTGGTTAAGACAGTGAATGACTAATCTCATGTTTTAATCCGTACTGAAATCTGTTATTTGCAATAAGAAAGTTTTATTATAATCAACCTGTTCAATACATTATAATATCGTTACATTTAAAATATCTTCATTAATTAAAAGTTATTTGTGGGACTTGGCTCATCAGCCAAATCTGAATCTCGAAAAATGGTTATGTTCATAAATAATGACTCAAGAACTATTACAACACTTTACCACAAACTTAAACTTACTCAGCCAGAATATCATTAAATACAGAATCTTTGGTAACTGGAGCTTAGTAGGAGAGATACATTAAAATTGTGGTAGAATGAGTTGTTCTAAACTACTTAAAACAAGCAGCATATCGAACATCTTTGAAAGACGTGAAATTCAATCTTAAGAACTAGATTTGAAAATTTCTTTGCAATGAGGTCTGGTAAAACGTTTTGTGTCCCTTAAGGATAAGAGTCTATAAAGATTCAAAGATCTTGTCGATTTGATAATTGAACTTGTGACAGGATGAATATGGATCTTCATGAAATTTAAATGCTTGTTGTAATTTGATCTCGGCGAATGCTGTTGAATAAATGTGCTCTTGTTGACGTCAGTGACCATGCGTTGAAATAACGGATTTAATAAGATATGATTGAAAGGGACGTAAATAAGACAGTAAGGGTATAAGGTTTGGAGCGCAGTCTCCTAGATAAATTCATAGAGCATAGACGCCCTTTCTATTTTTGTACACGTGTTCGTATACCTTGGAAATGAAATAGGGAGATCTGTCTCCTCGACTAATGAGTGGATGGAGCAATAGTGCTCGAGTAACATTTGTAAAATTGGGAGCTTTAAGTTCAGATGATTGACAAATTTTATTGATTTTCTAACTTCCCCTACCTTGTATCTAAGCTAACGAGCTGGTTCTGTACCTGAAATCTTGTTCTATTGCTGAGCGACGTTTTTGTTAAAATAGGATATTTGGAGAAAAAAGCCAAAAGTTAATATAACCCTTGATTTTAAAGCTTTTAATTAATCTTCTGATTGTCATAGACAGACCCATTCATGCCCGCACAGTCTTTCACTCCTCTGTTCCACGCAATTACGGTAACAAGTGGTAGCTGAGCGTGCTTGACTGGGTCTAGATAAAGCCCCTTTTGACGGCTACTGATATAAATCTACATCGAACTCTAAACATTTTCTTGGTTGCTGGATATTTTCAAAATTCCTTTGATTTTCTATCAAGATGTATGGTCCTCGTGAAGTCCTTGCACCCGGGTATTTGCGCAAGGAGGTATTGATTTATGAACTTCTAATTAGCAAGGCCCAATCTGGAGGCACGTTTGTGGCAGATATTGCCAAAATTAAGGAATCCTCAAACTTCCTCTTTGTATCCCGGTATTTGGGGAGAAACATTGATGAGGCTCTATCCAGTATCACGGATAATACCACCGAGCTAGCTTCTGTTACTTTTTAGAAGTAGGCGATCCTTCTGCTAATCAACTTATATGCTCCTTATATGCTATCTTCACCTAAAATGAAAGCCCTTAAGGAAATCATCGATCAGATGTTGAAGAATGGTATTATTCGACCTTCCAAGTCGGCGTATTCATTGCCCATTTTCCTTGTACCGAAACCTCAAGGTGGTTTCAGGTCTGTGGTTGATTACAGGGCTTTGAACCGTAAGGTGGTGATGCAATCTGTGCCCCTTCCTGACCTTCACTCCTGTTTTCCATGGTTTCGCAAGGCTAAGTTCTTTACCATCTTAGATCACAACCAGGCATATAATCAAATAATTTTGGCAGAATAATACAAACATCTAACGGCTTTTGCCACGGATTGGAATCTTTATGAATACAACCGCGTGCCCATCGGGCTCCCACGGGCGCAGCTGTCCTTACTAGACTGCTCGATATGGTCTTCTCGGACATCAAATTCGAATATTTGTATCATTACCTCGACGATATCGTCGTGTTTTCAGAAACCTTCTAAGAGCACCTAGATCGTCTGAAGGAAGTCCTCAATCGCCTTCGGAAAGCTGAGTTGACTGTCAAATTATCCAAGGTAGCTTTTTCTAAGCCTTCTATGTCGTTCTTAGGGCATATTGTGTCGCCCGATGGGGATTCCATTGAACATTCCAGAACACAGGCCATTCGTGACTTCAAGCCTCCCAAGGATATCAAAGGAATCGCTAGATTCATAGGCATGGTGAATTTCTTCAGGAAATGTATTCCTAACTAGCTCATTGCCACCCACGACGAAGGGGGCTGAACTTTAAAAAATTCCGGAGTGCCATTATTCATCTCAGCGACCCCGAAAAGTATGGATTCGACATTACTTTCGATCATTTTTATATCACAGGCCCCCGCCCTTAAAGGTTCCTGTGCTGTCTTACCCCAACGTATTTTATCTCCTGATACTAAAAATCCGAAGTGTACAATTCACAACGGCGACACCGAAAACTATATATTCGACACTACTTTCGTTTAACTTTATTTATCACTCCCCCCTCGCCCCCACCCAAGAGGGGCTGAACTTGGACTTAAAAAATCCGGAGTGTCACTTTTAATCTTAGCGACCCCGTAAAGTATGGATTCGATAATGTTTTCGATAATTTTCTTGTATCACACCCCCCACCCCAAAGGGCGCTGAATTTGGACTTTCAAAAAATTCCAGTGTGTCACTATTCATCTCAGCGACCACGAAAAATACGGATTCGACGGCATTTTCGGTTATTTTGATATACCACTCACCCCACCCCAAAGAGCGCAGAATTTGGACTTAAAAAATTCCGGAGTGTCACTATTCATCTCTGCGAGCCAGATAACTATGGATTCAACACTCTTTCCGAATAGTTTTATGTATCACTCCCCCAATGCCACCCACCCCGAAGAGGGGAGAACTTGGACTTCAAAAATTCCGGAGTGTCAGTATTCATCTCAGCGACCCCCAAAAGTATAGATTCGTCACTATTTTCCCGCCCCTAAGGGTACTTCGGTTGTCTTACCCCAACGCGGTTTGTCAAGAAAATCCTGAGTATCACTATTCATCTCAGCGACCCCGAAAAGGATGGATTCGACATTATTTTAAATTGTTTTGATATATCACTCCCCCCCTTGCCCCCACCCAAAAGGGGGCTGAATTTGGACGTTAAAAAATTGCGGAGTATCGCTATTCATCTCAGCGACTCCGAAATATATGGATTCGACACCATTTTGGAGTATTTTTAAATGTCGCTCCCCACGGCCCCCGGCCTTAAAGGTACTTGGGGTATCTTAACCCCACGCGTTTTGTCTCCTGATACTAAGTCGTAAGTATACCAAGTTTGGTTGAACGATGGAATCGACACTATTTTCGTATGTTTTATATATGACCCTCCCTGGCCAACCCACCCAATCGGGTGCTGAATTTGGACTTGAAAAAATTCCGGAGTATCACTATTCATCTCAGCGAATCCGAAAGCGATGGATTCGACACTATTTTCGTACATTTTATGTAACCCCCATGCTCCCCCACACTCAGTTGGTCAAAAGAAATCCGTAGTGTCACTATTCATCCCAGCGACCCCGAAAAGGATGTATTCGACACTACTTCCTATTACTTTGATATATCACTTCCCTTTCGCCCACCACCCAAAAACGGGCTGAATTTGGACTTGGAAAAATTCCGGAGTATCAATATTCATGTCAGCGAATCCGAAAACGATGGATTCCACAATATTTTCATACATTTTATATCTGACCCCCCTCGCCGCCCCGCCCATGTGGGAGCATGGGGTGTCTTACCCCCACGCAGTTTGTCAAAAGTAATCCGGAGTGTCACTATTCATCCCAGCGACCCCGAAAAGGATGGATTCGACACTATTTCCTATTACTTTGATATATCACTTCCCCTCGCCCCCTCCCAAAAGGGGGCAGAAATTGGAATTGGAAAATTTGCGGAGTATCACTATTCATCTCAGGGAATCCGAAAACGATGGATTCGACACCATTTTCTTATATTTTTATATGTGACCCCCCTCGCACCGCCGCTGCTAAGAGTACTTGGGGTGTCTTACCCCCAAGCGGTTTGTCTCCTGATACTAAGTCATAAGTGTACCAAATTTGGTGTAAATCGCTCCAGTGGTTTAGGAGGAGATGTAATACATACATACATACATACATACATACATACATACATACAATAACATTTATCTATACTAATATTATTGTTACGGAGTTATCCGTGGAAGTCAGAGGTGAAAGAAGGTGCGGGCTGGAATGGGTCTAACTACAAGTTCGAACGATGAATTAAAATTTCAATGAAGGTTATATTTTCAAAACTGAACAATGGTAACATAGAATGTTGAGCATACAACAAATAACAACAAGTTAAATCAGGTACACAATCAAGAAGTCCAAGATAGGAGAAAAATTTAACCAGTTTCCACTAGGGGAAATAACAAGGAAAATCGGGTACAATGCCGCTTTACAAGAAAAGCACCAGTTAAGTAGTCTTTACAAATTATGGGCTACGGGCCCAAATTCATCAATCCTTGAGCTCTCAGCTCACAAACACAACATACCAATGGGCAGAAAACCCTTAATTACATGGAGCTCTTGCTCCCGCTTAATAATACCAGAAAGAGCGGACCTGCTCTCAATTTTACAAGCCTATCAAAGGCCACAACAACTTCACTTCTATCTGCCCTCAAGGCACACAAAGAAACAGGTTTAATACCCAATCTACAGAGCCTTCGCATGAAGAAAACAAAACATCAGGTTAAGTTACTGGCCCAAAGTACAGAAAGGACTGGAGACGTGAACTTGCACTCCTAAATACACCTTTTAAAACCTAAGTGGCTCTAGGCCGATACACAGGGGCTAATCCCAAGCTAGGGAGGTGACTCGTATGAGAAAACTTTAATACATTAAGGAAGAGAAGAAATGGTTATGAAAACGTAGTCACCTCAATTTCAAAATGAAAGGGAGCTCGAGAGTGTAAAGCACTCTCTATCCCCGCTGTACAGTAAAAGAGATTTAGAGTTTTTACATAGACTGAAAAGGAATTTACATTTTAAAGAGATGGGTTACATATTAAAGGTTTCGAACCCTCCCCGAGAGTTAGACTGCTGAGCTAGCAAGACATAAAGATGTTAAAAGGCAATTACCTTGTTGAAGAACTGCTGTCTGAAGAACGAGGCGCTTCCCGCCCCCTGCTGCATATTCACACACTGAGTTAGATGTTATACGAATGGCCCCGAGACAAGAAAATCAGCAGTTTTTATACCCTCGTGGAAAATTCGAGACCTTTCAGGAAAGAGTAGACACACCTCCTCAATTTATATTGGTTGACTAATAATTACACATGGAAATTCGAAGAAGAAAGCAATGATTGGAGGAAAATTAATTACAGAAATTATTGATTGGCTAAATTCAAAACAGGCGGAAAGAAAGGATTAATGTTGCCAACCCACAAACCACAGAACAGAATTTAGTAAAGACAAAACTTATGAATACAAAATTTCTTGAGGAGAGTTCATTCCATTACACCAGAGTGTATTACCATAGTTTTTGGTAGAGACATCTGTTAGAGAATGTCCACACTTCGTGATCAATAAAAAACAAGAACAAATCAAAAACACGCAGTGACATCTTCTGATAAACAGTAGAGTTAGTTCAGTTCTTACAGTTCAGGGTTTCTCCTGTAGACGAGTTTCAATTGACGCAAGATTTGAACTTGCGTCGTAGAGGTGTACCGCCCGGTAGAATTATAAAGAGGAAAAATTTGTTTGTTTGTAACGAATAGACTCAAAAACTACTGAACCGAATTTAAAAATGTCTTCACCTGTAGAAAGCTACGTTGTCAGTGAGTAACATGGCCTGTATTTTATTTTCAAAACAATTCGAAGTGGGGGCACTGGGGGGAGATATAAAAATAATAGGCTAATATACGCAAAATATCGAATTTGTCGTATAAGGACGAGACAAAGCTCAATTTAATCCTCTTGACGCAAAGAACAAAACTCGGTAAGCCCTCTGGTCCCGAAAACCATGTTTAAAAACCCTATAACCAACCGTTACGGAGATATTGGCACCACTCTACCACTGCTATAGGAATTGGATAAAGTAATGAACTGCCGTAACCATGGCAACGTCTGCTCCAGGATTCTATAGCAGCGAAATTATCTACAATAAATCACAAAAACTTAACATGTTACAGGCATGAAAATTGATATTTGGAATCCTCTTTAAAAATAAAAGAACACGAATATTCGTTTTCAGAAAGTCCACTTAAGGGGGGAGGGGATTGAAAGAAAGTGAGGAAGGAGTTGAATTACACTGACTGACGGTGACAATGCAACACCAAGGAGAAGTGGTTCGAAAGGGATGAAAGTTGGGGAAAAAACAGAGACGGCACGGATGAATAATTGATGTTTATTTCAAACCGATATGCAGGTTACACAATGCGCACGGCATCGACTCAGTAGGATGTAGGACCACCGCGAGCGGCGATGCACGCAGAAACACGTCGAGGTACGGAGTCAATAAGAGTGCGGATGGTGTCCTGAGGGATGGTTCTCCATTCTCTGTCAACCATTTGCTACAGTTGGTCGTCCGTACGAGGCTGGGGCAGAGTTTGCAAACGGCGTCCAATGAGATCCCACACGTGTTCGATTAGAGTACGCTGGCCACGGAAGCATCTGTACACCTCGTAGAGCCTGTTGGGAGATGCGAGCAGTGTGTGAGCGGGCATTATCCTGCTGAAACAGAGCATTGGGCAGCCCCTGAAGGTACGGGAGTGCCACCGGCCGCAGCACATGCTGCACGTAGCGGTGGGCATTTAACGTGCCTTGAATACGCACTAGAGGTGACGTGGAATCATACGCAATAGCGCCCCAAACCATGATGCTGCGTTGTCTAGCGGTAGGGCGCTCCACAGTTACTGCCGGATTTGACCTTTCTCCACGCCGACGCCACACTCGTCTGCGGTGACTATCACTGACAGAACAGAAGCGTGACTCATCGAAGAACACGACGTTCCGCCATTCCCTCATCCAAGTCGCTCTAGCCCGGCACCATGCCAGGCGTGCACGTCTATGCTGTGGAGTCAATGGTAGTCTTCTGAGCGGACGCCGGGAGTGCAGGCCTCCTTCAACCAATCGACGGGAAATTGTTCTGGTCGATATTGGAACAGCCAGGGTGTCTTGCACATGCTGAAGAATGGCGGTTGAACTGGCGTGCGGGGCTGCCACCGCTTGGCGGCGGATGCGCCGATCCTCGCGTGCTGACGTCACTCGGGCTGCGCCTGGACCCCTCGCACGTGCCACATGTCCCTGCGCCAACCATCTTCGCCACAGGCGCTGCACCGTGGACACATCCCTATGGGTATCGGCTGCGATTTGACGAAGCGACCAACCTGCTCTTCTCAGTCCGATCACCATACCCCTCGTAAAGTCGTCTGTCTGCTGGAAATGCCTCCGTTGACGGCGGCCTGGCATTCTTAGCTATACACGTGTCCTGTGGCACACGACAACACGTTCTACAATGACTGTGCTCACCCGCCTTTCAACTCCGGCATCTCTCGATATAGTGACTGTCATCCTCCTGTCTGCTTTACGCCAACTACGTCATCTGCCACGTCACTTAAACCTTCTCGAATAGACTGGTCTTCCCTTCCGGGCGTGTATATATTGGACTGCTTCGCCCGTCTTAGACAGACTGACAACAACTTGTGTAAAGTGTGTGCGTGTGGAGGGGCCACTGACCTTGCACGGCTTCCCGTGCGATGCGCATTCCATTCCCGTCCAGCTGGAGAAGTTAACCTCAACGGACTTCGGTGAGCTAAAAACAATTGACACACAAAATTGTTGGAAAACTTAAAATCTGCCATTTTGGCGTGTCGAGTGATGACATATTTTGATCTTCAAGGCCTTGGTTCGTGCCTAACTTCTTACCACTTTCAACTTATTAAAAATTATTCTTAACGTTCTACAAATTCTTGATGTGGACTGAGGATAGACATCGCCAACAGAATTTTCTCAAGCTTTGATGATTCGAACATTAATTGGCGGATGAGCTTTCTCCAGTATCGCGCAGTCGGAGTTCCTTTTTTTCTCTTCCTTACATATCCTCGTTGTTCTGATCCCCCTCCTTACCACCACTTTTCTCTTTTACTTGGTTTATTTGCTTTTTATAATAAGCGCCCTGGTGGTGTTTTGTTTTCTAAGTGTGGCCAAATATTACGTTCTTCGTACAAAAAGGATAGTTGTTTTCTCAAAAGTTTTTTTTATGAAAATCATGAGATGATTATGTATGTCACTCCTTCCTTTTTGAAAATTGTAAAACTAATTCTGTGTTAAAGTTCCCATATATTGCTGAGATTTACAGTGAATATTATTAATCAGAGATCGTAATCTATGGAAGATATTTGAAAATTGTGAACATTCCTGTGGGGTAGTTCCTCTTACTTTCCTCCTCCTAAGGGGACCTTGGGTATTGCTTTTGTCATTAATGTCCGAGATCTCTCTCGGACCTATTGTCCTTGTATTAATCAGTGAGTAGTGTGATGAAACATTCTATTCCGATTATTGTTATCAATAAAAAACAAGTTGTTCATTCAAAAGGTTTATAACTATTCCTCTACAAAGAGTTATCATCTGAAAACTGTAACTTAAGTCCTGCATAGCAGTTCCTTTTCATCTCTTTATTATTTGTGAAAAAGGTTAATTTATTTCTGAAGGGAACCTTAAATATATAATTGGTGTTCTTTTTATATCCAGGGTTTGTTTAGGATGTATTTCTCCTCGTATGTTAGTCTGTGTGTATTCTGTATTCTGCTAAAGTTACTGTTCCAATACACTTATTCATCCAAAACTATCAAAAGGTGATATATTTTTTTCGTTGTTTGGTACCTACCACGGAAAACCTCTCCCATATCCCCCCAGTACTGCTTCTGGTCACTCTACTTGTTCTCTTTGATTGATGCGATCGACTTCTTGGCACTGTGTTGCCAACACTTTGAAATCGTTTCTTTTTTAAATAACTGAGATGAAAAACATTATCATGCAGAAAACACAAAATGTATCCTGATTAGGCGATAACGCCACACTGAGACAACAGATCCTGATAATATCAGAACCTTTGGAAGAAGACTAGAAGTACTCTTAAGTCCTCTCATAAAAAAGTTAGAGAGAGATAAGATTATGGACAGAAGCCCAACAATTTAAAGGTTGGAGACCAGGTTATGTTTAAGAATTTCGTTCCTGTAGGCAAGCTTGCCCCCGATTTCATGGGCCATGTACTATTCTAGACTTCGTAACTCCTGTTACACTTCTGGTCAGCAACCCAGCCACTGAAAGGATATTTAGAGTTCACCTTTCACAGATCAAACCGGTATAATCTTTTTTCAGTATAGGCTACTATGGCATGGCAGTGAGAAAAGGTTATATTAAAAAAAAGTCTTGAATCAAAAAATTAATTGGGTAAAGTATAATTTGAAATATGGAGGTTTTCTGCCCCAACTGATAGATCAAATGTTTCACCTCTCATTGTTCAACCTATGTACAAACCTTCCCCTCTAACAAGGCTTCCGTTCCATTACCTTACCCCCGCCTCCAAAACCAAGCCTACAAATCACAGATTCATCATCAATGCAGCCCGCTTCATCTGAACCCGCAGCTTAGAAACATTCTCAACTCTCAATCTCCACAAAAACAATTTCTGTCGCCAAGTAAATGACAATTTCAATGCCCTCTCTGTCATCTTCGGCCGTGTCCCAACATATGGCGAGGGATGCCGGCGTGGGGTAAGGGCCCACTCTGCTCTGGCCCAGTCTCCTGCATAACGGCTTACTGGAACACCATCCTACCCGGCAAGGGCTGAGGTGCGGTAACACAACCACCTACACATCTTGGGAGCAGTATCACTATATCTGATCTATGGCGACCATTACCATGGCTACCCCTTTCATGGTAGCAGGGGAGATGTATCTGAAAGTACTTGGGGGGTTCGGAGGACCCCACCCGGTTATCGGCTGTGGGAACTCTCTTGCCGTCAAGACCTGAACTGGCACGGCTGCACGAAGACTTCAAGACTGGTTTTCGGCGTACTTGCTTAAAATGAACTCTTTCGAAAAAATGTTTGCACTAGTTGTTGCAATCATTATATTGAAGATGGCATTCTTCAAGGCGCTTCATTTGAATGAACGGGGCCGGTGTAGGTTGCGGTACAGATCTTCCCCGCTTCGTAAAGGCTCTCCTCACAGTTAAAGTTAGAAATTTGCTTGTTAGAAAAAATTAAGTTGTACAGACATAATTTTTTGAACTTTCTTCTATAGATG
The DNA here is from genome assembly GCF_040414725.1 of Anabrus simplex. Lineage (NCBI taxonomy): Eukaryota > Metazoa > Arthropoda > Insecta > Orthoptera > Tettigoniidae > Anabrus > Anabrus simplex. The sequence goes on along the minus strand of NC_090278.1, from coordinate 13,271,409 downwards.
TCTCTACCAAGAAAAAACTTACGTTACGCACTCTACTGTGAAGAGGAACTATTAAACTCTTAGAGACATTGTTTATTTTGATGTTTACTACATTGAGCTGATTGCTTTTTGCAATTTGTGTGTTATGGTTGTCAACAGTTCGATCTCGATTCGCCAACTTAAAAATTGACCAATAGGAAATTTTGAACATGTATTTTTTCAACAGGAATATTTATCTGCTATCTGTTTAATTAGCCAATAGGAACCGTCTTCTATAATTTTGATTATCCAACAAAATTTGGAGGTATTTCGGGCGTTAGCCCAGAGTTCTCTACAATCTTCCCCTTGGATATAAAACTGGCACTTTTCGAAATACCTTGTCTTATTGATCGTCCGATTTACTTGTGCGTGCTAATTGAGGAGGCGGGGGCATCTCTCCCTTCATCGAGTTTTACTGCAGATTAAGGTAATGGCAGCTATTTAATATCTATGTGATAGCTAGCCCGAGGGGGGGGTTTCCTATCTTTAATAATGTAACCTTAAATTTGCAATCATCTAAAATGTAGATTTCTACTGTAAATTTCAAACTCTCTCAAGTTCCCTATCAACTTGACTTCGAGGAGACTATGATTTTGTCACCGTTTTCTCTCTGGAACTTAAATTTTCTCCACCTAGTCACCTCAGTAGTATAGGATTAGCCTCTGTAACGTCGGGCAATGAGCCCGACTAGGGTTTTAAGCTTCTAAATGTAAGTTTCAAGGAGTACAATTGTTCACCTCCGCATCATTTCTGGGCCAGTAACTTTAACCTGTGTTTTTCTTCCCACAAAGGCCCGGTAGAATGAGTTTTCGATATTCCTGTAAAATTCAACCATTTATGTTAAGTGGTTAGACTATTGAGTGTTTAACACAGTGAATTATGTTTGAACTGCAAAATGTAGGTTGTGCCTCGAGAGGCCAGAAAAGTGCAAATTTTAGTGAATAAACATGATCTGGTTAAGGCAGTAAGGGTATGAGGTTCGGAGCGCAGTCTCCTACATAAATTTTTAGAGCAGAGGCGCCCTTTCTATATTTATAGAGGCGTTTGTGTACCTTGTAAATAAAATTGGGAGATCTGTCTCCTTGACTATTGAGTGGATGGAGCCATAGTCCTCAAATAACACATGTAAAATTGGGAGCCTTAAGCTCAGATGATTCATTCACAAATTTTGTTGATTTTCTAATTTCCCCTACCTTGTATCTAAGCTAACGAGCTAGTTCTGTACCTTAAATCGTGTTCTGTCGCTGAGCGACGTTTTTGTCTTGTGCCACACACGTTTGGCACGTTCATAAAAATGATGTTTGTTATACCTAAATGAATTCTTACAGCCTCGATTCAAATAAGTTAAGTATTTCTGCCGATGTACTTGAGAGGGCAGCACCCTCGGTTGTAAAGACGAAAGGTCGTTGCTTTTACGAGACGAGCAGTGTTATCACTTTATCGCACTTCTTTGTCTTGTTTATGTTAGATGCAGGAATAATGGAGCCATCGCGCATCGGAGTAGCCTTCCTCTGCTTTAAATGGCTTCTTAACATATTCAAAACTAAGTCATATTTGCATCCTACTTATTGTTTTGATTGCTCATATTTGCAGGAACGTGTAAACCTTGTATTAACTTGATATTACGATGTTGACCCGATATTCTTCAGTTTTTATCACAGCTTCGGCTCTGCTGCTTGAATGAAATGTATGTCTGTTGATGTGTCTCGATCTGGTTATATTTACATGCGCTGCGGGCTATGATATTTCGCCAGCAATTGTACGAATGCCCTCCGTCTCGACTTGAACTTCATTCAGGTCGTACGGAGCGCCTGAAATGATGGGTCTGAGTACGAGATTTCTTTGATCTCGTTTAATTAATTGTGCGGTGCACGGTGTTACGAGACCTGATCTGTGACCATGTGAGTTATGGTGTATCAATTAACTTCGTATTAATATTGGAGCGACCGCTCATATTGTTTGTTGTTACCGGCATGTGAGTGAATGCTTGGATGTGTGTGTTGGGAATAAGGAGGGTTGAAAGGATAATATATTAGCCAGTTCGATTTCCTTTATTTTTAATATCTTGTTCTGTACCTCTTGTTTATTCTTGGTACGAGATTATTCATTTTTGCCATGTCCTTGTCTTGGGCGTATTGTTTGCTCATGGGGCAGCCATGTTTACCTTTCCGTAGTTTAACACATACGCGTGCCTGCGATTCTCTTTGATTTGTCATTGTTACTGTGGTCCAGAGATATTGGTCTCTGTCCCATGCTGATGCTCTCATTCTTTTAGTATATCTCCTCTGTTTTGTACTCCATGATGATGCGCGGGCGTATTAATGAGCCTTGATTATTGTTGTGTCGAGAATGTAATGTACACACTCCTACGTTACGAATTAAATGAGTCTTGTGAAAGAACGACCGAGTTGGAGCGTGTTAACAGTAAGAATATAGGCGATGATGTAATGAGGCTGTATTTAACACAGGGAGCTTGCCACAATTTTCCGTATTATTTTTGAGTGTAATAATGTTGTGTTCCCGCAACGATGTTGTAAAACACTGTGAAGAAGGTATGTTTATGTTGAAACCCTTTTATTTTCAAACATTGGCTTCATATTCTTCTTTCTTGTTTTCATCTTATTTTAAAACAAACCCTTATTTAAATTTTAATGGCATTTCATTGATAGTGAGTTTGAGTCATATCCTTGTTTATTTATAATTATAACCGTCTCCAGTTCAGGGCTGTGTAAATCGCCTTTCATAGTCGCGATCCAGGCCTCGAATTATGCGACGTCTGTGTTTACGCGTAGGTGTTATGTCGGTAAGGGTGGGGGTGTGGTTCAGTTTAAACTGGACATAAAAAGGAAAACAGTCAAAAGGAAATGTAACGTTTATTTTAAAGTTTTTAGTTAATCTTTTGATTGTCGTAGATAGACCCATTCATGCCCCCACCTCCTTTCACACCTCTGTTCCACGCTAACACGGTACCAATTACAAAAAGCCTTATTACTGATTCCAGTTCATTATTCATATTTTATATATATAAGATAATAAAGGTCCCATTATACTGCCATCTAGGACCCAGTCTCAGAATCATTACATGATCTAATAAAGCTTCACGTACTCTAGTGCTCTGAGTCCTATTTTCTAGAAATATGGCCACCCATTTAGTCACTATTCGACCTAGCCGAATTGCACTTAATTTTGTCTGTAGTTTCCCAAGACCTATCCTATCAAAAGCTACAGATATGTCCATCATGAATTCATGACACATTTGACGTCGTGAATCTAAAATATCTGCTATATCTTGATGGAATCTACACGATGAGCTTCAGTGGAATAACGTTTCCTAAATCTGAACTACCTTCTATCGAACCAGTTATTAATTTTGTAAATGTGTGTAACATAATCAGAAAGAAAGCAATCCAAGAGCTTGCATGCATCACCAGCCAAGATGACTAGTGTGTAATTATTGCATTATGTACATCAAATTTCTTTATACACAGGGTGCTACTACACCAATTCTTCATCCATTTGGTATAGCTGTTTCATGCATACACTAATCAATTACGCACTACAGATTTGGTTCTATATCTCAACTAATTGACATTACTATGCCCCCAGAAAGTTTACCAATCTCAGCAGCATTTCTGGTTTTAAAATTTTGTAGCTTATTTTCAATGTCTTTTTTAAAAATCGTAGATCCATGTGGACATTGCAAATTAATTTCAAAGGATTAAGTGAAATTGTCAACTGCGTCAGGTACTGCAAAAGGACATGACCATACCATTGGTGACATATCCTATGCCTCACGAGTGATGGGTGCGATGCCCATTTTCTGGTGAATTGTGTCTTTTTTGCATGATGCAGGACTGCGATACACATCGACTAATGGAGTATACACAATCCCATGTTGCATAATTGATACTCCATACCTTTCTTAGTTCGTCGACTTCCAATACTGTACACACAGCAACAGGACATACTACCATGCACTATATTGTGAACTTCAGATGTAGTGGAATCCTTCAGTCAGAGAGTACGTCAGTGACTTTTTCATATCATCCATGCTGACTTTATCATAATTCGCACTTCAACAACCACCCCCACTATCAGACTGTAGGTGAGATCCTAGATACCTGAATCAACTTGGATGCAGCCAGGTATTCAGTCTTCTTTATCCTCATTCCTTTTCTTTATTCGTGTCAGAAGTATCAACATTACTTACAGATGTTCCTGCCTGTGGTGCCCCGCACAGGTACCTGGATTAAAACTCCAGTACTGAACTGAACGTCAGCATTCCAGAAGTATCTACCAGACAATATGTTCATTCTAAGGTCATACAGTTGGAAACAGATATTCGAAACTACACCTTGAAGCCGCAGTCCCGTTCTGGGTCTATCAGCAAGTGCATATAAGAGAGTCCTAGGAACACTCCTTTACAGGTCCCATGTAAGTGTGTCCATGCTGAAGACAAAGGGCAATGAGGTCAGAGCGGATCCTTGGTGTACACCAAGTTGCACTGAGAAGCTCTCCGAGATGCTGAGCTGGGTCAGGGATTTTATTAGATACAAGACTCCTTGGCTGTATGATTAGCATACTGTCATTAGGTTTACAAGGCGTTGCGTTCGATTCCCGGCGGGTCGTGATTTTAACTGCGTATGATTTTTATCTGGCTTGAGAACTGAGTGTTTTCGTCGTAATAAACTTCTCTTCATCTACATAAACAAGGGTTTGGGTTCAATTTTCGGCTAGGTCATGAATTTAACTGCGCATGATTACGTTTTCTGGTTTGTAAACTAAGTGCTTTTGTCGTGTCGATCCAAATATATTAAGAAAAGGTTCAAGAAGTAGAAGAAATAATATGTCCTGTATTCTACATTCCGTGTTTGAAATCATTGTGATGCCTTACCTTACTAATTATATACTTATTTGACTGCATCATCCACTATATTTCCACCATCTTTACTCAGTGACGTTCGCAAGCTCCCGGTAGCTGTTTCATGATCAGCATTCCTGTACGCTACGAATAAACTTCAGAAACAGGTAACAAGAGTTCGCATAGAGAAAATTTATTTTATAGCAGACAAATCGAGGTCCTATAACCGCTAACCTACGCTCAGAAGTTTAGAGTCTACCAGAACACCTTTTGGTCGCCATTTGTAACACTTGCCGCAGTTCCGAAAGTTAGATTGATAAAAACTAAACGTAATAAGTTACAAGTTGTAAGCCTTTGAGGTATGAGACATCATTGTGTCAAACGATCGTGTAGTAAATCCCTGTAGTAGCTCTGCAGAGTTTGGCTTATGCCAGACTCAGCTAAATACCCTGAGTTGCCTCACCCATGCTCTCTCAAGACAGGTTCCCATTTTAGTATCCTCTGTCGACAGTATTCCATAAGATAACGACATCCTATTGTCTCAGGGTGTCAGGGGTCGTAGCGCGTGGCACTCTATCTTGCCATATGGTGCCCCTCATCCTTTTTGAACCGGGCTTGGGACCCGCTTGACTGAGGATATAGCATGGCAGATAAAACTAATAGGTCATAAGTTACAAGTTGTGAGCCCTTGAGGGAGTCCTGTAGTAAAGTCTAAACGAATAGGGTATAGCAGCCATCTTGCATAGTAGCCCTTGATTCAGTCCCCCGAAAGCTAGGCTGATAAAACTAATAGATCATTAGTTAGAAGTTGCGAGCCCGTGAGGTATCTCTCCAGTTAGGTCTATACGAATAGAGCATAGCAGTTAACTTGCACAGCAGCCCTTGCCTCAGTTCTCGAGTGTCAGGCTGATAAAACTAATAGGTCATAAGTTTCAAGTTGTGAGCCCCTGAGGTAGCTCTGTAGAGTTAGGCCTAAGAGTAACGTCATCATTGCAGCGAGAGCTGTAGTAACGTCACCGCTAACAAGCTTTGACCTGTACCTGAAGCCCCACAGTTCTCTCAAGTAGGTGCCTTGCATCATAGCACATTGTCCGCATTCCTTTACTACACGAGATGGGAAAACACAGCTTAGCCGACAAAGTTATTATTTTCCTGCTGAGATGTGCATGTCTCCACATTTACTGTTCAACGCACAGTTTCAATCAGGGTGAGTATATTTGAATTGCACTTAAGCTCTTTAGTTTTGAGTTTATGTCAACTCCACGTTCGAATCCTTAGGAGTGACATTTACTCTGCTCCACTAGGACGGAAGTGTCTCCCACAAGAGTTGGCCAACGAGGTTAGACAGACGACAGCTTAGCACACAACATGCCTAGACTCAGCTATAGGCCCCGAGTTCGCCAATGCAGACACAACAAGAGCACTGGTTGCTTGGCTCCTACCTAAGGCAAGGGTGCCCCTGGAGGTGCTTTACTCTGATCGACCCCACCACCTCGGAATGAAGTGTCCTACAAGTGTTGACCAAGTGACGTTAGATAGACAACAGCTTAGCACACACCATGCCTAGACTCAGCTTAAGATCCCGAGTTCGCCAATGCAGACACAACAAGAGCACTGGTTGCTTGGCTCCTACCTAAGGCAAGGGTGCCCCTGGAGGTGCTTTACTCTGATCGACCCCACCACCTCGGAATGAAGTGTCCTACAAGTGTTGACCAAGTGACGTTAGATAGACAACAGCTTAGCACACATCATGCCTAGACTCAGCTTAAGATCCCGAGTTCGCCAATGCAGACGCAACAAGAGCACTGGTTGCTTGGCTCCTACCTAAGGGAAGGGTGCCCCTGGAGGTGCTTTACTCTGATCGACCCCACCACCTCGGAATGAAGTGTCCTACAAGTGTTGACCAAGTGACGTTAGATAGACAACAGCTTAGCACACATCATGCCTAGACTCAGCTTAAGATCCCGAGTCCGCTAACTCATACTCTCTCAAGTCAGGTGCCCCTTTTAGTATCCTGTTTCGACAGCAGTCCATAAGATAACATCCTATTGTCTGAAGGTGTCAGACGCCGTAGCGTGTGGCAGCAATCTTGCGCAATAGCCCCTGGGCCAGCTCCCCATAGTTAGTCCCATAAGAGCCCGTGTATAGCCGCCATCTTGCGCATTAGCCCCTGCGCCAGCTCCGACTTTCTTGCCCTACTTTTTCATCCAAATTAGAATAATTTCTGGTACACCATGGCCACAAGTGAAGAAGGGAAAATACAGCGTGGAACACAGCCTAAAGCCATTCCTAGATCAAGGAAGGCAACAACTGCATGCAGAGCAAGCTTTTCTCCCTTGAAGCCAAGATGGGCTGCCTACCGAGGCTCTTTGGTTCTAGGATCGAGGTAGCCCTTACTTCTTCGCGGCTTCTCCGCATGTCGTTCATCCAGTATCTCTTTAAGAGATCTATCAAGCATATCGGCTTAAAATTACGGTAGACTATGTTTCCAAGTTTATGCTTATATTCTTGCAGCACTGTCCAAAGTACCCCACACAACCTCCCTACCCAGAAAAACGGCCAAAGGTATGATTCTTACGGTGATCTGGTGATCCTACCAGAACTTCAGTTGGTGAAAAACACTCAAAACATATCATTTCAACTAACATTTGTTGACACTGAATGCTCAGTATCACACGGTTTAACATCGAACTCCTCCCACTGAGGGGACAGTGGAAAAGAGACAACAATTAAGAAAGAGGTTCATCACAATAGTTCTATGAACTCTGACTGTCCAATATCAACACAGATCTATCCGTATTGCACCCATATGCCGAATTAGTATTAAATAATGAATTATTTCATTCGATACTTGAGCATATGAGACAGCCACTGCGGTAGATATTTCGGCAGGCGGCATGGCAAGACTAATAAAAGTTGGCGACAGAAAGTCGAGCCCTGTCACTCGAGTGAGTTCCAGGGTGCAGTGAAAATAATTGCACTCCCAACTACCCTCAAATAAAACTCTGAAGCCGAGAGCTAAGTGCTTGGGTCAGCGCTTTCTCAGGGGTACCAGGACGTTACTGTCATAAAACTGCACCCAGTAACTGAACAAAGGCGGCAGAAATAGAGGGAGACCCCATGTTTTGTGCGACTAAGAGGGAGTGATGACAGAGATGGCTTGTACCGAACAGACGAAAATAGCATATCCTGCCAATCAGAGAGCGTCAACATATCTTTTCTTTCCTACCGCTCAAAATAATTCAGTTGATCGTCGACATCTGACTAATATTAACACACATTATTGGTGCACCTGAAAGCAGTCAAAATTAACATATTTTCAGTGCCATTTTGACAGTTAAAATGATGTTCAATGACATTATTTGTGAACGTGTAATGGATATCCCGCGTTACAAACCACCGGCAGACATTTTACACTGAAGTAAAGTGCATCGCTTAGATTATATAGTTCCACCCACGCATTTCCAGTTGTGATGAAACCTCCGATCATCGGGCGATTGTCTGCAATATTGTGATTCTAGTACAAGTCCTGAAATTCTGCAAGTTACAAGTGAAACAGACATGATTTTTCGAGGGAAAATTGTCCCGAGCGCGCATGAATCTCAGCGTGGTATAACCCCTGAGGACCGCGCACAAATTCACATGGGGTGTACTTGCCATAAAAGGGACCCCATAGCCCATCCCAGGACAGTCTCAGTAAATCAGTCTCCCTGAGTGTCTCGTGTCTACTTTTTATCAGTGGCGCGATTCTTTTATCCTCCGGTACACAAGACTTAGTACTTAGTCATTCATTATCGGGAGAACATCATTGAATTATTTCTTACGCTCATTGAAGTCGTCAGAGAAGAAAGTTACGCTTGAGCATTGCATTTCCTGAAATATTTCGTCAACGATGGCGACAGACTGATTTTTTCCTAGCCAATTTAATAAACAGTATTAAGATTACAAGAGCATGTAGTGTTACAAATGGAGAGAGTTGAAAGTAGACAGTAGGAGCTTCAGAGGGACGATAAACTTTCAACCACAATTTCGCTTATCTGGCTGACAATTAAGTGTGTTCGTTCTCTGAACTATATGGTCGACACACGTTACACGCTGCTCTAGGAGAATCATTCAGTTAATGAGGACAGCTTTAAAGTACGAGAAACTCTATTTGTTCAACTTGAGGGAGCAGGTAGCTATTGTTTACGATATCCTCGCCAAGGCGGCAAATATTCTCGGAACTTGGGGTGTATGACCGAAGGACAACACTTCGTGGCAGTTCTCAGTTAGGAGGCGTTCCGACAGAGCTCCGTTACAGGACATGAATGAACAAGCCAGCTGACTAGGAGTTACCGGGAAGATTTTGTTTCGCTGTTAGAAGGCTACAATTGAGAGTAATATTTTCAGAGTGTTATTAGGTCAAGTGTAAAGCCTGTATGTATGTGATTAGTGTAATATTATACGATCTATATTATAACAAGGGTTAACCTCAAAATATAGTGTGGGTCTATTTAATCGTGTGAATCCGTCAAGAAACCATCATCATGTTCTTAGCCAATCAGTCGCGAGGGCGATGGAGGAGCCGAACAATGCAGCATTATGTGACTTCTGACCTACGACGTTTCTTTATTGTAAATATTGTAAATATTAGTTATGTAGGACGCAAGCTATCTGAGTCGCAATTGAGTAGTTTAAAGTTTAAGAAACTCTAACCATGTCAGATCTACAACCCACTGAGTCACCTTGTAGATAATTTAGTTGACATCCACGCACTATTATACACTTGGCTTCATTTCACTTGGCAGTATTATTCTACGTTGTCAGATGTTGATTTATCGGACTGATGAGATAAATTTCATGACGGTTTAGTGGCTGGTAACATTTATTTATATCATCGCAATTCAGTAGAGTTGGATTCTTGTGACGAAATGTTGTACAGTTTAATAGTTAATATTTACTGGTTGTAGTTCTGATTTTTATTGGTTTATTGCGGCCATAACTTACGTGACCGTGTATGACAGAAGTAGTTCACCGTAAATCATTTGTAGTTGCTTGTATTATTTTCTGTTTATCATTGTGGTTGCCAATGTGGCTACCTTAGGTTTGATAATTTTGATTGTGGATGGATTGTCATATTTGTGTGTGGTCCATTTTAATTACGAAGGATGAGAAAACAGGTGAAATTCCGTAGAGTTATTTACGGGATAGGTGAGATCAGCAGAACAGCTGACGAATAAGGCGTAAAGATATAAGATCACAGAGATAATAATACATCACCAGGAAAGCTGAAAGAATAATTAATGGATTTAAGTATCTTTTATATGGAAATAATAAATACACGTGGCTTTTCTACGGCAATGATGAGTATAAGTTGTTTCTTCTACGGGAATAATGGACAAGGATATGGACAACGGAAAAATTATAGAGTTGAAATAATAATGCTCACTTTTAGAGATATGATGGATCTAATTAATAACCAACAATCCACACAACAGAATTATCTAACATGTGTTCAGATATGAACTTACCAAATACGCTGACTTGTGCAGCGGAACTTTGATTGATAGTTAATTTCACAGAAAGGATTTCAAATGATACCTAAAATTTGTGTCCGTGCTAGAACTCCTATTATGGAGTATTTCTTTATTTCTATTGCTTATTTGATTTTTGATTGACAGTATTTTGTATGCGAGTGACGAATTATATCTATTATGAATACCACCATGCTTCACTTAATCATGAGAGGTTACCTAAGTCATGTACAACCATGAATTACATCGAACTGGGTCATGGCCACTGTTGATTTTTACCGAGAATATTCCATGGACGATAAAAATCAATGCGGTGTAGGACAGGGAATGTATTATGCATCTTATTAATGGAGAATACTGACGTTCACGTGCGTGTAATGTATATACGTAAGCTAGTAAAGATTTTCCGTGCGTTTATTTCTAATTCATATCCCTTGTTTTTGTACCTACTGTAGGTGGTGACTAACTGTGGTGAGTTGTACAAATACATTTTCTTACTGTAATTGCACGGATGATTTTCCGTGGTGATGGTAAGATAAATTAAGGGACGGGAGCTTGCGTCAAACCCAGTTAACCAACGTCGTAGCGTCACACTTAGTATCATAGTCCGCAGTTAACATAATCGTAATAGTATTGAACAGCATGTTTGTTATTTGAATATTGATTGTACAGAGAACTAGACCAAGTTAATATTGGTTGTATGAAAATAGGCAGCTAATATTTATGATAATTTGTGTTGGTATGAAACAGGTCTAGATGTGATAAAGTTGGGTCCATGTGAGACCAGTAACAAGTAATAGTGGTATTATTGTTATTAAGGTGATATAAAACGTCTGTTCAGTGGGGCAGTTATTTAAATTATCTGGTGGTAATAAACCTCAAAATAATAATGGTTCAACACAATGATTTTGAACCTCGTTGACGTAATTGGTGAGTTAATCTTCCACTCACCAGAAAATTTTAATAAATAACACCAGTTTAAGGCATTCAGTCGTCTACAATTAGTTGTAAGGTCGTGACAATTCGTTTCAGGAAATTGTAATAGGGAACATTCAACCCATGAAGGGAGAATATTCTGAGTTGTCTTTATTTTTACTGATGACTTCAGTAGACCGTGAGAGGTGGCAATTTGAAATTAAGTTATCTCATTTCTAATGACAAATCTGGATTTATCTGAGTAAACAGCCACACAAATTATTGACACCCAGTTATGTTAAGGGCATGCACATACTGACGTCACTATGACGATTATAATTTTATACAATCAAGTGTACCTTACGAATTAAATTGTTAACGTCGGTTGAACACCAGTTGCTATCTGGTAATATAATCTTGATGTTATTCACTTATTTTGGAATCTGTTTCATTGAGTGTTACTTACTACACACGACTTAAATTGTTCAGTTACTATTTTCATCATTATTGATCTTGCTTTATTCATTTATTCTTCGCAGTTTCTTTATTTTAATAAACATAATTTTATACCAGAGTTTGGGCCAGTTTGTCGTCATTTCTGTAGATTAGAATAGCCTAGTTGCGATACCTTCCTAATCTCCTATGCACCCACGACAATCTCGAGAACGTCACCACGCCCTGAAGGAGGGAGTCACCTGCAGTGAGTACATTCTTTTAGGTTGCACAAACCAGCAAGCTAGATTCATCACAGATATCTGCATGTAAAGGGTGCAGTATTAAGATATGAAGCGTACACTTATTTGAAGTTAAACCGTCGTCCAAATTAATCCCTTGGAATGCACTGCAGGAAATACTCAGAGAAGTGTAAGAAAACACCAGTAAATCGCAGGGTATACGCTATAAAAGGGAATTATGGATCAAAGGTATCTGGGCATAGAGAAACGCACATAGCTCAATTTAACTCAAAGGGGAAGAGATTGGGTTGGATCAAAAACATTTCAATAACAATTTGGTGAGTAGAGGAACAGTGGGGCTCCTGCTGACTCAGCAGCGCGAGAAATCCGAATTCTACGCGAGCGAAGTTTGAATTAGTAAACAAAGCTACGTGCTTATGTTTGTAAACAAAGCCACGTACTTTTTGACAGCTGACAGCTGTCATCTTTAAATAAGAGCGCATCGCTAACTTCAGTGCTGGCATCTTACTGAGCTAAATCCTTCTGGCTACCACCTTATGCACGTGGGCACGCGAAATATGAAATTCCACATGCTTTCTTTACAGCTGACAGCTGCCATCTTTAAAAAACAAACTATCGCAAACTTCAGTGTTTACATCTTTACGAGGCTAAATCTACACGGCTGCTACCTTATGCATGTGGTAGCGGGCGATTTAAATTCTGCATGCTCTTTTTAACATCTGTCAAGATAACAGCCGCCATCTTTAACTACATGCACTTGTTTTGAAGATGGCTTACTTCAGTGCTGCTATCTTGACGGAAGTAAACTTTATAGGGCGGAATTTAAATTGATCTTGACGGGACTTAGCTACGCTGCAGACAAGCAAGCTACACTTCTCAACTTACTACTATCTTAGTTATAAAGCAAGCTGCCCTTGTTGACACCCACTTACAACCTTATAGCGAGCTGCCTTTCTCAACATACTATTATCTTAGAGAACCTAGCTTTTAGGTATACTTAAACCAAGCTGTTCTTCTCAACACACTTATTATCTTAAACGAAGCTGTTATTGCCGTTACTTACAACAGGTGTTGAGAAGACTGATTCTTGTGTTCGGAACATTAAATAACTTATTAAATCATGTTTACTGCTTAACAGGAGATAGCTTTGTCCTAAGAAGATGGATTTTATAGGATTCGAACAGAGAATTTTTTTTTGCCTACTTCAATGCTAACAAGATGAGAATTCTGAACTTGCGCAAGACACCGGCTATACATAGGCTGTTATAACCTCCTCCTCCTCCGCTCTGTCAAGGCATAGCTTTATGTCTCTTTAGGGCAAGTTTAAAAATGCATTACTATAACGACGCGATCTTATGCATAAGCCTAGAGTGAGCACGGGCCATTATTCTGTTTATAACCGGCAGCGATGACGTCATCACAATTATGCGTGTTTAGACTGGATCGTTATGAATGTAAATGCTAATTTACAAAATATGAATACAGCTAATATACATCTTCTATCATTGGCCTACTGCGAAAATAGGAAATAGCGGAAAAACATATTGCACATACCGCGTAGCCAACTCGCTCAGTAAACGCTAATTTACAAAATATGAATACAGGTAAAGTACATCTTCAATCATTTGCCTAGTGCGAAAATCAGAAACCTCGGAAACACATATTGCATATACAGCGTAGCCAACACGCTCGGTAAACACTAATTTACAAAATATGAAAAGAGCTAACGTACATCTTCTATCATTTGCCTAGTGCGAAAATCGGAAACAGCGGAAACACGTATTGCACACACCGCGTAGCCAACTCGCTCGGTAAACACTAATTTACAAAATATGAATACAGGTAAAGTACATCTTCAATCATTTGCCTAGTGCGAAAATCAGAAACCTCGGAAACACGTATTGCACACACCGCGTAGCCAACTCGCTCGGTAAACACTAATTTTCAAAATATGAATACAGGTAAAGTACATCTTCAATCATTTGCCTAGTGCGAAAATCAGAAACCTCGGAAACACGTACTGCACACGCTGCGTAGCCAACTCGCTCGGTAAACGCTAATTTACAAAATATGAACACAGCTAACGTATGTCTTCTATCATTTGCCTAGTGCGAAAACCAGAAAAGGCAGAAACACATATCACACAAACCGCATAGCCAACTCGCTCGGTAAACGCTAATTTATAAAATACGAATACAGCTATCATACAACTTACATAATTTGCCTAGTGTGAAAATCAGAAACCGCAGAAACATACTGCGTAGCCAACTCGCTCGGTAAACGATAATTTACAAGCTATGAATACAGCTAATTCTATAATTTGGCAAGTACGAAAATCAGAAAGCGTGGAAACATACCGCACAGCTAACACGCTCGGTGATTGCAAATATACAAAATATGAATACACCGCAACACGGGTTATCGTGCAGAACACTGATATAAGCATACAGATCACTCATTTTTCAAAAAACAGACTACACACGGACTAGAATGTTGCGAGATACCGGTAGCTCTTTCACACACAGCTTATACCACTTACATACGATTTTTAATTTACTTTACTTACAGGTATATGAATTACCTAAGGTACTTACATGTAAGAAATGGGGGGAAACGTCAAATCATAATATTGTATTTATGCATGTAGTCTGCGCCAAGTCATAAGAGCAAATGAGAACAATACAGTGAGTTTCTGCTACTCCTTGCAAAAACGTGAACGGAAGTGACTTGGCAACACAACATACTACACTTCATCTTTTTCGAGCATAGACAAGTAAGACACACATTAATTTGAAATAAAATGATGGATACTGCAGTTCAAATCCCGGTGACATAATGTCCTGTTCCTTGATAGACCTAGTAATTACATCTTAGCGTTACCGTTAGGAAGGGCATCCAGCCATGTTTGTTTCCATTCTCTGTTACTTGATAGACCTAGTTTATAGTAATTACATCTTAGCATTGCCGTTAGGAAGGCTATCAGGCGGTAAAACAGTATCCTTGGTTCTGCCTTGGGAACTATAAGCTCACACAAGAAACAGAGCACGCTATGTTTGTTATTCAACTACTATGTTATATACACACGTCTGTTAATGCCTCTTACTCGAAAGCACCGAGTTCGATTCTAGGGGACCAAATCGACATGTGCGAACAGCTCAGCGCCCTAGGGTCGCCAAATGACGCTCCCAAGTTAGGAGCCCCTTGGGCCCACTCTTACGGCAGGCAGGGGATACCGTGGGTGTTATTCCACCGCCCCTACCCATAGGGGGATGTGTTTTTGTTTGTGTACTTCTCTATCAACAAGGTAGCAGGCTCCTCACTTTCATCTAACCTATCCGACCTCCCTTGGTCAGCTCTTGTTCCTTTCCAACCCCCATGGTATTACATATAAAAGCCTAGGGATATGTACTATATATTAGACCGTGCTATGATAGATGTGTCTTCAAGCAACCTTGCTGATAGAGAAGTACTGTCCCCGTCAAATTTGGTCACTATTAGACTATTTACTGCAGGTCTGCATTGAAAGTTTTATTGTTTGCCAAGAGTTGGATTCATCATTTGGGAGAGCTATGCTAATGCACCAGACTTTTTTTTGTCTATTCAGTGGGACAAAGTATTGATCCGTCTTCGATTGTGCAGGCCTTGATCACGTGATAAGAGAGGTTTCCGAGGCGAAAAGTACGCGTGTACTCAGCAAGCAGCAGCGAGGTGACAAGTTTCCGGAAACAGTCAGAACAAATTACAAGAGACCTTGAACCAATGCTCATCTTCAGAAACGACCCCCCCCCCCCTCCCCGAGCTAAAGCTATAAAACCTCGTGTTCACAATAAATGTTTCTCTAACTCTGCTTTCTGCTGCTGCTCTGCTACTCTGAACTCTACTCTTCTGCTCTGATTATTCTGAGCTGTGCTACGGGACCACGTGGATATAAATTCAGTCATGTAGACGGAAGGCTAGCCTGATAACTTTCTGCAGTGATTTACGATAAAGCTCACGAAGTGTACTGCTAAATTAATGGATATAAGTTCACTTCTCCATGAGAATATTTAACATCCGACTGGTGTATGCAAATTTTAATATTTATTGTCTCAGTTGCAGCCTAACATTACTGGCACGTGGCGAAGACTCAACCCATCAGATCGCCGTAGTGAACCTCAAGATGGATCATTCTTCCACAAGATTCAGTAAAATTTCATCGTGAGACGTCCATTGCTGTGTCTCCATGACTTACTAAACATGTAAGGCATTTCTGGCTGGAGAAAGGTGACCAACGGGAAAATGCCGGAATGACGGTCTTCAACCTGGAATCGAACTGCAGCTAACAATTGAGTACCATTTTTAATTATCTGATATCTTTCTCATCTATGAAAAACTAGATGATCTTTCTTCCCTAGATCATAGTTCTAGTAGTTTTTGCAGTAGTTGAGTTATTTCAAATTTCATTCTTAAGGTGTCATGGTAGTTGAGTTACATGTGTGTGACAGGAATTTGAGATCTATTGCCAACCAGGCAAAACATAAAGCCTAATCATTTATGAAATTTAAACTATTTACATTTTGTATTGAAAAGGTGGGCCCAAATAATACATTAATTTACTCTATTGTAATCACAATTAAATACGGATCTATCATTATGAAACTTATTTCATTTAATTACTTAGCCAACCAGGCAAAACGTAAAGCCTAATCATTTATGTAATTTAAACTATTTACATTTTGTATTGAAAAGGTGGACCCAAATAATACATTAATTTACTCTATTGTAATCACAGTTCAATACGGATCTATCATTATGAAACTTCTTTCATTTAATTACTTAGCCAACCAGGCAAAACATAAAGCCTAACCATTTATGTAATTTAAACTATTTACATTTTGTATTGAAAAGGTGGACCCAAATAATACATTAATTTACTCTATTGTAATCACAGTTCAATACAGATCTATCATTATGAAACTTATTTCATTTAAATAGAGATCTAGTTCAGTTACCAATTGTGTAGACTTTCTGCCACCCTGCTCTTGCAGTCCGTTGCCCAGGGTACACCATCTTGGAGGTTGTCTACAAGTCGTAATAGATTTGCCATTCTTAAGATGCCTGACAAAATGGGCAGGCTCTGTGACCTAGGCAACTGCATGAAAAGAGAGTAGAGTGCACACCTTTTTTGTGGTCTTCATGGTAGTGACGGCAGATGAGACAAAATGGGTGACAGTTAGGGCAAAATGTTTAAAATAGATATAACAAGTTGCCCTCTAAGTAGTGATATCTGTGGAGCGATTGTAGCAGTGAACAAGATGGCAGATATTTAGGGCACAAAAGTGATAATAAATATGACCCTAAAACACTATTAAATGAATGTGGACTCACCAGATAACACTAACATAAACTCAGCACCCAAAATAAAATCACAAAAACCCTCTGAAAACCACAAACGCAGCTCTTCTTTACAGAAGGATATAAGATGCACTACAACTGCACATCTTAATCACTGGAGCCACGGAGGTAAGTAATCCACTCTCCAGATGTGTGCATGTGTTAACGCATCTAAAGGATGTGACCAATGAGAGGGAGTGTGTAAGCAGGTACTGGGTAGTTCTGAAGGCTGTACTGATTTCTTGCCTGAAATTAATATTTCTGGCCATTAGACACTAAACATTTTGAGTGTATGTACAGCAAATTCTTTATCTATAGAAATAAAATCGTAATGACCGTGTTTCTATACATTGACTATTTTGGCAAAATTTTCATATAGTTATCTATTTCAGGTGTAATAATGGCTATCTGCAAATTTTTTAGCAACATTTTCCTGAAAGTTCTAAATTTAACCCCCCACTCGCCCACAATCAAGATTGCGGCACAATCTGCTAGACGAGCTAGGAAATTGAAATTAGGTAAAATTATAAGATTAAGCCTGAAACAGATGGAAAACTTCCCTGATCCTTAAATTTTTCACTTTTTATCCCCAAAGAATATCAAAATATGCAGGCAATTTTAACTAAGGAGCAGACAATCATTTTGAGACAATTCACAGCTAAACGGTAAGTCCTATCAAGAAACGGATGGCACAATCTAAGATTAATTTGAAGTGATCTACAACTTTGGTCCTATGATGTTTCATCATATCTCTACTCCTTATATGTTACATCTATACATATAAAATAAGAGTCCAGTCTGTACATTGCTCAGAATTTAAAAAGGATGGCATTTATGTATCAGTCATGTCCACAGTAACAAGGAAATGCACTTTTTTAATTTTTCGTAATTTATGCCTCTCTGTCTGTCTGTCTGTCTGTATGTATGTACATACATCACGAGAAAACAGATGAAGAGAATTTAAAAAAAATTGGTATGCAAAGTCGGGGAATATACCGCAACAATCCACGCCATAAATAATTGTATTCACGCTGCGTAAAATGGTAGTTTAGGGGAAGGCCTAAAATTTAATTCTAAAATATTTATGTTATTTGTGATCGTATCTAAATGAAAATCGGTATGCAAAGTCGCGGAATAAGACGCTATAACTAGGCCATAAATAATTGTATTCACGCTGAGCAAAATGGTAGTTTAGGGGAGGGCCTAAAATTAACTTCCTAAATATTTGTTATTAGAGGTCGTATTGATAAATACTACACAACAAAAGTTATATAGTATTAAATTTCCGATCAATTATGTCTTATACATTGTTACAGTACAGGCTATGATCACAAAGATATTCATGAATTTGGATTTGTGTTACTAAGTCCATATCAGCGCTAAGTCACAAGAAAGTGGTAAACATAATTTAATGAAAATCAGTATGTAAAGTTGTAAAATAAGGAACTACAGTCTACACTGTTATAAATTTTACAAATCACAGAGTCGAAAGAAAAATAATGTGAATGCCTATAATATGGAAAGCCCATAACACTGATCAACAATAACATTACATTGACCATTGTTTGTTGTGATGTGCTTTGTGACATCTGTTGCAACTCATCTCCGGTAGATAGAATTACTGTTGCGTACCAAGTATTTCTTTATTTGCTTTACGTCGCATCGACACAGATAGGTCTTATGGTGACGATGGGATTGGTAAGGGCTAGAAGTGTGAAGGAAGCAGACTTGGCCTTAATTAAGGCAGTCCCAGCATATGCCTGGTGTGAAAGTGGGGAACCACGAAATACCATCTTCAGTGCTGCCACCAATGGGGTTCGAATCCACTATCTCCCGGATGCAAGCTCACAGCTGCACACCCCCAACAACATGGCCAACTCACCCGGTCATACAGAGCGTAACAGCCTGCCTGAATAGTGAGGGGAAGTAGCGGGGGAATTAGATAATTTTCTTCTTAGCGTGCCATTCCTCTGGTTCATAAATTTTCTGATTCTCCTGGTACGTAACACACTGGTTAATCATAGCATTTGAACTATTCAATCCCTACTCTGAGGTGCTGATTGGAATGAGCAGTGTGCATATTTAACGGAATAATGGTAGAGGAGTGTTCACGGCTGTCTGCGGCCTGGTCATTCCAGCTCTGGAACTTTGGACTGTCAGATTGGCACCGTAGTACCGTTCGTTAAAAGTGATTAAATATGCAGTTTTTAATTTGATCAAGTATAATAATAACAATTTCGTGTGGCTATTTCTAGCCAAGTGCAGCCCTTGTAAGACAGACCCTCCAACGAGGGTGGGCGGCATCTGGCATGTGTAGGTAACTGCGTGTTCATGTGTTGGAGGATAGTGTTATGTGTGGTGTGCGAATTGTAGGGATGTTGGGGACAGAAAAAACACCCAGCCCCCGGGCCAATGGACATAACCATTGAGGGTTAAAATCCCCGACATGGCTGGGAATCGAACGCAGGACCCTCTGAACCGGAGGCCACTATGCTGACCATTCAGCCAACGAGTCGGACATATAATCAAGTATTTTATGTATATAAAATATATGTTTTTGCTTTTAATCGCTAAATTCCTACCGATGTTATCGTAATGAGCATGTTGATTTCAGTTAGAATAGCCACTAAGTCAGTTTTTCTGAGAAACCTGTAGCGAAGCACGGGTACATCAGCTAGTTTTTCTCTATTTCTTGAATATCCCTATATTTTTCTCATTGTACACGTAGTTCGTTGCTTGAATTACTTAAACGAAAGATAGAAGCATCTAATTCAACACAAACATTGGCCCAGCCACTATCCAGACGTGAGCCAAATTCTATTATAGTAGCTGTCACATTAGTACCCAAAGTTGAGATAGCCTTATCCAAATTTCAGTCTATTCAACGTTTCTAACTCAATTTTGACCATTAATAGATGAGACAGGAGAAAATATCTTAAGACCAGCCTTTTTAACCACTAAATGAGGTGTCTGATGGTACAATCGCTTTGTTGATATGATGTATTGTATAGCAGTAGTTAATTTGTAAATGAAAGTTTGCAATATTGTAAACATGCAATTGATCTATATATATATTCATTAAAGTCTATTTGTAGGAATGTAGAAAGGGTGTGTCTGCCATTATAACTAATTTTTTACAAACCAATACTGACTCTCAGTAGCAGGGCATCTGCTATTCTAATCATTACTCTAAACATCGACTTTAAATGGCAGTAAAAATGGAATCCTTTCCAACTCCTGTGTAACAGGCATTAGTAAGGAGGAACTACCATTGTAATGAATAGCTCCCTTCTTGATTTGACTGGCAGAAGTTCAGGGAGCATGCAATTTTATTCAAAACTCCCCTAATCAATTGTGTTTGTGGGTAGACAAGTGTGCCCGCCATTATAAAAAAATTTACCCATCTAAAATATGACTGGCATTAGGCATAGTGGCCTTGCTATTGTAACGGAAACTCACCAAATTGGTGTGACTGTCTTTAAGAAAAGGGGGCTGTCATTACAATGACAACAGCACAACTCAATTCTGACAAGCAGTAGGGAAGATGCTGGCTGTTATAATATAAACTCCTCAACTCTAATGTGTCTGGAAGTAGGAAAGGGCACTTGCCATTGTAGCAAAAACTCCCCAAATATATTGTGACCATGCAGTAGGCAGAGGTGCCAACGTTTGAAGTGGATTATCAGTAATCACTCTCCTCAGAAAATGTTTGAGTTTAAGTCCAAAGCATGTCCTCCATTCTCGACAATTATACACCCTTTTTCCTTCCCGACGCAATCTATTCTTAAGCATATCATATTACACAATAACCTTTGCACACTCACTGTTAATTCGACGATAATACATTCTTTGCAATTTGTATTGCATCTAGCAGATGCTTTTCAGTGTAGTTATTCTTGAAACATCCTTCCCCATGATGACAATTTCGTCTTCGTAACCAGAAATGATTCCAGTGTATATGTGCTTAATGTGGCCCTCAATTCTGTAAATACAACATTATTTAAGGATTTGTAATGGAAAAGAGCAGAGAAACTCCTTCATTAGCACAATGAATTTGACAATGCTTACGACTGAATAAGTACACTTGCCTACTCACAAGCAATGAAACAAGGGGGATTTATCAGGCAAGCTGGAAAGTACTGAGCATATTTCCCTCTTTACTTCTCTTTGTCCGTAGAAAATGACTTTTGTGATAATGTCAATTTTCCGTAATAATTTTCCCTTTGATCATAATGCCATACTTGTGAGGTGAAATCCGTAATAATAATGAAAACTTACAAACTCGTCTCTGAATGGCAGGAGGCAGGTGAGCATGTCATTATCATCACAACTCCGCTACATGCAATTTATATTGGAAATAACGTATGGGAACCTCACCCTGCTGTTTCTGGATAACGCTAAGAATCATGCAATTTTTAAAAGTCTTATTCACCGCATGTAATTTACTTCGCTATCCGTATACAATGTAGAAAGCCTTACCAAGGCACGGGTACATTTGCTAGTAATTAATGTAGTCAATAAAGGTGTATCATTTGGAAGAAACTAGTAAAATATCCAGTAACAGTAATAAAAGAATATACTGTATCTTATAGCAACTCCATGTTCAAAAATATTTACGAAGTCAGAAGAACTGGTAGGAATGACACCAGCACCCAAATGATATAACGTAGAGGTCTTTGCACCATTGGTAACTGTTATACAATACTTAACGCAAGATCATGGAACAGCTAGAAGGAAAAGTGAAAATTAGGTAAGTAAACAGTCAATCTCATAAAAAGTAGATTTACATAGGACTATCAATCGTATGTATTGAAATTAAGGGTGAACCACTGATAAATGTTGAGCCATTTTCTAACTATTTCCACTAACTGATTATCAATTTGTGCACATTACCTCAAGAGAGTTTTCCTGTGTTGACCCTGGCTCTGTTAACTCTGACTTTTCTTCTTTTTTCAGAGCTATCGCTTCTGATACATGTCCAATATTTTCCTGTGAAAAATAAGATACATTAGGTATGCACATAACACACATCTATAAATATAGTAATCAACAAATGGGAATGATAATTCATTACCTGCCAGTATTACAGTTACTTTCAAAATGTCACTAATTTTTAAGGAAGATTTTTACCAGCAGAGGATTATTAAAACCAAAGGCTCTACTAAGAATGGTGATATTATCCTTGCTCACTTCTTAAGTCAGAGAAAGGATGAGACTGAGAACCAAATATAAAATGAGAAACATTTTCTAGCCATATCAGAAAATATCCTACCAGGGATGGAATTCGGGCCATCTCGCACAAAATTTGGAAGAAGCTGCCTTAGACATAAACACTAAATCTTATGAACTATTCTTGTATGTCCAATAATATCAACCAAACCATACAGATTGTTTGAACCACTTCAAAGTGTTGAAACTTTTGTAAATCTTTTTATATTCTTAGCATAGTTTGTTTACAGACATTAAAATACCTCAATTTTTTATATCACATTCTCTACTCCGGCTTTGCCCTCCACACAGAGGCTACATACTGCACTGATAGAGTTCTCTTTAAAACAGCATATATCAGCATTTCCAGGTGTAAATATAAAAAATGACCATGAAAGAAGCAGGCTCATCACGGTCAGATACCAGGGAAAGATGTGATGTGATCCAAACTCAAACTAACTACTGTACAAATGAAAATGTTTTACCACTACAAGGATGTTATGTAGTGTTCTGTGAAGACCTGTGGGGATAAGAGCACCATGAGTGGAGTCAGCAGTGTTGAAGTATACATCTACAGTTTCAGAAGCTCTTCATGATCAACGAGACCTTAAAATTTCTCACTTGGATTCAAAAAATCTCGTTGGCACTGAAGGGGTGGGGAAGGGACTGCCCTCAAAAGCTTATGTTCTAATGAAACTTCATTTACTAATAAAAGTGAATTAAAGTATAAAAGTCTAGAATATACCAACGTAACCCTTTCAATACCGAAGAAAGAGAACAGTATTCATACTAAGAAAAGGATGAAAAAAGATGCACAAAACAGAGAGGGAAATAATGATAAAATGCCTCAAGTTCCCACAGTATCAGAGCCCACTAAGAAGGGGCATATTAAAGAGAATTTCCTCAGATATTATGAATTCTAGAGTCCTGTGAGATAAATTACATTCGAATTTTGAGTTATTTTATCTCTCATATGCAATAGGCAAATCTGCTCTTTCCTTAACACACATATCTCCCAGCAGATTGTGGATGTGAGGGTAACCCTGAGTAATCACACCTGTGTACATTCTGTTTAGCAGACTGGTATATCCAGTCTCAAAAAGACTGACGAAAGTTTGTGATTTACCGTCTTCTATAATAATTACGACAGGAATAATAATTTTCAACATGTGGTGCTAATGGATGTGCGGTATTGTTTGAGGATATTACAGTTTAAAAAAGGAAAATGGGCCAACCATCCTCTTTTATAATCAGAGTAACCAAAGTAATTTCATTACCGCCAGTAACAAGTAAAGAGTAATCCAACCCCAACTTAACACACTCGCTAACAGTTTCCGATATTGGCACACATTTCATTAACATAATTTTCATATCTGTACACGTTCAATGCAGTGACATTATAAGAAACATCAAACCTAGAGTTCTTGATCAGGAGTGTGCTCGTATGTCAGGTTCAAGTTTGAAACAGAATATAAAAAGAAATATCAAAGGTAGAGATCTTGAAAACCAGTACGCTCACATCTCGGATATGTAGATAAACCATTAACTTCTGTAGCGCCTTTAACTTAGAACTCAACTAGCACACATTAATTCTGAGAATAGTGTGCATTTATTGCAGAATTTTAGCTTCAAGCAACTTTTGGGCAATACCTCATCTATAAATTAGCGGTTCACAGTATTTGAAATAGATTATTACTGTCAAATCACAGTTATTCATTGAACATCCCTCGTTCAACTTCCAAATTTTTCAAAGACACTCAGATGCCATAATGATGTGCAGGGATTCACTTTCATGCTGGTATCACTACAGATATGTGCTGGGATAATTCAACTTCTTCAAATACCTCTAGACCAAAACCGAATCACACTCGCCGACAAGAAATGAGCATGTCACCAAAAGAAGTCACTGAACTGAAAGCCTCACACTCAGAGGATCGCAATGGACTGTGTATACAGTAGCAACAAATAGAGCAAGGAAAGTTAATGAAAATATCTTGCTTCTTCTCCTAAATATTCCACTGCGTCTATGCCTTCATCAGGGTGTATGTCTTAGGCGAGCTATACTAACAATAAACTGCCAAGCCAGAATTTTACTATATGCTCACCCAACATTATTACATACATATTTTATCATTAAAGACTGTTATGCCTTTCAGCATTCAGTCTGCAACCCTCTGTGAATTTACTAACATTGCCACAATCCTCTACTTGCAACTAGTGCTGTGCTATACCTCTTATCCTTAAATCATTAGAAACTGAGTCTAACCATCATCATGTTGGTCTCCCTCTAATTCTCTTACCCTCCATGACAGACCACTATTGTCCTTGGTAACCTATCCTCCTCTATTAGCCTCACATAACCACACCACTTAAGCCAGTTCATGTGTATAGCGTCATCCATCAAGTTCATTCCTAAATTAGCCTTTATCTCCTCATTCCAAGTACCCTCCTGCCATTGTTCCCACCTGATTTTACCAGCAATCATTCTCGCAACTTTCATGTCTGTTACTTCTAACTTATGAATAAGATATCCTGAGTCCACCCTGCTTTTGATCCCGTAAAGCAAATTTGGTCTGAAAACAGACCGATGTAAAGATAGTTTCGTCTGGGAGCTGACTTCCTTCTTACAGAATACTTGATTACAACTGCGAGCTCACTGCATTAGCCTTACTACACCTTGGTTCTATTTCACTTAATATATCACCATTCTGGGAGAACACACAACATAAATACTTGAAATTATCAACCTGTACTAGCTTTGTATCACCAATCTGACATTCAATTCTGTTGAATTTCTTACCTACTGACACCAATTTAGTTTTCGAAAGGCTAATTTTCATACCATACTCATTGCACCTATTTTCAAGTTCCAAGATACTAGACTGCAGGTTTTTCGCTAAATCTGCCATTAAGATGAAGTTGTCAGCATAGGCCAGACTGCTTACTACATTTCCACCTAACTGAATCCCTCTATGCCATTTTAATCTTTCAGCAGATGGTCAGATGAACAGCAAAGTGAAAAATTACAGCCTTGTCTAACCCCTGAAAGTACCCTGAACCAAGAACTCATTCTACCATCAATTCTCACTGCAACCCAATTGCTGACATAAATGCCTCTGACTGATTTGAATAATCTACCCTTAATCCCATAGTCCCCCTGTATGGTGAACAACATTTCCCTCGGTACCCTGTCATATGCTTTCTCTAGATCTACGAAACATAAACACAACTGCCTATTCCTCTCATAGCATTTTTCAATTACCTGGCGCATACTGAAAATCTGATCCTGACAGCCTCTCTGTGGTCGCAAACGACACTGGTTTTCATCCAACTTCCTCTCTACTGGTCACAGCCTCCCTTCCAAGATGCAAGTGAATACTTTGCCTGGTACACTAATCAATGTGATACCTCGATAGTTGTTGCAATTCCTCTTGTTCCCTTGTATATAGTGAAACAGGAACGCCGTACTTCAGTTTATCGGAGAGCATGAGGAACGACAAGGCGTGTACGGCCCATGCTAAGAGAGTGAGAGAGAGAAGGGTAGTGAGGAAAAAAATTTTCATGATTAAGTGGATTCTTCAGTTTATTCAATAGATATGCAAAGAATTGTCACCTTTTACAGCTGAATCGTGGAGTTGTCCCTGAAGGCGTGGAGAGGACGTCGTCCTGCGGCGGCTGCGTCGTCTTGCGGTCGGCGTCTGCGTTGTCTTCCGTCGTTGGTGTTTTCTCTGTATTAGTGTTGATGACTCGAACCTGAGGCAGGAACGGGGAAATGTGGAGCTTCCACATTGGACGTCATGGGACACAGGTGTGACACCTCTCTAAGGCGAAGCACGCCAAAATAGTTCCCACAGTCAATGATGTTGAACGCACTTTAGCAGCAAGGATAAAGTTAGAGTCACAGTTCCACGAGGATAAGATGGAAGGAATTATCGTATTTGGAATAATAAACAAACGAAAACAATCTAGGACCTTCCGAGGTGCAGTGATTAAGCACTTCATAAAGAAAATTAAATTTACCGGGTACAGTCTCTGCACTGTACTCCATGAGCATAATATTCACACACTTGTTGAAATAAACGACTGTCCAAGTTCTGTTACGTCGTAATTTTCAGAAGATTATCACTGGCACTTCTGAACAGGTTATGATGGGAATTGGCATGGTTCCTCGGAAAGAAATCACAATACTGTATTCCACAAGGTAATACTGTCTTTAAGAGGGAATGTTAGCACAGTTTATTACGAACGCAGTTCAACGGATAGACACAGTCTTTAAATGAAATGAAGGTCGGCACGGTTTTATTACGAGCACAGTTTCGAAAATGGATAAGCACAGTCTTTAAATGAAATGAAGGTCGGCACGGTTTTATTACGAGCACAGTTTCGAAAATGGATAAGCACAGTCTTTAAATGAAATGCAGGCTGGCACAGTCTATGCTAGAAACACTATCGCTGTTTTCACACAGTCTTTAAATGAAATCAAGGTTGGCTAGAAACACTATCGCTGTTTTCACACAGTCTTTAAATGAAATTGAGGTTTGGCTAGAAACACAGTCTTTAAATGAAATCAAGGCTGGCTAGAAACACTATCGCTGTTTTCACACAGTCTTTAAATGAAATCAAGGCTGGCACAGTTTATGCGAGAAACACAGTCTTTAAATGAAATCAAGGCTGGCTAGAAACACTATCGCTGTTTTCACACAGTCTTTAAATGAAATCAGGGTTGGCTAGAAACACAGTCTTTAAATAAAATCAAGGCTGGCTAGAAACACTATCGCTGTTTTCACACAGTCTTTAAATGAAATTGAGGTTGGCACAGTTTATGCTAGAAACACAGTCTTTAAATGAAATCAAGGCTACGGAGAAAGCTTTTAACACTAACATTTCTGAACTCAAGTATTCAGCCGGACCGAGTGACGAATTATGTCGCGACGTGCTTACTTGCACACACACACTGAACTCACGGCTTATTGCCGACTCCCCGCGCTCTCTGCCTACGGCACACTGCAGCTGCATACCGCACACTCTCTGCCCTACCCCACGCTGACGACTCGCTTATATTGCCGAAGGCTGGTGGGCGTGGCTACACATGTGGGCCCCAAGAAAATTTTATATCTTGGCCATCTTTACACCGATTGACACGAAATTTCGGCTAGCAGCGTTTATTATTACTGCCTGTAAGGTGACATTATTGAAATATTGATATTACATTTCGTTCATGCAGCAATGCTACTGAATACGAAAGAACCTTCTGCGTGACGTCGCTTGTCCTTGGCCGGTGTTCTAGAACATCACGAGCTTGCTTGCAGTTCCCACTATGCCTGTGCGCTCGGCGCAAGTTTTAAATGCTTACGGCCGGGTGTTAGCGAGCTCCACTTAATAAGAGAATGAAACGTGAATGCTCGTAGGACGTTCCCGTTTCAATAGATACGTGCAATTATTGCTTTTGTCCAATCTGAGGGTACCTTACCCACACTCCATGCTAATCTTACTACTCTATGAAGCCATTTCATCCCTGCCTTCCCAGTATACTTCACCATTACTAATATTGTAAAAAGTTTAAATGATGCAAATCTTACCTGGAATATATTTTCAAGGAAAAATATATTCACCAGGAGAGCCGGGGAACTGCTGGCCATAACCTAATTTAATCTAGCACCCACCATTTTCTATCACCTCAGTAACTACTAGCACTGCAATTGGCTGACATATGATAGGAAATGATTTCAATCAAACAAATATTCCATTACCGAACCATGCAGAATAAATTCATAATTACATACCCACCCGAAATCCATTTCAATAACCAATAGAGGTAATCAATTTACAACAGACAGTCAGTCAATGGGTACTTAACATATGAAATGCCCTGAAGCATCGAACTTCAGACACTGCCTTCACAACTTTGTCACAAGCTGGACCTAACCAAGGCTCCCTAGCAAGTGCTACAGGCCAAATGTCCACACAGCAGCCCTAATCTGGGGGCTTATGCCTTGAGCCATGAACAATGCTTTGTCACTAGCTGGACCCACAAATGTACATCAACAGTGTCGTTTATAGTTCCTAAGATTTGGCAGCTTTGTTTAGCACACTGTGGCATATTCCCAGCAAAGGAAGAAACAAATCAGAAACAAACCACACCTAGAAGCTCCTGCAGCAAATGTTGACTGCTGGTGTTAATACTGGGTAAGCACATAGTAAATTTTGCCCCTGCCAAAATTAGTCAGCTTCTAACGATTAAATTCTGATCTCTGTAAAGTTATCTGGATCAGACTTACAAGTGATGCATTTGTTGTCTCTTCAAGCCAGACTGGTTCCTCCTTGATGTTCACTTCCATGTCCATTTCACAGTGCAACCAAAGTAGTTAGAAGGTACTAGGGTTGTTGATTACTTCTGAAGACCTTACACTGAAACACTGGTCAGAAAATATATTACCTTATTACTGTCATTGCTAATAAGGTTTTTTGTCAATAGACTAAACAACAAACTTGTAATTTTAAATGACTGTCAATATTATGATAGTATAGAAAAGACCCAAAATTTTAGGTGACTGTTGATATCGTGATCATACCTATAAGACTTCAAGTTTTCTATGACTGATACTATGATCATAGCTAAAGACTTCCAGTTTTACATGACTTCTAATAAAGTGATCACTTCCATACAATATCTTGTTTAACATAATTTCGATACTGAGATCATAGTCAAAGGATCCCTAGTTTTACATGACAACTTATTATCATATTCTTAGCTATATGAGATACAGTTTTATATGGAATTGATCCACAGAAACATAACTTTTCTTTTCAAAAATCCAACATACACTGACTGTGATTGAAATGAACAAAATTCCTTTTGCATAACACTCTGATCACCTGGGTCCATATCTTTGAATCTTCCTACCATTTTTATCCTCTTCATTTTGCTTCAAAACGAACTGAAAAAGTTCACAGTGCCAAGATATTTGTTCCATCAAACTCTTCCTTCCTAGGATCAAATTTTTTAAAACCATTCTCCTCTCATCAAGTTGACTCACTATCTCCTTATTTGAGACATGTTCTACTCATCTGATCTTCAACAACTTCCGATAACATGGCATTTCAAGGGCTTCAACTCTGCTTTTCTTGACACCAGTTATTATCCACGTTTCACTTCCATAGAGTGCTGTACTAAACACTCAGTGTAAACATAATTTTTAAATTCTTCAATCCATTGAATCTAAAGAGCATGATGAAAAGATGGGAGTTTAGGCAGGATTTAATAATGACATTTATAGATATTGATGAGACATATGACAGTGTACCATGACAAGTGGCCTTAGATGCATATATAAAAAAGAAGGCAGGGAGAGGAGAAGAAACAATTATGAAGGCCAAAAATGAAACATAAGGTGTATGAAGACTACAATAGAACAAAGTGGTTCAAAGTAGAAACAAGAATTGAACAAGGATGTGGATTATCCCCTCTACTCTTCATTACAGTCATAGATGAAATTCACAAGAGTATACAACGGAAATGGAAGCCAATGAAGCACAGTAAGATGACACAGTAATATGGGGAGAAGGTTATACAGAAGTAGAGGAACATGTTACTGTATGGAATCAGGAAATAGAAGCATATGGAATCAAAATAAGTATGCAGAAGTGTACAATATTAGTGGTGCGCTGCAATGGTACCGAAATGAGCAGACACAAGTAATAACAGAAAAGGATAACAAACACAGAAATAAAATAGAAGGCCCATAAAAAACAAGGAAGGAAACTTACGCTAAAACCCACAGAGAGATCAGGAAGGAGTGGATCAGGAAACATACCTATACAGTATCAGTCTAATATCCATTAAAAGAAACACACCTTTTAAAATTGAACAACAACATTTAATTTAGGGAAAAAAATTAAGCTTTAAAATAGAATTAGCATAGAGCAAAATTAGTGTTTAAAATTAAATTCACAGAAAGAAATGTTTAAGGTCATCTTCAATTAAAATGCAAAATATATATATATATAAACAACAACAAGTTTTAAATGAGAACAAGATTAACAACAAGGAGACTAACCCTACTTCAATCATGATTGGCCAATGCAAAAGGAAAATAGTTGAAACAAAATGGAAATAGCTGAAACGGAAATCACATAACTTGTTAGCAAGCTTAAATTATAGATTTTAAGTTACACCAGAAATAAATTTAAGAAGAATACAATTTCAAAGATTCGCAAAGAAGATGTGATAATCTGAAGCTCGGCCACATAGTTCAAAATGATGACCATGAGAAGCTGATGTCTTGGTCCAAAAGGATTTTTGACTTCAATGCCAAAACACACCAATGTTAAATTCAATGCATTACTTACATTTTATTGGACAGTCATACCATGATATGCAAATCACTTCCACAAGATACAGACATACAGGCGTGCATTTCCGGAAACACAAATTAACTTTAAATAAATTGAGGTACAATCTTAATTTCTTTCTTTTAATTAATTCTCACCCTTAGTTAAGTTCTGCTGGTTACAAGACGTCTTACTTAGTTTCCGTAAGGCATATCACCAAAATAATCCACTAGTTTGAGTTTACATCAGTTACATTAAAATGTAAATAAACCAGAAAAATATTTCCATGAAGAAGCAAAAGAAAAGCGCAAGCATCACTTGGAAATGTAGAATTAACATTAAGTATGCCACTAATACTATGTATATCCACAGACAAAACTGCCACGCCGGTTGCCATCACCATAGCAACAACCAACCCCAAAACACTGTGCAACAATGAGAAGCACACAGGATATGAAACAAAAGGAATCAGTTACATCCCACAACTTGAAGAATTACATGTTAATATAAAATAATAAAAATTGAAAAAAAAAATTAATATCAAGAACGGGATCAGATAATAATTTAAAACTCTTGCAGAAACTCACATCGTATTTAAACCACCTTTAACATAAATTTGAAATTAATAATACATTACATAATATTTTAAAAGGAGCCTGCTTGCGATGATAATAATAATAATAATAATAATAAATGTAATTAATCAATTTCACACGAGTGAGACAGTTTAACTCGGCCCAAATGGAAATCACATAACTTGTTAGCAGGCTTAAATTTTAGATTTTAAGTTACAACAGAAATAAATTTAAGAAGAAAACATTTTCAAAGATTCGCAACATAGACATGATATTCACAAGCTCCGCGACATCATTCAAAAAGAATGACCACGAGTAGCTGATGTCTTCGTCCAGAAGGATTTTCAAATTCAGTGCCAAAATACACCAATATTTAATTCAAGCCATTACTTACAGTTAATGGGCAGCCATACCATGATACGTTAATCACTTCCACAAGACACAGACATGCAGGCGTTGAGCCACACCCTCCCTAACTATAGGACACACATAGTGAATCATGACCATCGTTGGGAAACAAATTTGCCGTGGATCCCCGATCAGGAAGGGCGAAAGACATAGCCCTGAGCTGAAAACGTTATTCTCCTCAAACAATAAAAGCTAACAACTAGCACTACTACGAGTAAGAATCCGTATAAATGATAAGATGAGAATTTATTGTAATGTAACGTAAATCAAAGGGATTAATTAGATGAAATAACCAGTAATAATAACAAGGTAATACATACATATTCGGCGTGAGCCCAAAAGATAATCGTACCAAGGTCTCGTGACCTCACCTTTTCTTACATGCATAGGGCACAGTTACTCTTGAGATGATAGCATTTATTCCACCACTGACCTCGCTACTAAAAACTGCGAGCTGAATATCATTAACTCAATCTTTATTCAATCTTTCCTTCGGCGAGGAATAGAAACGCAATTTCAAGCGTGGGAGTCATTTTCAATATCCCCCTTTTTTTAACAATACCCCTCTCATATCGATTCCCACACACCAAGGAGCAGATAAAATAATAAAGTGATTAAATCAGAAAAATGCCAGACCAAGGAAATAATCCACGAGGGGCAAAGACAATGCGCCATGGAGCAATGAACGCAAAGCAAAACAATAACAGAAAACATGGACCTGCACACGGCCATGAAAGAAATAAACCAACATGGCGAGCTCCAGGTCGTAAACAACTAGGATGCACACCATACAAAATAAAGACTTCGCACCCAGGAGAAAAGGAGAGGCGATAGGGAACAAATAGGCATAAATTCAACAGACCGATACGTCATCTTGGCACTCAGCTCATTCAACTACACATTCATTCAATCACGCGATCTTTTGCCCCCAAAGGCAAATAATTCCGGCAGATTGGTGCGAGTAAATAAAATCAAGGCAACTCGTAGAGTGCAGTTCAACATTTCATCAGTAAGGTCTCACGTCAATAGTAGATATATAGCCCACCTGGGGCAAATGACAGTAGGACGTTTGTGACCCTACGGTCACGCGTAGATCCATCACCTACATACTGCGTACAGCTAGAATAGACCTTCTGTCCAACACACAGACCATACCTCCAAATAATGGCAAAATGTTTCATCGAGAAATTCATTTAAAATAATCAGAGACCAGATTTTGACGCACCACAGTCACCTACACAACTCACAATACACATACCATTCTCGCCTCGAGTACCGAGATGGACTTCGGTCGGCCATAATAAAAAAAGATAATACATCAAATAAATTTAAAACGTTACATTACCGTCAATATCATTCATCGAAGCATGCAAATGATGCAGCAGTTTTGCATAGTTTTAAACTTATAAAACCACCATAAGAAAAGCAAAAACGCCGCTCCTGTGTGTGTGTGTGACACATCTCTTCATTCCCCAGCATAAACAGCCCCACATTTACTTCAAGAAGAAGATATTAAAAAGGTCTCGTCGAGAAAAGATCCTTCACGTTCGCGACAGAGGGAGCTGCCCTCTGTCGACAGAAGGTTGAAATACAATAACTATTGGAACAGCCAGATACCTACTCTTGGAGACATCGGTATAATCACATTAGAAACCATGCTAAATTAGCATGTTTCATCATCACACCGCTCTGCCTTTAAAATGTGTCCGAACTTGATAATCAGTCAAGGGGACACATTTTAAAGTGAGGTTCCAACGCTAAATATGATTACTTATGTATATAGTGCGCACTGTATAACTAAAATTAACTAACCTAATTACTAACCTAATTAATCAGAGTAACAACAAATAACATTGATCATCACCAGCAGCCACAAGGGAGCATAGATTGGCGGAATACACATTGCTTAAAGTTCAATACTTTAAAAGGAAGGAAAGGCGTTGAATTTAATCAGTCTTTTTCCTATCATTAATACGACACTTTCACGAATCGGTTGCAGGCAGGTAAAGGATAAGAGTAGTCATGCAATGTTCGTGTCCTAGGAGAACAGTAGTAATGCAATGTTCGTGTCCTATCAATAGGTCTGTTGTTTATTTTATATTATCCTTGTCCTTCGATACTGAAATATCCTTTGACTCTTCTTTACTTTCCCTCTCTTTCCTGTTTTTCCTGAAAAGAAAAAGACTTTAGAACAACGATTCTAGGAGAGATAAATTAATCAAATCACGTTACCACCAGGTACTAATAGCTACTAGATCAATTATTTCTGGCCCCGTGAATGGTAGGGCTTCAACAAACTCACGTGAGCTCTGGATTCCCTCTTATTTATTTCATCCTCCAACAACACGGTAACAGGTCCCAAGAATTTAACAATACGGTTGGGACCAGACCATTTTAGGCAGAGTTTCGCTCCAATTTGGTCTGCTGCCGAGCTTGTCAGGAACCTTTTAATCATTACTAAGTCTCCAATCTTTAGGGTGACTTCTTTCCTTCCCTTGTTGAACATTTTGGCTACACGATCTCTGGCTTTGATCAGTTGCTCGACCGCTTCCTTCCATTTTTCTTCGACGCTCTTGGTCCTTAACGGTTCGGACATATATCCAAAATTCCATTTTAATTGTATGGGGTCAGCAACATTCCTGTCCAAGAACAACTCCGCCGGTGTGTGCCGATGCGACTCATGTTGAGCAGTGTTGAAAGCTAGAACAAAGAAATTTAAGTTTTCGTCCCAACTGCGCTGATCAGCGCTGTGGAACGCGGTTAGGCAAGCCTTAAGATTACGATGAAACCTCTCTACATGAGACGGTTTAGGGTAGTGAGGGCTGAGAAATTATTGGTTCACTCCCCACTCAAAACACAATTGACGAAAATTACTACCACTGAAAATGGATGCATTGTCGGTTACCAGCATTTTTGGGAGAGCCATAAATTGCAAAGATGTGACGAGACAAGAAGTGAACGGCGTTATTAGAGTTGATTTTGCGCACTGGGAACAACCAGACGAATTTTGAGAAACCATCAATGACAGATAGGATTCCAACGTTGCCTTTACGGGACTTGACGAGAGGGCCGAAATAATCTACGAATAACCTTTCTCCGGGGTACGTTGCCACATCAGCGGAATGCAACCCAACTTGAGATGATTTGGCAGGTTTAGACCGTTGACACACGTCGCAACTTTTCACGTAGTCGAGCACTTCTTTTTTTCATATTTGGCCAGTAGAAGTCACGAGAAACGCGATGTATTGTCTTGTACTAACTCAAATGCGCCCCTAAATAAGAGTCATGGTAATAATGTAATACCACGCGTCTTATGTTATCTGGAATGTAAATCTTGTCCTTTCCCCTTTTACCACAACGACGAACTAACAATCCACGTTTAATACAAAATGATTTATCATGAAGTGACCCATCGGCGACACCTTTCATCAGTTTTTGACACTCGTCATCAGTATTCTGGTGCTCTGAAATATCAGAAAATGACCAAGGATATTTCTGCAAAATATTAACACATCCGGCACTATCAGATCTATGGTATTTCTCAGCGTCCTCGGCTTCACTCGTGTTTATTCCGTCAAACATACGTGACAGACAGTCAGCCACGACATTTTCCTTTCCGCGAACATGTACAATGGTGAACTTATACGCAGTCGAAGAATCCACCTGCCTGTTCTTCCAAGTCGTTTGACGTTGGCACTCATCCACGACAGGGCCTGATTATCAGTGTGGACAAAGAAGTGACGGTGTTCCAGGTAAGTTCTAAATTTTTCTACACCCAACACGACGGCCAAACATTCTTTTTCGTAAATGGAGTAACGTAACTCGGCCCAGTGTAGTAGCTTGCTAAAATATGCGATCGGGACTAGTTTTCCGTCCTCATCGGTTTGGTTTAGCACAGCGGAAATCGCAATTTCACTGGAATCGCATTGGAAAACGAAATCGCGGGAGAAATCGGGGCTGTGGAGAACAGGGGCTCGACAAAGGGCACCTTTCAGCTGATTGAAGGCAAGGGTTTGGGCTTCACCCCAGACGAAACGACAATTCTTCTTTTTAGAAGATTCAAAGGGGCCGAAATTTGAGAAAAATTATCGATGAACCGACTGTAAAAACCCGCCATACCCAAGAACCTTCTTACGCCGCGGACGTTCTTGGGCTGAGGAAACTCTTTAATACATTTAACCCTCTCAGGGTTTACAGCTATACCGGAATCCGAGATGACATGCCCCAAGAAATTCAATCGTTTGGAACAGAGAGAGACCTTTTTGGGGTTGATAGTGAACCCGTGTTTGCGCAGACGACTAAGTACCTCACGTAGGTGAGCCAGGTGTTCGTCAAAGCTTGCAGAGTATATGAGGAGATCATCCAGAAAATTAAATACATAGGAGAACTTTAGATCGCCAAAGATCGAATACATGACCCGGCTAAGCGCTTGTCCCCCGATCGAGATGCCCATGGGTACTTTATTGAAATGAAAGAGACAAAAAGGGGTGACAAAGGCTGTAGAAGGGCGACTTTTTGGGTCCAAAGGAATCTGGTAATACGCCGAGTTAAAGTCGAAGACAGTGAAAAACCTAGCACCATGAAAATGTTGAAAGGCGCTTTCGATGGTGGGCAATGGGAAGCTGTCAAACACAATGTTCCTATTTATCTTGCGGTAATTAACAATGAAACGAAAACTCCCGTCTTTTTTAGGGATTAGGAAGGCGGGGCTTCCATAAGGTGACTTGGATGGACTTCTTTTCTAAAAGTTCGTCTGCACATTCTCTCATGGCGGACAACTTCGGAGGCGAACATCCGAAAGGAGGGGACCTAACAGGGGTTTTATCTTTGAGCTCAATTGAATAAGAAAAGTTTTTCGCACAACCCAACTCAGGCGTCAAAACATCAGAAAATTCCTCCATTAAACTGTTTAGCATCAAATTCTGCCCGGCGGTTAGGTCACACGACGCACTTGGAGTCACAAAAGTAGAAAGAGGGCACACAATATTACGCAGAAAGCGGGTTTCGAAAGGATAATTTACGTCAGACCGAAAACGGAAGGCGAAACTTCGAGTAATGAAATCAATGGATAGACCTGTCGTATGCATAAAGTCAGTCCCTAAAATGATCGGGACAGACAGATCTGTAACAACATAAAATTTCCAATTCCACGAAAGATTATGAATTTTGATGTGGCATACGACGCGGCCCACCGGACACACTTGACGGCCTTCAGCAGACATAAACTTATCTATCTTCCCGAGAGATACTTTAAATGCATGGAAGACACAAGGCTCAGATTCAAGAAGGAAACGCTGGAACCGGTATCCAGCAGGGCGTATAGCGTGCGGGACCCCATACAAACTTTGGCCCAGGGTGTCGACGAAGGAAGGCCCCAGATCCTTTTGTTAACACCGACATTTTGCGCCAACGAAGGGCCATTACGCCGGCGCGCGTTCAGTTTCCCTGCCCGGAACTACATCTAGGATATACACGCGCAGTGACACCAACGAGGCCACATTTAGAACACTTCAGTCGCGATTTTGACCAACAATTTTTAGAAATATGTCCCGCCTTACCGCAATTCCAGCACTTTCTTGTAGCGGAACCACGTTCAACAGGCGACTCGGAGGGTTGGATGGCGTTAATACAGCGTCGAGCCGGAGACACAACGCTGGTCCTTCGCTCGGGACTACTCGAGGGGCGCGACGGCGAAGGGGGGGGCATCAAAGGATACTGACTTGAAGGACGTGCGGCAGGCGACGTCGGGGAAAGAGCATTTGGACGGAGTCGGAGGGGGACGATATTGTTTATTTTGACATACGATCGATTCAAACTCGCGACCCAAGTTAATAACATCATCGACGGTCTGAACCTCGGATCTCTTCATGAATAATTTGTATTGAGGGGACAGGTTTCGGTAAAACTGGTCGAAAATTTCACACTCAGGAACCTTCACACCCAATCGGTTATACAGGGTCAGAATACCAGTTGCATAGTCGTCAACACCTTCCCCAACGCCTTGGGTTCTTCTAAAGATCTCTTGTTTCAGGCAATAATCCATATCGGACAACCCGAAACGTTTTTTAATGCGATCAGCGAAATCCTCCCACGACCGGACATTTGCTTTAACCAACCTCAACCACCTTAACGCCGGCCCTTCGAGCATCCCCGGAATTAAAGGAACAAAAAGGTTAACGGGTATCGAGCTGCATTCAGCGATGTCCTCGACACTCTCAAGAAATTCAACCACATTAGAATTTTCCCCTTCCCCGGAGAAATTGAGCTTCCATTTCCTAACTATATCGAAAACGGGGTTAATATGAGGACTACGTTCACTACTGGGTCCATAACAGGGGGAAACCAAATCGACACGATTCTCATCGAGGGCACAATTTCTATCAACAACAGCATTATTTCCTAAGCACATATTACTCTCACTACCTGATAGGGCAGAAGCACTATCCCGACTAATACGTTCACGCCTTTCTCTTTCGACATCGGAGACCTCTCCAGCAAATACATCACTCTCACCACTCATGTCAACAACTTTATCACTTTCCATATTTCAGCCAAGGTTTCGTCAGCAATGAAAAACCCACACATACACAATGGTCATCGAAAGAGTTAATTAATAAACGACAAACAAGATCAGAAGAACTATAGCAAGTTTCAATAGGTTAAATCGAAAAGAAATAACAATTTTTCTTAACGCATCCGAAACAGAATACCACTCCCAGTTCTATCTCACCCGTGCACTTTTCCAGATGAGATATCCTGATCGAGCACGTCTCTGCTACCATTTCTGAGCCACACCCTCCCTAACTAAAGGACACTAATAGTGAATCACGACCATCGTAAGGAAACAAATTTGCCGTGGATCCCCGATAAGGAAGGGCGAAAGACACAGCCCTGAGCTGAAAACGTTATTCTCCTCAAACAATAAATGCTAACAACTATCCCTACTACGAGTAAGAATCCGTATAAATGATAGATGAGAATTTATTGTAATGTAACGTAAATCAAAGGGATTAATTAGATGAAATAACCAGTAATAATAACAAGGTAATACATACATATTCGGCGTGAGCCCAAAAGATAATCGTACCAAGGTCTTGTGACCTCATCTTTTCTTACATGCATAGGGCACAGTTACTCTTGAGATGATAACATTTATTCCACCACTGACCTCGCTACTAAAAACTGCGAGCTGAATATCATTAACTCAATCTTTATTCAATCTTTCCTTCGGCGAGGAATAGAAACGCAATTTCAAGCGTGGGAGTCATTTTCAATATCCCCCTTTTTTAACAATACCCCTCTCATATCGATTCACACACACCAAGGAGCAGATAAAATAATAAAGTGATTAAATCAGAAAACTGCCGGACCAAGGATATAATCCACGAGGGGCAAAGACAATGCTCCATGGAGCAATGAACGCAAAGCAAAACAATAACAGAAAACATGGACCTGCACACGGCCATGAAAGAAATAAACCAACATGGCGAGCTCCAGGTCGTAAACAACTAGGATGCACACCATACAAAATAAAGACTTCGCACCCAGGAGAAAAGGAGAGGCGATAGGGAACAAATAGGCATAAATTCAACAGACCGATACGTCATCTTGGCACTCAGCTCATTCAACTACACATTCATTCAATCACGCGATCCTTTTGCCCCCAAAGGCAAATAATTCCGGCAGATTGGCGCGAGTAAATAAAATCAAGGCAACTCGTAGAGTGCAGCTCAACATTTCATCAGTAAGGTCTCACGTCAATAGTAGATATATAGCCCACCTAGGGCAAATGACAGTAGGACGTTTGTGACCCCACGGTCACGCGTAGATCCATCATCTACATACTGCGTACGGCTAGAATAGACCTTCTGTCCGACACACAGACCATACCTCCAAATAATGGCAAAATGTTTCATCGAGAAATTCATGTAAAATAATCAGAGACCAGATTTTGACGCACCACAATCACCTACACAACTCATACACATGCCATTCTCGCCTCGAGTACCGAAATGGACTTCGGTCGGCCATAATAAAAAGAAAGATAATACATCAAATAAATTTAAAACGTTACATTACCGTCAATATCATTCATCGAAGCATGCAAATGATGCAGCAGTTTTGCATAGTTTTAAACTTATAAAACCACCATAAGAAAAGCAAACACGCCGCTCCTGTGTGTGTGTGACATATCTCTTCATTCCCCAGCATAAACAGCCCCACATTTACTTCAAGAAGAAGATATTTAAAAGGTCTCGTCGAGAAAAGATCCTTCACGTTCGCGACAGAGGGAGCTGCCCTCTGTCGACAGAAGGTTGAAATACAATAACTATTGGAACAGCCAGATACCTGCTCTTGGAGACATCGGTATAATCACATTAGAAACCATGCTAAGTGAGCATGTTTCAGCGTGCATTCCCAAAAACACAAATTTCCACAGCGGAATACCATATCTAAAAATGTTAACGAAGGGAATAACAGTGCAAACTTGGTTACAGCGGTGACAAGAGGTAATGGAGAAGGAAGAGGGAATATTGAAGTAAATGGAAGAAAATTTGAAGTTGTGCAAAGCTTCAAGTATTCGGGGAGAATAACTGCAGAAGATGAGAAAATAAAATAAGAAAGTGGAAAGAAACTTGAACAAGCCAATGGGTTTTACCAATGTGTGAGAAGTATAGTCTGGAACTGGGACATCCCACAGGAATGCAAGAAAATATTGCACCCACTGTATTACACACAAATTATGACATATGGAGTGGGCAAATGGACAACAAAACATGAAGAAAGCTGAATCCACGGGGCAAAGAGAAAATTCCTTAGAGAAATACTGTAATGGGGAAGGTATGAAGGGTTAAAATCAGAAGCATAGAAATCAGGGAGATAATTGGATTCCCTAAACTGCAAGACAGTATAGAGACAAGTAAGCTCAAATGGTATGGACACATGATGAGAATGGAAGAGGATAGAGTTCCAAAGTGAGTATTTACAGAGAAAGTGATAGAAGAAAGACATCAGGGAATGCCGAGGAAGATTAGTCACTTTGTGATATTCTACTGTAAATGTAAACTTACTGCACTAACAGTAACACTACAATTTCTTACATGTGTAATACGAGCTTCGTTCCTGTGGCCAATTACACCGATTCTTACTCATTGCCAGGAAACCGAATTCTATGTAGAAACATATCTATTCAGGACACTATGGTTAAGTGTATTTTGTATATTTCAACATAGGGGACACTACTTAAGTGTGCCACGTTTACTTGTTCTGGCCATCACTGGTTATCCTGTTAATATACTTTCAAGTAACTGC
Organism: Anabrus simplex; assembly: GCF_040414725.1. Lineage (NCBI taxonomy): Eukaryota > Metazoa > Arthropoda > Insecta > Orthoptera > Tettigoniidae > Anabrus > Anabrus simplex. The sequence continues at coordinate 13,230,200 of NC_090278.1, read as the reverse complement.
ATTGTACAGTTTCCATATCCATAATTTACTCCTGAAGATTTTTCTCCCTTTCTTGCTAATAGTTTAATATCGCACTAACACACTGAAGGGAAAGGGCTAGAATTAGGAAGATTAAGGTTAATTAATGAGAAAATGGGAAAACCACGGTAACGATTTGCAGGGCTGCAGATCATGGCATTTCAAGCCCATGCAAACTCACCACCATTTGCCCCTGAAGAAGATCTTTTACACACCTATAATTATCAGGAAATATGTTACAAAAGAGAGGCAGTCTACTGTTAAGTAAAACATATATATATATGGATATAGCTGTTGTGGTGTAGAGATATAATACAGAGGAATCTCCGTAACAACACTTATACAACAAGAATTCTAAATATTCAGATAATATTACAGATATCGTAAACGGAACAACTCTCAGGATTTAGAATCCTTCTTCTGCAACCTACAGTGTAAAGAAAAACTCAACATACACAGCGTCACTTTTGATTCGCACACAGATGTAAATAACATATCAACACAATAATTAAAATTGTTCACTACATTTTGTAACTTCTATCTGAAACTACCATCTACAAATAAAATTTTATCAAATTAAAAATATTAAATATAAAAAATATGTAGGCTTGAATGCTGAAACTGAGAAATCTTAGTGTTCCCAATTAAGATCTATAAGTTTGGCAAAAGTAAATTATTGAAACTTGAACATTACCGACAATATGTTAGATGTTGTGAACACACTGTACAATGATGGAAATCACAATTCCTCAATGAAGAAAATCTGTAACACAATTAACGTCCAAGCTGTACAACAGCTAATACGCGTCTCATATAACAACAAACCCGACACTTCGAAACAAAACCAGATGATTTATTGTAGTTTAATCACTTAAAACAAACGCTTGTAGAAGATTTCTATCGTTCTATCGTTCTATCTATCATTCCGTAGCACAGGCTGAATGTAGAAGATGATTTATTATCACTTAACATCCCGAAGTACACGACACTTATTGAAAAGAACACTCTGTGTATTATGCCGCTATGTCAGGCCCCAAGAGGATATGTAAGAGAGAAGGAATCTGTGCCTATGAGGTTTCTCTGACCAATGTTGCCAACTTCAGCGACAAGTCGCTAAATCTAGGGAATTCGGGAACCTTGTTAGCGACAAAATTTTATTTTTCCGATTAGCGACTTTTCTGGGGATTAGTCAAGCACTTTAGAGGGAAAACTGGTGAATTTCACAGTTTAATACAATTATTATCAATGTAACGGTATAAACTGCAGTTCAGTATGTGAATGTTTATGACCGGTTATTTTTTAATCTGATCTGGACTTCCTTGTATATCATTTCATGTGATTTTATAATCACATTATGACATCATTCGGCAATTCCTCTTCTTATCTGCTGGATGACATCATGTGTAGGCGTTGGGAGTTGCACAGGCGGCGTTAAGACAGTATTAACGCAGTAGATTAGTCAGTCATTCGATTTTTTTTATTTTTTTGCCTCTTAGTTACGCGTAACATTACACAGCGAACGGAGGATGATTCAGGACCGCGCGCTAAGAAATGAATCGATCTCTTCGCAGCTATCAGTGTAATAATAAGTTCTGTTGTGATCTGTGTTTTTTCTTGAAGTCATTCATGGTTTGTTAGGTGTATTTGCGCAAATTTACACGTGCGATTTCAAATATTCATTTACGTATTTTCTTGTTTATGAACTGTATTTTTGTTTTTTGTTCAACATCATGAGTAAGCCAAAGTATCAGCAAAACTACCGTAGAGACTGGGAACATCAGTTTAAATGGTTAAGACCGGTAGATTCTGATAAGCCTAAAGTCTACTGCATCTACTGTTAAAAAAAGAACTGTATGCTAAATATAATGATTTAAAGAAACATTCTGAAACTCAGAAACATAAAATGTGATCAGGGCCGTTTACTTCACCACTGCAGAACAAAATACCGTTTACAAAAGTAAACATAAGTACTGCTAGAACTGAAGGAAGTTTGGCATTGTTTATTGCAGAGCACTGCTCATTGTTGACTGTAGATCACTTGTCAGAACTGTGTGTTAAAAATTTTGGCGATAGTTCTAAAGCAGCAGATCTCCGTTTACACAAAACAAAATGTACTGAAGTAATAAAACATGTACTAGCAGCACATTTTGTTGAGGACATGGTTTCTGATATTGGCGATCAGGGTTACAATTTAATAATAGATGAGGCGACAGATATATCCGTTACTAAGTTGCTGGGTGTCATAAATCGTTACTTCAGCGACAGTATGAAAAGGATAGCATCAAGATTTTTAGGTTTGGTAGACTTACCAAATGGCACAGCACCAGCTATTGTTAACGCAATAGGAATACTCTTACAGCAACTGCAAATGAAGCCTGCTAATTTATTAGGTAGCCTATAGGTGTAGATAACGCTTCCGTGAACACTGGGCTGAACAATGGGGTATATAAACTTACGAGAAAAAGAGTTTAATATATCTTATTTGAAAATGATTAGGTGCGTGTGTCATTCCATACACCTAGCTGTTTCTCATGCAACGGAAGGCACTTTGCCGCGTAATGTTGACTTCATTGTCCGTGAAAGTTACCTTTGGTTTGCTCATCCAGCAAGAGACAGGGCATTTACAAGCAAATTTACAATGCAATAAATAGTGAAGAGCCTCTCAAACTTCTAAAATTTTGTGAAACAAGATGGTTATCCATTGAACCTGCTGTTCGGCGAATTGTTGAACAATGGGATGAGCTCAAATTACACTTCGATATCGTAAGGACACAAGAAAAGTGTTATACTTCAGAGATGTTATTCCAAATGTACTCCGATTTATCAAACAGATTGTTCATGACTTATCTAAAAAGTATTCTGCATGAGGTCCAACAAGTAATTAAAGTATTTGAATCTGAAAATGCAGACCCCACTCGTTTACTTGATGATTTCATGAATCTTATACAGTTTTTAGGAAGGAAAATCCTAAACCCAACTGCTCGATTTGATCTGTTTTCTCCACCAACTGAGATTGATAGTTACGTGGACCCTAAACCCTATCTGGGTTACGAGTTCGAAAAACTGGGGGGAAACTCTATCAGTAGAAAAGGTAGAAGTAGTTAGGGCCCGCTGTATTAACTTCACAAAAAAGCTAATTACAGAACTAAGAAATAGGCTACCGAACAATTTTCAAAACCTAAGAAAAATGGCTCTCCTTTCTGTTAAAAAACTGTCTGAATGTTGTCAAAAACCCAATATTTGAGTTAGCGGAAGATATGGGTTGTAGTGTCTCAGATATAGATAACATTGAGAATCAGTGGCGTAATTTAAACGCAATAAAATGGAGTCAAGTTTCAAATACCACATATTTCTGGGTATAGGTGTTACAGTATAGTGATTCGCAGGACAAAATCCCCTCAGGAAACTAGCTCCTTTTGCTATGAAAATTTTGACTCTCCCGCATTCAAATGCCAAAGTAGAAAGGCTCTTTAATAAAATTGGTATTGTGAAATCTAAAGTGAGAAACAGAATGAAAGTCGAAACAGCAGCATCCATCTTGCACATGAGGAAAGCGCTTAAGTGCCTAGGAAAACCTGCCATTCCTACGAAATTCCAGAGAAGGTCGTCAGGAAGATAGGAAATAAAAATGCTTATCCATCAACAGCTCAGCAACCTTCCACTTCACAGGCTACATCGTTTGCTGAGGAGGAAATAGGTTCTTTTTTATTTTGCTAGGGGCTTTACGTCGCACCGACACAGAGGAGGAAATAGAAGACGATGAAGATGGATTTTTTTTTCTGCATAAGTATGTCCATTTTATTCATGTTTACTGGAAATTTTTTGTTAGCGACTGTTCTTAGCGACTCTGACAAAAATTTGGCTATTTTTAGAGACTTTCAACAACGAATTTAGCGATATTTTAGGATGTACAGTTGGCAACACTGTCTCTGACTCTTAACACCACACCTTACCAAACACAAACTCTCGCCGTCGTAGCGAGCCCAACTCGGAAACCGTCAGATATTTCTTGTATCACTTCCCACTCTTCCCTAATATTTCTTTTCTTCTTAGAAATGAATAGCATGTCGGAGGCAATGAAGATTTTGCTGATTGCCACGCGGGGAGAGCTGCATCTGCCCCTCACCCCCGAAAAAATTCTCCGGGTATAAACGGACGGGAATACACATTTTGGACATCAGTTGCTTCAGAGAAGAAAAATAATTCGACAGCGGGTCCTGATCTCTCTACATGGATCGCTGATGGCAGGTCTCCGCTGCAGGAGAAAGTACGCCAAGTTGAGCGCGCGGTTCGCCATATTGGCGTACCCAACCTAGAGCTCTCCTTATGGGGAAGCAATGATAATATAGTCAATTTTAAGTCGCAATTAATGGCGCATTGGAATAATTAAATATATAGAGACATGTTCACTCAAAGCATAAGGACATTGGGATCACTGACACGTCATTCCGAGGGCAGTAAATCTCCGGGATAGCAATAACGGCCGCCAAATATTAACTTAGGTGCTGAATACATGCAATTAGCGATCAGTAACACAATACGAGTGAAAACCAGTTTCTGGAAACATTGCTGTAAATTGTATATATGTATGCCACGAAATTATGCATTCTTAAAATGATGTACCTATAAACGTAGCTCACTATACAGGCCTAGATTCGACATATCGTAATCGGTGCTTGATAATGAATTTCTGTTTCCGGTTTTCATGAAATAACGCGCATATTATCAAATTAAAATATCATTGAAGCAAATGTACACATTTATAAAACCAGCAAATATTCAAAACTTTTCAATATATCACATTACCTGCAGCTTAATTTACTATTACAGACCTCTTTAATTAAATTCAGCCAGCAAAGCGATACCGGTATTGATAGTCATCATCAGAAATATGTAACACCAGTTAAAAGAGTCCCAAATACCACGAATAGTATAATGGGATAGCCCCAAACACCCACCACACTTTCCCTTCTCCCACTACTCCAGTGTCTGAAACGCATAATTATTACTGATGTAAATAAGGTCTAGAATTCCTCCAGACTTCATTATCTAAGATTGTTATAAGGTCACGTCAATTATTTCATCGAAACCGTCAGTTTAATTATGAGAAATAAAAAAAATTAAGTAAATCTTTACTTGCAGTTAATGTTCAGTAAAATTGAAAACAGTTGGCTGTACATCACTTCTAAGGTGTACAGTTTGTCCATTTCTATCAAAACAGTCTTCCTCTAAGTGATCCGAGCAGAGAACAGCTGTTTTAGTAGGATCCCAATTCTCCCACCTGATACTCCTAATCGATGATCTTAGATGTTCGGGTCTCGAGAAAGGAAACCTACAAAAATTAATTGCCATTTTGCTCCCGGATTATACGAAATAAGATACAATAAACCTAAAACTCAAAACAGTACCCTAGGAAGATTCTTATGTACAGTATAAAACTCCCCGATGAAATGATTTCTTCTTCTGCTGATCGGTTCTGTTTGTACATCCATAAGCTGAACACTGCGGTATGTTAATACCCCGTAGAATGTTTCTTCATTCATATTTCAGATAAACACATGGGTACATATTTAAATTGAATATTGTAATCCACAAGTATACTACAAGGCAACGAACCTAAATTCGTAAAATACACTACTATTTCCTTTGCAATAACACAGCACAGAACACTCGTGGAACTACAATCATAAAACCTGGCGTCACTGAACTAAGCATAAACAAAGCAAGCGCGCTCCTCGTGGTCTACTGCACCGTGCGCTCACTGCCATCTTACTACGCCAGTCATCTTCTATTCGGCTTACTCCTACCCAAGCTACCAGCCATCCAGGTATAGAGATCAGTAGTCGTAACGTATGTGGACAGCCATGGAAGGAGGGGTCAACTGACTGAACTTTACGATCCAATTCTTCGGATAATAGAAATTACATATTATTATTATTATTATTATTATTATTATTATTATTATTATTATTATTATTATTATTATTATTATTATTATTATTATTATTATTATTATTATTATTGGGAGTGTGAATACCTCATTGGCTTAGGTGCTGACTTTCTACCTGGAAAGCTGAGGATAGAATCCCCGTCGATACTTAGTAGGTCCAGTGACCTTAAATATAGCCGGGTTATGCTGAAGAAATTACATATTGTCGATAATATCCAGGCCACAATCGCTTACTGTATAGACTAGGTACCTTCTTATTCTGCTTCTGCATTTTCTTGTTTCCTGGCCACCAATGTGCCCGTAACGGAAACTCAGAGAGCTGGTAGGTAGGCAAAAGGGAAGGGAGGACAGGTGGGCAAATATCTTAAGATCAAGGACAACATTAGGTAAGGGGTATCATTAGGGGGTTGGCCGAGGTGAGGCTGGTTCGAGTCACTGCAGGAAGATCAGCAGAAAGAAGTGTTACCGAGGAGCGGTGGGGCAAGATTTTTTTTTTTTTTTTTTTTTCGGGGGGGCCCCCGAAGCCCGCTCCCCCCGCGTGACCAACGACTCAATCTACATGGCCTCCGACATGCTATTATTTCTAAGAAGAAGAAAGAGATAGCAGGGAAGAGTGGGAAGTGATACAAGGAGTATCTGCCTGTTTCCATGTCAAACACGCTACCAGGCGATATTGTATTAGGTATATGGTATTGAAGTTTGGTATTGAAGGGTCAGGGAAAAACCACATAGGCAGAAAGAAGAAAGAGCCTACATGTAAAACCTGACATCTTTTGATAGCACATGCAAGGATGTGGGCTGGAAAAAGACCAGAGGTTGTGTTAGTTAGGAACAGGTAACATGCACAAAACATAAACCAATTCCTCGCCATTCCATCGCCTGGGGATCAGTCCGTCTGGGCACTGCTGGGACTAGCGCGGTCCTTGCCGGCTGCGGAGCCATGCGTCAAGTACCACTAGGGCCTGTCGCACGACTCCACCTCCTTGGGGTACCTCGTACCCAGTCTCCGATCCCGGAGAATGAGGCCAAGCCCGCCGAGGCGGGGGCCTCCTGGAATGGGGTGGGTCATGGCGCCGGGCCTCCCTCCTCTCTGCCCGCGCCATGGCCCTGTAGACTGGGCAACTGCGGTGGGAGGCCGGGTGGCCCCCCGCGCAATTGGCGCACACCGGCGCCTCCTTAAGTGTTGCGCAGGCCGTGTAGTGGTGATCACCACCACAGCGGTTGCACTTCACTTGGAGTCCACAGCTAACTTGACGGTGGCCCCACCTCAGACAGCGGAAACACTGCAAGAGCTGCTGAGGGGGACGTTTTACTCTCACCTGACTGCCGCTACCCGCTGAGGTCCTCTCCTGGTTGGCTCCTCGGTTGACTGCTGTCCTGGGAGCAGTCCTGGGTTGCGGCTTGGCGGTCCTCTCCTGGTGAGCCAGCGACGCCTTCTGCTTCCTGGTGCGGCGTCGTCTTCTTCTTCTTCCCGGGGGTTGCTTCTCGGCGGGGGAAGAGGCCTCGTCCTGGTGGCCCTCCTCCCGGCCTGGTGACCCCAGGGTGGCTGATGGCTCCGCTGCGTCGCCGTCTTCTTCCTTCTCCTGGCTGGCGGCGGCGGCGGCGTCGGTCGGTGCTAACGCCTGAGTGCATTCCCTGTCGTGTGGGGCGCACATCGAGGTCTGCAGCTCGACAGACGTGCTGTCAGGCTGGGCCTGGACAGCAGCCTCAGAACGCCAGGGGGCGTCCTCCTCCACTGAAGTCGCACCGTCGCGGCGCCAGGGGGCGTCATGCCCCACCTCCGTGATGGCGTCGCTGGTCGCCGGCTGGGTGGCCAGGACTAGGTCGGTATTAACCGCCCTATTCCTTAGCCTCCTCGGCGTCTCCCTGGTCTCCGTCGCGGCCCTGACTGCGCCGGTGTTCATCCCTGGCACGCCGTCCCTCCCTGGTAGACGGATGACCTGGAACAGAGTAGAAAGCTCCTTCTCTGCGTCGCGCATCCTCTCCTGGTCGTGATGCCGGATAATGAGGCCTCCTGGTAGGAAGCTCTCGACGGCCATGGTTGTCGAGATGATCCTGCCTCCTCGGCGAGGGCGCCGCATTCTGTCCAGGACGAGGCCCCGTTCAGAAGTTACAGGGCGCCCTGGCCTGTAGTACACGAGCAGCGCCTCGTACTCCGGTTCGGTGTGGCCTTCGGAGAAGAGAAAGCCGTCAGGGGGTCGCACCCGTCCCTGTACGGCTCCGTCTCCACCTCGGTCTCCGGCTCCGGCTCGGGTGCAGGCGGCTCGTTCTCCTCCGATGCCCAGCAGTAGTCTGCTGCTCGCCACACGTCCGTATTCTTCATCCTGGTACTCCTGAAAGAGAATAAGAATAAGCGAGCACTGAGAAGTGCTCAGCTCAGACAAAAGCCCTTTCGAAGTGGTGGGGCAAGAGGAAAGCATAATGTAGAGTAGTGGAAAGGAAGAAAGAGAGGGATGAAGCAGTTACTGGAAGAGGAGGGGATTAGAGGTGGGGACGGAGCGAGTAATACCGATGAGTAATCCGGTTGTAGCGGTAGAGCGCACCACCGATCCCCTCCGCTTACAACTGCGAGTACTCGCGGAGGACCTGAGCACAGTGTAGCGCACAACACACGTACGAAAGTACCTGTATTCAATCTGTGTTTTTCGAATGTACGTATATATTTCCTACGCTTGTTATGTTTTGTAGATAATGTAAAGTCCGTTAGATTATATTTGTGGTGTTAGTGTGATATTTAAACATATTCGTAGATAGTAGTTATATTTTTAGAACATTTAAAGGAATTTAAAGAAATTTTTACAGAACGTTGTTCCACAAATGCCACGAAAACCGTCGGATGCCTGGCAGTTTTTTAACATCACTGATAATAGGAAACACGCAAAAATGCTAATTTTGTGGCCGCACATATGCGACGGGTGGTGGCACATCAAATATAATATAATATAATACAATATAATATAATATAATATAATATAATATAATATAATATAATATAATATAATATAATATAATATAATATAATATAATATAATATAATATAATATAATATAATATAACTGTATTTATAGAAGCATTCTACTGATAGCTGCTTGGCATTGGGACGTGTAGTAGTTTGTTGTCAGATATGTTTTGTAATCACATTTACAAAGAAGGACATTCCAGTCAACGTTCATTTACGTAATTACTTTTGTCATCGTCAGTGTTTTTCATTATATTCTGATAAGATTATATTCAGGTTATTCTTCTCATTAACAGAGTATCGTATCACATGAACTTACGAAATAATTGTTAATACATTACTTTTCTGTTAACTTCAAATCCCCTTGTATACAAACCCTTTCGGTAGGTATGCACCATACTTTGTTTCACTATTCGAATGAGATAACTATACGAGTTACTAACAATTATTCCACATACTACCTCCTACTCCCTAGCAGTTACGTATACAACAATTATAGTGAATATATATGCAGTTATTTACAGTTATTACGTTGTGAGAGAAGGGTATTAATAGGAGGATGCAATACCTTCACAGTGCCGTACCTATAACGCGTTTAAACGTCCCGCGTCAGGACATTCACTCGGTAGTTCACTCGGTACTACCAGGTGATGACGTCACAACAACTGCTCCGCTCCGCTCCGCTCCGCTCCGTCCCCTGCACTAGAGGGGATCTAAACCTTAGAGCATTAATACTATAGAGTGCGCTTAGCGCCACCTCGTCCATGTTGTGGCTTGAAGCCAACATCTCGATCAGTTGACTGGGGGGTAGTTCGAAGTAGAGTCTGAGAGGATATAAGGAAATTGTCAAACAGTGACATTCGAAAAGGCGGAGAAATCGGATTATGAGATGTACGTTGCTTAGCTGTTGTGGTTAAGCGTAAATTACAATCAAAACCGTGGACATAAATGCGTAATTACGACGGAAATGTTTAAAACAAAAAGAGACCTACGATAGGATACACCCTCATTATGATCGGTTTTTTGCAAGTATTACATCCCCGTGAGTAACACTAATTGTTTAATGTTAATTATTTATTATAAAGTAAGAGACAAGTATTTTTTTCCCAATTACCGCATCATATTGGGATTAAGAGCTGAAAGGTAACATCTGAAAGTTGTCCGTAAGGAAGTGTAGCCTATTTTGAAATATTAATGCAACTGGCATCTACAATAAACATTTCATAACTTCCAAAAACAACTTTAAAATACTGTATTTACCGTGCTTGGTATACTTTTGACTGAAATAGGCCTACTTCAAACCAATGCCCAATAACACAAGATGCAAAGTGTGACACATAGCCTACAGGACCATTATGGAAAGAAAATAACACAAGTACGGTATCATACTTAAGTGAACCATACACCACCAACAGATGGCAACAAAAATGAACTCTCCAGGGTAAACGATAAACAGGTACCATAACAAGAAATATTCACTTATCATAAGTTATAAACATTCACAATACAGTAGGGTCAACTGCATATCAGTTGGCACTGGTTGTAGTACCTTATTATGCCCATGAAGCAGGGATCTGTTATAATATGCTGCTACAACAACAACAACAACAACAACATAATAATAATAATAATAATAATAATAATAATAATAATAATAATAATAATAATAATAATAAAGGGATGCATAAAATGCTACACAGGTAAAATTTCACTCCACTGCGACCTACTAAATTAAGCTAAGTTTAAAGCCCAACATAAACTAATGGACATGCCACATTTGAAGTAGGCCTATAAATAGAAGGTCACATCTGAAGAAAAGAAAACATCCTGCAGCATTCAGTAATGTTGTTCCCAAAGTACAGAAACAAGACATGCCAATATAAAAGTACCGGTACCGGAAATTTAAGAATGAATTTCTATAAAAGTCAACCTGACTCATAGACAGAATGATTAGGGGGAATATGCCTAAAAGTAGAACACTAATACAAATCAGTGAAACTAGCATACCACACCAGCATCCTCTTACATAAGCAACTTGAGTCTATATAAATTTTCCAGCCACAGGAAGCATAGAAATCCTCATATAGGCCTACACACTCTAACACGTTTATATAGCAAATGCAATAATTATATTACAAAGCAGCCTACCTTACATTACTGGTTCCTGAATAGAACAGTCTTTGTGTGAAAGCTTCGTACCCTCACACTGTGAAGTTTTTCTGTTTCAAGGTGTGCTTTATGGTATAACCTCACTTTAAAGTATTCCATCAAAACTGCTCGCTTCAGCTGATGAATGTGGTTGCCAAGGGGCGGAAAAGCAAATGTATGCTCCTGAAGTTCATCAAACACTTCTCTCTTAGCATGGTTCAGTACTGCCATTACAAGTACATTTAAAGGGTCCTTCATCCTTGTCATTTTGTGCTGGAATTGTTGCATCATCTTTTCACCTTCCCTGCAGAGGTAAATCACATCTAATGATGGGATTGAAAGGCCACCTCTGTTTTTCCTCTTCAGGAGTGCTGAATGTGAAACTGCTGTTTGGAGAACCACCTTACAAACATCACATTTAACTGCTTTCTGTAATCGTTTCACAACAAAACCTGCTATATATTCCACTACATCCTCAACATACAGTGTCAGGTTGGCTGGGTGTGGAATGTAGTCATGATCATGACTAACAAAAAGTACATCAGTACTGTTGGCAGGCAGATGAATAGGATCACCAGTTATTTGACTGCTGTCTCTACAATTCATAATAACAGTAGGGTCAACTGCAGAGCAATTGGCACTGGTTGTAGTACCTATCTGTATATGGAGCAAAAGTCTTTTATATGCTGCTTCAAACTGCGTAGCTGTGGGGTTGTTGTTATGACCACCATGACTCCTAATGGCACTAAAAAAATAATTCCAGGTGATCCTGACTAAGTTTGTAGGTGAGCAGAAAATGCATCTTCAGCTGTGGCATGTTCAAAATTGAGTCATACACTCCTAAGACAGACTTTGGACACACAATCAAACCTATGAAACCAGTTTTCCTAGAGCACTTCACTAGACAAACACCACCTTCCATCTCTTGCAGTGATTGTATATATTCAATAGCCTCCTGAATGTAGGCTCTCGTACTGTGGATATTCTCTGCTTTCAATGGTTTCTGCCATCCCTTTGAACAAAGATTACGGCTGTTCAAGATATCAAATATATTTTTCATGAGCCTAACAAATTTTACAGTCTCCTCACACCCTTGAAACTGAGGAAGATTTAAGTCTCTGTCACAATATGTCATTGCACTTGCAACACTTTCACTGAATGTTTATGTGGCTTTACTTTCATGGGTTCCTTCTCCCAGTGAATGTGCCTTTTTGGTATGTTTTGTTCCTAGATGAAGGCCCTCGATACCCTGAAGTTTCTCTAACTCTTCTAAGTACCTTCAATCTATGACATTATCACCCCTGGCAAAAGTTCTCTTAGCTCCTAAAGTATTCCTCACTAATTTTATAGCATGGCAAGCATCTAGAAGAATAAACACTTTAGAATATTTTGAGGGATTTTCAAACCAGTTTACCATATTATTTTCATCAAAAGAAGCTCCCAGACAAGGGGCCATGGATAAATTAGAAGCAGCACCATGAAAAGTAAGTGACACTACAATTACATTTAGGTCATTTAAAAATTTAAGGCACTCAATCACTAGGTTTGCTCTCTCCGAGCCACTTAAACCGTTAATAGAAAAATAACCCACTGGAATTTTCCAGTGTCCATTTAGTGAGACCACCATAAACACTAAAGCCTCCTTGGCTTCTGGTAAATCCTGATCCTCGAATTCAGTACCACAATTCACATAACCAAGAAATTGTTTTCCATCAAATTCAATGTGCTTCCGGATGCACATTTCATCCATCATCGCTGCACATGGGCGCCCGCAGGATCTTTTCCAGGGGGGGGGGGGCACATTAACAATTTTCTTGAACATAAAAACCAATATATACCGGGCGAGTTGGCCGTGCGCGTAGGGGCGCGCGGCTGTGAGCTTGCATCCGGGAGATAGTAGGTTCGAATCCCACTATCGGCAGCCCTGAAGATGGTTTTCCGTGGTTTCCCATTTTCACACCAGGAAAATGCTGGGGCTGTACCTTAATTAAGGCCACGGCCGCTTCCTTCCAACTCCTAGGCCTTTCCTATCCCATCGTCGCCATAAGACCTATCTGTGTCGGTGCGACGTAAAGCCCCTAGCAAAAAAAACCAATATAACGTCAGCAACATTAAATTGTTTACAGAAACTTCCAGTTATAACATATGCTAGCTGACTGTCAGTACTTTCAGTTTATGAAATAATCTAGTATGATATTAAACAATTGGACATCAACATCTTTAGAATTCCAGGGGGGGGAAGTGCCACCCCTTGCCCCCCCTTGCGGGCGCCCACGTCAGTGCACACACTAGGGGCTTTCCATTGATAGCCATCTCCTTCCCTTTCTAAATGAGAGCAGTTGTGGTCTCTGAACTGAATCCTGTCTTACCATCCACCGACTGATACCACTTCTGCAGTGTACTTGGATGGGGCAAACCATGAGGAAATACATCCTTCAAGTAGCTATATGCACGACTTGAATAGAAATTCGATGTAAGTGCAAAGCAGCGTAGTTCAGAAGGATACTCTGCTCTTGTATCACCATCCTTTGTTCGCATCAGAAGTTGAGCAGCAGCAGGAGAAATACATTTCTGGTACAATGGAAGTTAAAAGGTGCATTATGATTTTTCACAAGTTAATTTATGGTATTACATTATTTTTGAAATATTTAACAGAGATTGTGATACCATAAAAACAAATTACAGACTTCTAAAGGCTCCAAATTTTATGTATGTGTGTCTGTCAGGTCATCAACCCAGAGACTGGTTCTGGTTGGATCCTCAAATAGCACCAACAAAGGCTAGCAGATATAGGGAAAACGAAAAAAAAATTATTTAAGCTGTTGTTTTCTTACCTCAAGCGTGCTAGCAGCATCTTCAGTTATCATCATTTTCTCCTTCAGATGGTTTACTAAGGCTTTCCCATTCTGCAACTGATTAATAGCTCGCCGATACTTCTGCCTTTCCAATTTTAGCTCCTTATGGGATTTATGAATGACTTCCCTGGCAACCTGCATGAAGGTCTGGGCTTTCCTTGGTGACTTTACCATTTCCTCAGTGTAATCACCAATATAAGATTTTCTGAACACCTTTGTTTTAGGAAGAGACTCATTCTCCTCTTCCTGAGGAACACTGAAAAAATATGAAAATTATAAGGGTCAACTACACAAATATCTTACCTATGTGTGATATAGTAACCTAATATGCTGCAATAAATGTTGCAGTTGAACAGTATGTTAAATGTCTTAAACACAAATATTTCACATAAGGATGACAGGCTACATTCCTGCATAAATCTATGGATAATAATAAAAAAAAATTAAAAAAATCTGCCCACACACAACTTGCTGATGCAACAGGATCCACTTGAAGTTTCTTCTTCACCGGAGGTTTTCTCCTCTTCTCAGCTGGTAAAAGGTGGGTTGGAAAATTAAAAATTGTTGGTACTGCATTTGGCTTCAGTTTAACTCCCACACCAAATGCTTCATTATCAAAATATTCCGGTGAAAAATGCTTAGAGCATAATCTTGAATGCGTTCCAGGCAAGAAATTCTCTCTCCTTAACACAACTACGCATTGCTTTTTTCTTGTCTCATCAGCAAGAAAACTGAAATCAATAAAAGCACATTATTCAAAATTGCTGAAACCGAGAAACTGGAACTGTAACCAATACAATAAATTACATGTAATTGTACGTATACCTACTACAGACACCTGACAACAACGGTATGAAACCCCTTACATCATCATCATATTTACGTAAATATTTACTTACCCGTGAAAAGAAATGCCAGATCCTTTTTTGAAGGTCTCCTTGCATCCATACGCTACGCAATAGTGCACCATCGCTTCATTAACAGTAGCTAAAAGTCACTTTTAAGTACGCTGATTACTATTCTCGCCTATAACACAATGTTCAAAACTTTCGCACTACCCACCAGTCAGCTGATTGAGATCATTGCTTCAAGAATGTGATGTCATCAGCCATCTATTGGATTGAGTGGGATTGAGCATTGCCGACTTTACAGAAGGCCGCGGCCGCAGTGAATGGCTAGTCTGCTCTGTGTAGCCCGCATGTGTCTCGCGCTCGTGTTCTCTTCAAAATACTGGAACTAAATTAAATGATACGGTACCATTGCTTGTCCGTGTATAGTGGTTGGTTACAAAGCCAAAGAAATGTGTTGTGCCGAATTGTAAGTCTAATTATGGTTCATCGATAAAATAGGAAGGATTTGTGACAGTGTTTGGGTTTCCTAAAATTCCACAATTGAAAGCCGTATGGGAACGTGCCATTCATCGAGCCAATTGGGTACCTACGAAATATTCGTTCGTATGTATTAACCACTTTCTTCCTGAAGACGTAAGCTATGTTGAAGAATACAAGAATGGTGATTTGAACAATCGGGAATTCACACGAAAGAAGCCTGTATTGTTACCTCGTGCTGTTCCAAACGTATTTCCAAACTTACCATCGTACTTCAGTAAGTGCTCCTCCAAGATAAGGAAATCCCCGGGTGAAAGAAGGGAAGAAGAAGGAAAACGGACAAGGTCTGCAGAGGAATGTAAGAAGATCGTAGCGGAGGAAGCGAACAAAATTAAGACTTTTGAGTCCTTTGTTTCTAATATACAAAACAAACTGGCGGAGCATAAAACTGAGTGGTCTGTAGTAGTATAATAGGACAGTTCGGCGGCCTCCTCCTCCTCCCGCGGGAAATTTGAATTTTGGCGGGACATTTCAATTTTGTCGCGAGACTTGAATTTGTAAACAAAGTAACGTGCTTTTTGACAGCTGTCATCGACAACAACGCATCACTAACCTCACTGCTGCCATCTTGACGGGCCTAAACCTCAGGGGTACCAACTTAAACTAACTAGCGCGAGATTTGAATTTGTAAACAAATCAACGTGTTTTTTGACAGCCACTTGCTTTTTGACAGACAACAACGCATCGCTAACCTCACTGCTGCAATCTTGACGGGTCTAAACCTCAGTAGTACCAACTTAACCTCACTAGCGCGAGATTTGAATCGGTAAAGAAATCCACGTGCTTTTCGACAGCTGTCATCCGCCATCTTTTAACTACAGAGCACCGTGCTGCCCTCTTTATCGCAGTAGCTGCAAATTCGTCACCTGTCATCCGCAGTGCTGCCATCTTAACTGGTCTAAACCTTAGTGCTACCAACTTAACCTCACTAGCGCGAGATAAACAAATCCACGTGTTTTTTAGAGCTGTCATCCGCCATCTTTAATCCATAGAGCACAGTGCTGCCCTCTTTAGCTACTTACCTTTGAAATGTGGTGGTGGATAATTTGAAAAATGCTTTTTGACAGCAGCCATCTTTGAGCACCGTGCTGCCCTCATTAGCTAGATACCTATGAAATGTGGTGGCAGGCAATTCCGCGTGACAGCAGCCACCTTTGAGCATAGTGGTGCCCTCTTTGCGGCGGTGGCAAATTCCACGTGCTCTTGTTCGGAAACAAACTCAAGTGCTTTTTTCTGACAGCTGCCATCCGCCATCTTGCATCACAAACCTCAGTGCTGCACTCATTAGCTAGATACCTTTGAAATGTGGTGGCGGCAATTTGAAAAATTCTATGTGCTCTTGTTTGGAAACAAAGCCACGTGCTTTTTTGAAAGCTATCATCCGCCATCTTTAATCAATAGAGCACTGTGCTGCTATCATGCGGGCAATTTCGTCAGCTGTCATCCGCCATCTGTAATTCACAGAGCTCCGTGCTGCCCTCTTTATGACATGTAGTAGCGGGCAATTTGAAAAGTTCTGTTAGCTGTCATCCGCCATCTTTAATCAAGAGAGCACCGTGCTGCCATGTTTAGCTACATACCTTTGAAATGTGGTGGCGACAAATTGAAAAATTCCACGTGCTCTTGTTTAGTAAACAAACTCACGCGCTTTTTGTCAGCTGTCATCCGCCATCTTACATCGCAAACCTCAGTGCTACACTCTTTATTTGAAATATGGTGGCGGATAATTTAAAAAGAAAAATTCTACAGCAGCCATCTCTCAACGCTAATTGCACAAGATGGTGGCTATACATGACTCCTTAAAGGTGCTTATGCAAGATGGCCGCTATACATAGGTTCTTATGAGACTCCCTTGGGATGCTTGCGCAAGATGGCGGTTATACAAGGCTCCTTATGAAACGCCCTAGGGATGCTTGCGCTAGATGGCGGGTGCTCTTATGAGGCGGCTTAAGGGTCCTTGCAGAAGATGACTAGAGACGCCCTAAGGATGCTTGCGCAAGATGGCGGCTATACACGACTCCTTATGAGACGCCTTAAGGGTGCTTGCGCAAGATGGCTGCTGCTCGAATGAAGAAAGCTAGCTTAGAGGCTAACGTGTCATGCTAGTTCGATTCATTAAATTTGGGGCTATACACAGCTCCTTATGATACGGCCTCGAGGTGCTCACACAAGATGGTGGCTGCTCTGATGAAGAAAGCTAGCTTTGCATCGTGTAGGTATCTTTACAGCACTAAACCTCATACCTTTGAAATGTGGTGGGGGGTAATTTGAAAAATTCTACGTGCTTTTCTCTTAACAGCAGCTATCTTTAAACAATAGCGGCTATACATAAGCTGTTAAGGCCTCCTCTTATGTCAAGGCATAGCTCTATCGGACAAGTTTAAACCTGCATCGGGATAGCTAGAGTAAGCACGTGCTGCAGTGATGACGTCATTATGCATGTTTAGACTTGCAATTCACTGAAGAAACATAACAAGACTAGAATCGAACACTGCACTCTATGCCGTTAACTTTATCATGTGATCGGAACATTGATTGAAGTGTTTAGAACACTAAATAAGTGATCAAGACTAAAATAGAATACTGTACTCGATACAACATGAGTTTAGAACATGTCAGGGGATACCTTTGTTCTAAGAAGATTAGGTTACAGCACATTCCTTGTAGGGCTAATAGGCTAAAGGGCTAATGGGCAAAAGGGCTAAAGGGCTAGGGTGCCTCTCCTCTCTTTATCTGGGCTTGAGACCGGCTCTACAACTAGAGGCGGAGTTAACACCCTAAGGAAGGAAGAATGTTGGGAAATAATCTATACGAATACAGCTACTCGATCGACTATATAGTACAGATGGATGACTTAGGTGAGGGTAAGCGCTTACTTAATAATACCTATACGACGTAATTCATGCTCAATTTCAAAAATATCTTCTTTGTACTGTGTGTAACCAGCATCATGATAGGCTCTTAGCAGTTGTAAACGTTTTACGAGTACGTTGGGGTCTTTACAGTATCTTGTATCTACATAGGGTAGCAGAGGCTTGTTGTGAACTTTGACTGTATATGCAGACAGTTGATGTGTAGGGACTTGTTTTGATGTAATACGTGCTTCAGCAGTAGTGTTTCTAGGTACAAAATTAACTTGTTTCGATAGCGATGAAGCGTTGAAATTTCCTTCTTCTTTACCTTGCATCTCTTCTTGAGATGTTTGCACTGCGACAGAACGTGTAGTAGGCTTAGGAAATGAAGTAAAATCATCAAGCTGTAATGGCAATGAAACATTAAGATTTTCTTCTTCTTCTACTTTCCCTTTACTACTGTTTTGATCAACATCATTATCCTTATTATCATAATCATGATCTTGCCTCTCTTTATCTTGAAGTTTGTGCTTAGTAACAGAACTTGCAGCAGGTCTAGACAACAAGGGAGAATTAAAAATCTCTCCCAGAGGTGTACATTTTAAACATAAATCAGTGTTCGCTGGAATATGGTTCAGCTCTTTGTATTTTGTTCCCGATGAAGCTACATTACACGCGGCTTCATGACGTTGAGCGTTGTATGCGTTCTTGAACTCTCTTCTACAATGTTTGCATTGAAAAATTGTCCTACATGATATCTCATGACGTCTCCTGTGATAGCTTCGGGAAAATGCTTTTCCACACTCTTCGCAAATATACCTAGAAATAGGTTTACCATGACGGACTTTTATCTTCTGCTAACAGATTCTTCTTTAAATCTACTTAACATTTGTTACTCTCTACATCGATGATGCGAACAGCTTAGCGATTAACAGTAAACTAACACAAAAGCGTATAACCAAGGTAGCAGCAGTAAGGTTTAAGCCCATCAAGATGGCAAGAGTGAGGTTAGCGACGCTCTGTTGTAGGATTTTAAATTCCGCGCTATAACATGCATAAGGTGGCAGCCTTGAGGTTTACCGCCGTAAAGATGGCAGCAGTGAGGTTAGCGACGCTCTATTGTCCTTCAATGTGAGGTTAGGGTCCGTCAAGAAGACAGCTGTCAAAAAAGCACGTGGCTTGGTTTACTAAACAAGAGCACGTGGCTGTGACGTCACGGTCACGAAGTAAGCTGCTTCAGCATGCAGAGTTCAATGTCTACACCTACGTAGTTAACACTCTGCTATGTTCGAAGATTTTTACACCTTACTATTCTTTATGCTTTAAGTTCCTGAACATAGGTTATGTTAAGATAGCAGCACAAGTACAAGCGATGGTCGCACGCTCGCGTAGAGGTTGTTTAGTACGATAGTTGATGTATGCATTATCAAAAGGTGATATGTACACGCTTTTAAACCTTGCTATTTTTACAGCTACTATGTTCGCAAGATTTTCAAACATCGCTATTCTTTGTGCTTTAATTTCGTTAGCTTAGGTCATGCTAAAGTAGCAGCGCAAACACATGTGATCGTTGTACATTCTAGCGGGATGTGTTTAGTACGATAGTTGATGCATGCAAAATCGGTAGGTGTTGTGTACACACATTGAAACTTAACTATTCTTCGTGATTTAAATCCGTGCACATAGGTTATGCTAAGATAGCAGCACACTCTAGCGGGAGAAGTTTTGTACTCTTGTTGATGCATGTACAATCGATAGGCAATGCGTACACGCTTTCAAAACATTGCTATTATTACTGATGCTGCTATGTTCACAAGATTTTTATACATCACTATACTTTATGCTTTAAGTTCATGTGTATAAGTTATACTAAGTTAGCAGCATACTTATAATGTTGTCGCACATTCTAGTGGAAGAAGTTGAATACGAAAGTCGATGCATGCAAAATCGATAGGTGATGTGTACATGCTTTGAACGTGGGTATTCTTTGTGCTTTAACTTCGTGCACATAGGTTATGTTAAGATAGCAGCACACACAAGCGATGGTCGCACGCTGTCGTGGAAGAAGTTTAGTACGATAGTCGATGCATACATCATCGATAGGTGATGTGTACACGCTTTGGAACATAGCTCTTCCTTGTGTTTTAAGTTCGTGCACATGGGTTAGGGATACACAAAAGCGATTGCTGCATGCTCTAGCGGAAGAAGCCTAGTACGATAGTCGACGCATGCATCATCAATACGTGATGTGTACACGCTATTCTTTATTATTTAAATTCACGCACATAGGTAGCAGCACACAATTGCGATCGTTGTACACTCTAGCGGGAGAAGTTTAGTACGATAGTCGATGTATGCAAAATCGATACGTGATGTGTACGCGCTTTGTAATATAGCTATTCTTTGTGCTCTAGCTTTATACACATACGTTAGCAATACACATATGCGATCGTTGTACACTCTGGCGGTAAAAAATAGTCGATGTATGCAAAATCAATAGGTGATGTGTACACGCTGTTAAACATCGTTATTTGTTGTGCTTTAAGTCCGAAGTATAGGTTATGTTAAGATAGCAGTGCAATCTAGCGGAAGAAGTTCAGGGTGATGTGTACACGCTTTGAAAAATGGCTATTCTTTGCTTTTTAAGTTCATGCACATAGGTTATGCTAAGATAGCAACATAATCTAGCGGAAGAAGTTTTAGTACGAGAGTCGATGCATGCGAAATCGATAGGTGATGTGTACACGCTTTGAAACATGGCTATTCTTTGTACTTTAAGTTCATGCGTATAAGTTATGCTAAGATAGCAGCAGAATCTAGCGGATGAAGTTTAGTGCGATATTTGATGCATGTGAAATCGATAGGTAATGTGTACACGTTTTGAAACATGGATATTCTTTGTACTGTAAGTTCATGTGTATAAAATTTTGCTAAGATAGCAGCACAATCTAGCGGAAAAGTTTAGTACGAGAGTCGATGCATGCAAAATCGATAGGTAATGTGTACACGCTTTGAAACATGGCTATTCTTTGTACTTTAAGGTCATGCGTATAGGTTATGCTAAGATAGCAGCACGATCTAGCGGAAGAAGTTTAGTACGAGGGTCGATGCATGTAAAATCGATAGGTGACGTGTTCACGCTTTGAAACATGGCTATTCATACTGCTGCTCTGTTCCCAAGATTTTAAAACATAGCTAATCCTAATGCTGCTCTTAATGACGTAGAGCTAAGGATTGATTACGTGACCGTGACGTCACTGCCACGTGCTCTTGTTTAGTAAACCAAGCCACGTGCTTTTTTGACAGCTGTCTTCTTGACGGACCCTAACCTCACATTGAAGGACAATAGAACGTCGCTAACCTCACTGCTGCCATCTTTACGGCGGTAAACCTCAAGGTTGCCACCTTATGCATGTTATGGCGCGGAATTTAAAATCCAACAACAGAACGTCGCTAACCTCACTCTTGCCATCTTGATGGGCTTAAACCTTACTGTTGCTACCTTGGTTATACGCTTTTGTGTTAGTTTACTGTTAATCGCTAAGCTGTTCGCATCATCGAAGTAGAGAGTAACAAATGTTAAGTAGATTTAAAGAAGAATCTGTTAGCAGAAGATAAAAGTCCGTCATGGAAAAACCTATTTCTAGGTATATTTGCGAAGAGTGTGGAAAAGCATTTTCCCGAAGCTATCACAGGAGACGTCATGAGATATCATGTAGGACAATTTTTCAATGCATACATTGTAGAGGAGAGTTCAAGAACGTATACAACGCTCAACGTCATGAAGCCGCGTGTAATGTAGCTTCATCGGGAACAAAATACAAAGAGCTCAACCATATTCCAGCGAACACTGATTTATTTTTAAAAAGTACACCTCTGCGAGAGATTTTTAATTCTCCCTTGTTGTCTAGACCTGCTGCAAGTTCTGTTACTAAGCACAAACTTCAAGATAAAGAGAGGCAAGATCATGATTATGATAATAAGGATAATGATGTTGATCAAAACAGTAGTAAAGGGAAAGTAGAAGATGAAGAAAATCTTAATGTTTCATTGCCATTACAGCTTGATGATTTTACTTCATTTCCTAAGCCTACTACACGTTCTGTCGCAGTGCAAATATCTCAAGAACAGATGCAAGGTAAAGAAGAAGGAAATTTCAACTCTTCATCGCTATCGAAACAAGTTAAGTTTCTACCAACAAACGCTACTGCTGAAGCACGTATTACATCAAAACAAGTCCCTACACATCAACTGTCTGCATATAGACTCAAAGTTCACAACAAGCCTCTGTTACCCTATGTAAATATAAGATACTGTAAAGACCCCAACGTACTCGTAAAACGTTTACAACTGCTAAGAGCCTATCATGATGCTGGTTACACACAGTACAAAGAAGATATTTTTGAAATAGAGCATGAATTACGTCGTATAGGTATTATTAAGTAAGCGCTTACCCTCACCTAAATCATCCATCTGTACTATATAGTCGATCGAGTAGCTATATTCGTATAGATTATTTCCCAACGTTCTTCCTTCCTTAGGGTGTTAACTCCGCCTCTAGTTGTAGAGCCGGTCTCAAGCCCAGATAAAGAGAGGAGAGGCAGCCTAGCCCTTTAGCACTTTTGCCCATTAGCCCTTTAGCCTATTAGCCCTACAAGGAATGTGCGGTAACCTAAACTTCTTAGAACAAAGGTATCACCTGACATGTTCTAAACACATGTTGTATCGAGTACAGTATTCTATTTTAGTCTTGATCACTTATTTAGTGTTCTAAACACTTCAATCAATGTTCCGATCACATGATAAAGTTACCGGCATAGAGTGCAGTGTTCGATACTAGTCTTGTTATGTTTCTTTAGTGATTGGCAAGTCTAAACATGCATAATGACGTCATCACTGCAGCACGTGCTTACTCTAGCTATCCCGATGCAGGTTTAAACTTGGTCGATAGAGCTATGCCTTGACATAAGAGGAGGCCTTAACAGCTTATGTATAGCCGCTACTGTTTAAAGATAGCTGTTGTTAAGGGAAGGGCACGTAGAATTTTTCAAATTACGCCCCACCACATTTCAAAGGTATGAGGTTTAGTGCTGTAATGATACCTGCACGATGCAAAGCTAGCTTTCTTCATCAGAGCAGCCACCATCTTGTGTGAGCACCTCGAGGCCGTATCATAAGGAGCTGTGTATAGTCACCGTCTTGTCGCTGCTACCTTGCGCAAGCACCCCTAGGGAGTCTCATAAGAGCAGCAGCCATCTTGTTCAAGCGCTCTTAAGCTGTCTCATAAGAAGGAATGTGCGGTAATCTAATCTTCTTAGAACAAAGTTATCCCCTGACATGTTGTATCGAGTAGAGTGTTCTATTATAGTCTTGATGCTTATTTAGTGTTCTAAACACTTCAATCAATGTTCCGATCACATGATAAAGTTACCGGCATAGAGTGCAGTGTTCGATTCTAGTCTTGTTATGTTTCTTTAGTGATTTGCAAGTCTAAACATGCATAATGACGTCATCACTGCAGCACGTGCTTACTCTAGCTATCCCGATGCAGGTTTAAACTTGTCCGATAGAGCTATGCCTTGACATAAGAGGAGGCCTTAACAGCTTATGTATAGCCGCTATTGTTTAATGATAGCTGCTGTTAAGAAAACAGCACGTAGAAATTTTCAAATTACCCGCCACCACATTTCAAAGGTATGAGGTTTAGTGCTGTAAAGATACCTGCACGATTCAAAGCTAGCTTTCTTCATCAGAGCAGCCACCATCTTGTGTGAGCACCTCTAGGCCGTATCATAAGGAGCTGTGTATAGTCACCGTCTTGTCGCTGCTACCTTGCGCAAGCTCCCCTAGGGCGTCTCATAAGAGCAGCAGCCATCTTGTTCAAGCGCTCTTAAGCTGTCTCATAAGAAGCTATGTCTAGCCGCCATCTTGTAGAATTAGATAGCTGCCAATGCCAAAGTGCCTAAGTAGGAATCAAACCGTCAATCTCATCATTAGACTATGTTTTTCTTATGTTATCATGTTCCTGATACTGCAAACCTAGGTATTAGGTAGAAAAATTTTGTCCGTTTTGCTGTACGATGCACCGTTTTTGAGATATTTAACATTTTGCATTTAAGCCCCAAATTTAATGAATCGAACCTGCACGGCACGTTATACTCTCTACCATAGCTAGACCTGATCATGTTACGAAGACTTGCTTCAATACAAGCTAAAACAGAGTGAATGCCAAAGGGCCTATGTAGGAACCGAACCGTTGATCTCATCAATAGACTATGTTTTGCTTATGATATCATGTTCCTGATACTGCAAACCTAGGTATTAGGTAGAAAAATTTTGTCCGTTTTGCTGTACGATGCACAGTTTTTGAGATATTTAACATTTTGTATTAAAGCCCCAAATTTATTGAATCGAACTAGCACGACACGTTAGCCTCTAAGCTAAGAGCAGCAGCCATCTTGCGCAAGCACCCTTAAGGCGTCTCATAAGGAGTCGTGTATAGCCGCCATCTTGCGTCCGCCATCTTGCGCAAGCATCCTTAGGGCGTCTCTAGCCATCTTGTGCGAAGGACCCTTAAGCCGCCTCATAAGAGCAACCGCCATCTTGCGCAAGCATCCCTAGGGAGTCTCATAAGGAGCCTTGTATAACCGTCATCTTGCGCAAGCATCCCAAGGGCGTCACATAAGAACCTATGTATAGCGGCCATCTTGCATAAGCACCTTTAAGGAGTCATGTGTAGCCACCATGTTATGCAATTAGCGTCGAGAGATGGCTGCAGTATAATTTTTCTTTTTAAATTATCCGCCACCATTTTTCAACTAAGGAGTGTAGCACTGAGGTTAGTGATGCAAGATGGCGGATGACAGCTTTCAGAAAAAAGCACGTGAGTTTGTTTCCAAACAAGAGCATGTGGAATTTCCCGCCACCACAAAGAGGGCAGCACTGTGCTCAAAGATGGCTGCTGTCAAATAGCATTTTTCAAATTATCCGCCACCACATTTCAAAGGTAAGGAGCTAAAGAGGGCAGCACTGTGTTCTATAGATTAAAGATGGCGGATGACAGCTGCCAAAAAAAGCACGTGGATTTGTTTACCGATTCAAACCTGGCGCTAGTGAGGTTAGGTTGGTAGCACTAAAGTTTAGGCCCGTTAAGATGGCAGCACTGCCGATGACAGGTGACGAATTTGCAGCTACTGCGATAAAGAGGGCAGCACGGTGCTCTGTAGTTTAAAGATGGCGGATGACAGCTGCATGTGGCTTTGTTTACCGATCCAAATCTCGCGCTAGTGAGGTTAAGTTGGTAGCACTGAGGTTTAGGTCCGTCATGATGGCTGCACTGAGGTTCGCGATACTTTGTTGTCTGTCAAAAAACACGTGGATTTGTTTACCCATTCAAATCTCGCGCTAGTTAGGTTAACTTGGTACTACTGAGGTTTAGGCCCGACAGGATGGCAGTACTGAGGTTAGCGATGCGTTGTTGTCGATTATAGCTGTCAAAAAGCACGTGGATTTGTTTACACATTCAAATTTCGCGCGGGAGGTGCAGGAGGCCTCTGGGAGGCCTCTGGCTGTGGTGGAGGTGGAGGAGGCCTCTGGGAGCCTGAGGTGGAGGTGGCCGCAGAACCATCCAATTATACTACTTACCAACATACTTCGTTCGATCTATTTCGACGGTTTTTACTTCATATCGCGCTTCAGAAAAGAGAAAAGCTAGAATATGATTGTTTAGTTGTGATGTGCTTGGTCCACTTCCATCTGACTTATCTAGTTGACCTTCAATATGGAGGAAGATTTCGTGTGGTAAGTTGTATCGTTAGGTGTATACATCTTGCTGATTAATAATAAAGTGAATTTCATCATTGTTATTTAATTCAAACATAGAAGGTTGATAGGAATAACGCTCACTTCGTACTACACCTTCACGAGTTTCTACTGTATTCACAATGTCTAGCATTTCCTCCATTTTTGTTGTTGTAGCGTGCAACCTAAATCTTGGAGTATCTTGTAGCGGTATAATTTAAGGACTATGTGAAATCACCGCTACACCGGCAAAATTGATCATGTGGAATTCATAAAAAGAGAGGTGAATGGGAACTATCGTTTAATTTTGCCCAAAAATAAGGAACTTTGCAATGGGTAATTGTTGTACAGTTGGGATTCTTATTGGTGCAAATTGTAATATAACTGTGGACAATTGTTTCGCCATTGGACTTTTATTTGAACGTTGTTTTCTATGAGTTTGTTATTGGGTAGACCCGCTGCTCGATAGTCAACTGTTCTGCATGGCGCGCCCTAGCGGATATTATTCCAAACGAACACTTCTGTTCCAACGGTCGGCTAGTGCAGGCGTCATGACGCTTGGCTTGCTGCCAGTCACTATGGCAGGCAAGAATGATTTAAAACCACCGTAAGGTGATTGTGAAGGAAGGCGTAGGCCTGTGTAATGACATTTATGTGGTGGTGGTGGTGCAATTGTAACTTGTTAGTAAGTGTGCAATGCAACCTTTTTCGCGACTACGAGTGCCTGCAGCTGAGTATAATATTTTTCTTGGGAATGTTTTGCACCAAAGTATATAAGTGAGTATTTAAGAATCCTCGTCAACACTCTGGTAAGTGATCGTCTGGCATCATATTTACCCCAACAGACTTTCCATGCAATCTTCAGGGAATTATTCTGCAGTGAGTAAAACGCCAACATAGTTACCTTCATCGATGTTTTGAATTAATAATAGTTTCTTTGGGAGACGTCTTGTGAGTCACATCCTTTATATACTACTTATATACTACTTATATAATCTAGTCGTGAGCAATGTGCCTGTTCTGTAAGCAGTATTGTGGCTTTCTTCTCCCAAATCTGTTTGTGTTAATATTATATTGTACCACATCTTTGTGATGTGATAAAGCTAGGCTCCAGGCCGTAATAAATGCAATGTTTTCGAAACTACTTGGTAAAAATATTGGCTGCTGGACACTCTCGCAAATTAATATTTGTTAATTTGAGATTTTAGGTAGATTCATTATATTTTCTTTCTTCTGAAGTATACGGAAATTGCTAATGCTCATACTATTATTGTGATATCAATCTTGTGACCGTTAGATTGAGTTATCTTGATCTTATTTGTGATTCTCGGTCGCATCTTACATTATTGAATTCCGTTAATCTAAATATGCCCTACCAACTAGGTTATACTTAAACAAGTGAATAATTTTTATTGATGCACATGCTTATGCGTCACCGGAACAGTGTGGTTTAAAATGATCTGCTCTTTTAACTGGAGCTGTGACAAGTGACGTTTTGTGTGGTATCTTGTATCATTAGCCTCATAAAGGCAACTGGATATTGAAAATTAGTTTAAACGCTAGTGAATACTGAAGCGTGCTTTGGATCAAAGTGAATTTAATTTAATTTTTCCTTTCAAATTATTGTTATTATTATTATTATTATTATTATTTTCAAATCTTCTTTTCCCCGAATTTCGATTAATGTTACTGATCTGGAGCTTCACTCCATTTCTGTTCCATTGTTGTTGGTATGATTTCATTTGTTTTTCTGATAACGGTGTGATAAGTTTGCATTGTAGCGGAGTGAGTGTTTTAACAATACTCGTGACGTGTAGACGTTCGTTGTTGCATGGCGTACCTGTGTTGGTGATGTAATGTTCTGGCCACAAGATGAGTTTTAATTGTTTCTACATTGTTGTGCTACCTTATTATTATTGATTTCCTTCAGTAACTTTTCTTTTGACATCGGCTCCTTATTAATTTTAACTTTTTGCCTTCCTTAATGTTTCTTGAGGACATTGTCTGTGTGTTAGGGGACGCGGTTGTAAGTTTAAATTTGAAACGCTTCCGTGTTCACTGAGGAATTTAAAAAAATGTAATAAATTATCATTATGGGGAATTTTATTGGGACGCGCGTACCCACAATTTGGTGCACCTGAGTTATTTATGACTTCCCTTAAGGAAGGATGGGTTCGAGGTCGAACAACCAAATTGTAATTAACAAGTAAATTGTCACAAACTAGCTAATTGTAATGAAGCTTTTAAATCTACTTAAGTTAATTGTATCTGCGAAATATTGTTAATTTTTTTCTAAAAGAAAAATTTAGTTGTAACTATTGGTACGGTGACTACGATTGGTGTTTTTTCTTTTTCTGTATACGAGCCTTGTCATCAGTTTTCCCTTTTCTTAAAGGATAATATTTGTTTTAATTTTCTTATATTTCAAATTGCACCACCCACCCTTATTATTCTTTTAAAACAAATTATATTTTGGTCTTTTTAAGTGTGACTGAGTGTGTCATTATTGTGAATTGCTCTACCTCATCTTCCTTCCACCCTCTGTTATGGTTGTTAACCTATTGGCTTCGCTCTGATTCCCATCGCTTCCCATTTCCGGTGTTTGTGCTCTATCGAGGCCCTTCTCTAAGTAGCTGGTGTGATTCACGCTGAGATGAGCCTCTTATCTCTTTGGTGGTTGGGCTAACAGTCGTGGACTCGGGCTGCGGTGTTGTGCCACCTGTTGTTTGATTGCCCGCTTCTGCGATTGTTGGTGTGCCACAATCTGCTTATGGTTATCTCTTAACTCGATGAGTCTTCGCAAACATGTAGTATGTCTTCGGAATGTACACCATCATTTATAGTTTTTTTCATGCAGGTTTGAGATATTTAAGCTACGTACGCGTGCCGATCTAAATTAATACGCTGATTATGTTTATCTACAAGCCTATGAGTGGTGTTACTAATGTGTTTCACAGACACAGGATGATAAAGAACTACTGCTGGTTTCTCATGAATAGTATATCCACGTGGTCTGTAATAATAAAGTCGTGCAGGACGTGCGAAAGTTGTAGATTCCTATTCATGTCTGTGATAATATTACAAGTAATCATCGAAGAGTGTTATAGGTTGGTCAGACTTGTAACGTACGTTGGGTAGGAGCTCCCTTGATGAAAATCCGAGCAATGGTCCAATCGAATCAGGTTGTGATTTGAAGTCAATCTTAAATGATGATTCACAAACACATTTATATGTAATATTGCTTACAGTGATTGAGAACTTGTAATTATGGTTACTAAAACTCTCTTCTCCAAACAGATCAATTAACGTACTTTCAACATAGTCATGAATATCGTCTACTGAATAACTGCGTGAGGGTAGCGTTAGCACATACTCATCGTAGTAGAACTTTTAAAGACCATCACGTACATTATAGATTTTATTGTAGTTTTCAAACGATACTAGTCCAAGACTATGTAGCTGATATGCAAGTTCGATCGGTGGATTAAAACAGACGGTTGTTTCAGGTCTTTGTCCACGTACAGCAAACGTTCTTTCACTGTTACTTATCGCGTGCATACTAATGCTCTTCCTCTACTGTCTGGGTTTGATATAAGAACATAAGATATAATCGTCCGCACATGACTGTATTACATTTTTCACACGGTTTTTATTATAAACAATGTCTGCATTGCTTCTGAAATAACGTATGAGCTCAATGGGAGGAGGTTAGTCTCCATACCTTACTTCAGATTTACGTTTTACACAAGCAACGTAATGAGTTCCAGGTCCGCGACTGTTGTCCAAGATAATTACGGCACTTTCGCGTTCACGTGGGCATGCTTTTAGTTGATCGCGCATATACACACCTCGGAAATAACGAATTCATAGTTGCTTAGTAAACGTAAAAATTTATTCATCCGTCAGAGCTCGATGCGGCAGTGCATTCATAAGACGTTTCTTGGAGAAATTTAGATGCCAAGCCCTTTTTTGTATGGTGCTAGGTTCATGTGCACACCTGTGCGTCGTAATTAAATTGCCTCCATCTTCTTGTTATGACGTTCACTCTCTTTCAACTGTTGTTTCGCTTCTTCTACAGCCTTAACAGTTATTGCTACAGCACTAGCATCGCCCACCAATGACCCTAAAGCTGCTAAGCCAGCAAACAGCGCAAGACGAAATCCTCCTCGTTTTGGTACAGGAATAATTCGTGCCCGTTTACTAAACACTGCTCTCCACTTTGGAGAAATTCTCGCTCCCGCTGCGCATAGTGCCTTGGTAATACCTACACGCGGATGGTATTCCCCTCGAATAGCTTTTTGTGCAGCCTTTATAACATCTTTCCATCCGACAGTTTTTGTTTTCTTCTTCATATCGTTTGGATATCGTTGTTTCACCATTCTGTACACGACTTTAATCGTCAAGAGCAAATGATAAACTAACTGTTACTTCTCGTTTCGTCCAATATATATATATATATATATATATATATATATATATATTACTATTGCCTACTTTATGATTCAGTTATCATGAAGATTATAAAGCAGCACGACCTGTTAGCGACATTGTGCCACATCTCTTACCTAGTTCTAGTACAACTACAAGAAAATGTTATGGGACGTTGTTTCCTTTTACTGTTCGATGTATAATATCAGGCCCATCGGAATGCGGGAAAGCAGATATTTTACTTACACTCATTACTTTCTTAACCCTTGGAGTCATAGTGTCCATTTTTATTACCGTGGATTTTCTGTTTGTATATTGGACACCCAGTAAGGTAAATTTCTACTTAATAGATTTTGTTGGCTGTCATGATACCTTCCAAGCAAAAACACATAGATGATCTTGCTCTCTAGTGGGGAAACTCTGAACTTTGCATTGTAGAAGACAAGATTGAGGCTTCTTGTTCATATGTGGCTGGTAAGTGTAAATTTATTTTATGTTATTCGGTATTAATACTATGTTTCATTGTACTTTTTTTGGCAAAAATACACATATTACGGCCTTAAAATGACATATCTATTTCAGTTTTTAGTACTAAATATATTATCAATTCTTCTGAAATATGATGTCCATTTTTCTGGACATTAGTACTCAGGGGTGGCATTTGTGGCCATACATAACCTAATTGATTCTGTCTTTCAGGAAACCGTAAGAGAAGAACGTTGAACGCTGAAGATATTCTGGATCAAATAATGGATGGAAATGCGTCCGAAAATTGATGGTTTAAATTATAGTAATGATGAACCAAAGCATGAGGACTGCTTACGCGATTTAGACAATTCTGATCAAAGTGAGTTTTTCTAACCTTATAAGTTTGCATGCTTTTATTCCGATATGTCTATGTGAAATATGATGTTTGATTTCCTATTGTTGTTCCAGATGCTTCTTGTGATGAAACTGCAGATCTCGAAGATGAATATCAATTACAAGAAGATGACTTATTGTTATTTTATGAGCTTACTGAGAAAAAGAAGATTCAGTGGCGGCGATCAGCGCTGTTTTCTCCTCCTGAGCAAGAATGGGAACCACAACCGAGTGAAAGTGAAGAACTTCATGAACTGCTGTCTCCTCGCACGTTTTTTATAAGGTACATTCCGAATGGAATTATAGAAACATTTGTAGTGATGACCAATATGTATGCTGCACAGAAGGGTGTCTCAAATTTTGCACCCACATCGTCAAGTGAAATTGAAATATTGCTGGGACTGCACATAATAATGGGCAACCTAAAATATCCCAGAGTAAAATGTATTGGGATATTTCAACAGGTCTACCAATTTTCCGAGAAAATATGGATGTGAGTACGTTTTTCCGTTTACGAATAATCTTAACTTGGTGTTTATACATGACCATGATACGAATAACACTGATAGGTTTTACAAGGTCCGGCCAATTTACGACACTGCCAGGGCGCGTTTTTAAAAACTTGCTCTGGAACATCAATATTATGTGTTGAGGAACAAATGATTACCTTCAAAGGAAAGCTGGATGTAAAACAGTATATTAGAGGGAAGCCATCGCCTTAGGGAGTGAAAGTGTTTTATTTGTGCGGGAGAAGTGGAATAACTTACGACTTCCTTCTCTATCAAGGCACGACTACAGAGATAGATATAGAGGTGCAACAACAGTTGGGTCATGGAGCTGCACTTGTTTTCTACATTTAGCTAACAGGATCACAGGTAAACATCATGGGCTTTATTTTGACAACTTCTTCAGTTCGTACCATCTTCTGAAGTTGTGCAAAAGAAAGAACATCCTTGCTGCCGGTACTGCAAGAGTAAACCGATTCTCAAATCCTCCTTTGCTATCTGATTCTGAAATGAGGAAGAAAGACAGAGGACATTCAGAGGAGTCGTGTAGTAGAGATGGTGATGTTATACTCACCAAATGGTTGGATAACAAGCCAGTGCTGATGGCGTCAAACTTTCTGGGGAAGGGGACCCAAAATGAAGCCAAACGATGGGAGAGAAAGAAAAAGGAATACGTAAAGGTACCTAGGCTAGAGATGATCTCAAAGTATAATATGTGCATGGGAGGGGTGGACAAATTGATCTTCCTGATTACACTGTACAGGATATTCATAAGGTCACGCAAATGGACACTTCGCCTTATAACACATGCAATACACCTTGCATTAGCAAATTATTGGCTGGAGTACAAGCGTGATGCTAATGAACTAGGTTTATAACAAAGAAAACACTTGACTTGTTCCATTTACGGCAAGCTGTAGCAGATTTTCTTAAAGTCACAGAGACAAGCCCAATGAAAGTGAAGTCGCTGAGCAACAACAGACGAAGTCACAAGTGCTAAACAGCCCAGACGTGATTCAGGAACTCCCGTCCCTGATGTCCGATATGATAACATCAATCATCTCCCAGCCATGGATGAACTAAAGGAGGCATCAAAATGCAAGTATGAAGGATGTAAAGGGAAGACACATGTCCTCTGCGGGAAATGTCATCGTTATCTTTGTCTAACCAAAGAAAGAAATTGCTTCAAGAAGTACCACAGCAAATGAACAGTTATATGAAAGTAACATTTATTAGGTATTACCATGTAAAATTTGTTCATTTCCATGGAAATATAAGTCTCAATTATAACAATAATTGTAACACTATCATATATCCCTCACCTGCTAAAACAACCATTGAGTAATTCTGTCCATAAAATGGACATTGAGGATATGGCATACCTGTAGGTCTGTGATCATGAAACTTGGTCTGGAGGCTATTTATGTTCCCAGTATTGATAAGGAATCAAGAATATTTTTTCTCAAAGCAATAAAATTCATGACTCAAAGGGTTAAATGGTATACGCTTAGAGAATATCTGTTTTCGCCAAGTCACTCTATCAACCGCTATATACTATTCTACAAACTGTAATGCACGATCTGGTTAAAGATAGAATGAAATATTTTGAATTTAATTCACATGAGCAAGTACCATCACCGGACGATGTGTTTTCCAATTCTCTTATGATCTTTGAAGTTGTCGCAACAGAACAGCAAAACGTTATTCGTGCATTATTTAGTATGGGACGACATAAATATCTTGATTGCATCTATTTATGCCAAACCTATCTTCGTGTGCCTAAGCAGTTGATACGCAACAACGCAAATGTTATTGTGCTTTTTCGGAAAGATGAGCGCAACATGCGACATGTGTATGACGATCATGTTAACACTGATGTGACATTCAATGTCTTTAAAGGTATGTGTGCTACATGTTGGTCATCACATCGTTACAGCTTTTTAGTTATTGATAAAGAAAGTGATGTTCAGCATGGATGATATCGCATGGGTTTCGATCATTTTATATGCATTAACACAGAATTACAGTGACTACTTGATCAAAAACCATCATCATCTAGCAAGGAGATTACAAAACATATCATCCGAGCTCGAAACAATATTCGACGAAAATTTAAAGAGCTTAAACGTATTCAAGCTGACACGGTTATAGTTTTAAAAACGCAACTAAGTGCACCACTGAAGGAAATTTTTAATTCTACTTCACTGCCTTAGGCTACTTCCAGTTTTAATTCTATGCCAACATCGTATGATACAGAGAAGCATGTAGAAGAAGAGAAGCTTAAAAAGAAAAAGCATAAAGGAGAAGGGAAGAAAGATGAAGAAGAGGAGAAGCAAGATATGGATCAAGCAGAGGATAAGGAAGAAGAACTTGACGATACTTCACCATCTAAGCGTGTTGCGATTTTAACTACAGATGTTATTGCTTAAACACCTACTACATCGACACAAGATCTACTATTTTGTCTGAGGTTATGATCACGCCAGAGTATCGTAATCAGTTCAGAACTTTTATTCAAGATACCTATGGATCTCTCTTTGCACGTTATATAGAAAGACTTTTTACAGGACAAACTGACACTACCTACGGTATTTGCTACGAAGATGACTGTTTCTGGATAAGAAATTCAAATGTTAAGATTAATAACAACAAACTCATTGTAAAAGGTGTTACCTATAAACCTACGAAAGGACTCTTAGAACTTCTTTTCTCACGAATAGCTGACAAGGACATAATTTTACAAGATGAACTTAAAATATAAAGCAATACATTTTGCTACTGACGCACCACGACGTAATTACAAGAGAACAGAAGCTGTAAATGCAAGTAAGAGTTACAAGTATCGTGAGTTTATTTCTAAGCTGTTTCCGACTGCACGTGATCTTGATGTTATCTACAAGCCTTTGTCACCGTATGTTGATGTAGGATACTGGAATGACCAGAACTTACTCGTTGAACGATTACAACATCTAAGAGCATCCCAAGATGCTGGTCACACAGGTCACGAATCAGAAATTCTAGAAATAGGGAGAGAATTACGTCATGCCGGTAGTATTTTGTAATGGTTCGTCAAAAGAGGAACTCACCTTTAAAGGTGAACATCGCACATGAGTTACATAAACCAGCACGCCGCACCTACTCTCGCAGACGCGTTGTTACAAGAGGAAAAGGTGATCTCTGGCAAGCAGACTTGGTAGAAATGATTCCATATGCCTCTAGCAATAACGGATATAAGTATCTACTTACTGTTATCGATGTGTACTCGAAGTTTGCTTTAGCACAACATCTGCGTTCTAAGACAGCAGCTCAAGCCAAAGATGCATTGAAACATATTGTTGAAGAATCGAAACGCTGCCCAAAGCTTCAAGCTGATCAAGGTAAATAGTTTTACAAAAAGGATTTTTCTTCTTACCTCAAGTTACTTGGTATTCAACACTACTCTACGTTCAGCAATCTCAAGGCTAGTGTTGTAGAACGCTTTCGTCGTACATTCAAAACAATTGTGTAGCGAGAATTTACAGCACAAGGTTCATATCGTTGGATTGATCTGATACCTAGACTTGTATCTACCTACAACGATACACCTCATCGCACTATCTGCACAAAGCCACGTCTTGTTACAAGGAATACACCTCGCCTAGATGCTATTCATCTTGTTATTAAAACAGCCGATCCACGCCGCTATCGCTTTAACCCGCGAGTGGTCGCTAGCCGAAATGTAACGTGAGTGGTCGCGCGTGAGACTTTCTCTCAATTGAAAATAAACATGACTTAATTCTCAGTTTTGTGGGGCGTAAGGCTAAAATTTACAACAAATGAAACGCATGTTCTACCTTATATATTTTAGATATGAATGAAATGATTAGCTGAGAGAGAGAGAGAGAGAGATATGGCGTATGGCTTTTAGCGCCGGGCGTGTCCGAGGACAAGTTCGACACGCGAGATGCAGGTCTTTTGATTTGACACCCGTAGGCGACCTGCGCGTCATGATGAGGATGAAATGATGATGAAGACGATACATACACCCAGCCCCCGTGTCAGCCAAATTAACCAACTAATGTTAAAATTCCCGACCCCTCCGGGAATCGAACCCGGGACTTCTGTGACCAAAGGCCAACACGCTAACCATTTAGCCATGGAGCTGGACATGATTAAACGTTTATTAAAGACACAAATTACTACTTAAAATGACATATTGAATGTACATAAAAATAACTTCCGTCCTGAAGTTGTAAAAATACAAAATCTCACACATGCATTATATCTAGCAGTATTTACGTACAAAGCAAGGTTTCTGGACACAATAACATTTTCAGAAACAAGAAGTGCTCATAATACAAATACTAACGCGTACAACAGGAGTAAGTTTCCCGCTCCACTTCAAAATAACACCAACGTCATTGGTCGCGCGATGAGAGAATCTCTCGCGCAGCGTGCACGGACATATAGGAACCTTTGTTCTGACTAGGGAAGGGGGTGCTTACCCTTCAAATGTGAATTGCTCTACTCACGAAATTTATAAACTCAGCTAGACGAGGGAACAGCCACCTCCCTTTCATCACTGTGAAGTAATATCACAATAAAAAATAATGTGAGACAAAATCTCATATAGCAACCATTCGCGGGTTAAATAAGGTGATTTTCTCGCACCAGCAAACACAAGTCTGTCTTTGCAAAAGGAAGCACACCCAACTGGAGCCTAAATTTTTTCAAATCAGGAGTGTTAAGCTTACTAATCCAGTTATTCGACGTCGTGGGAATAAATTGTATGTTAATAGCTTGGTTTTAATAACAGCTTTAACTCATTGATTAATAAAGAGGATGTACTTTAAATCATGCGTGAGCGTGTTTTTTAATTCTCGATTCTCTACCTCTCCTTTCTTATAAGTTAACATTATTACCTGGACATGCTGTAGGATTAATATTAAAAAACACCCGTAATATGTGTTGACAATTCATATTTATTTTAGAATATCTATACATTTTTTCTCCAAGTAAATCTGTTTTATCCTTTCTTTATTTTACTGTCTTTCCCACTACCTAGAAACAGTTTTCCTTTTATTTCACCGACGACAACAAGTGCTGCTATCTTCCCAGGAACTGAAGCACTAGGTGACGACACACGCAGCATAGCTTTACGAAGCAGATTTTCATCAGCTACGCGTCTTAGTTTAGGATTGTTGTGTCGATAAGCAAGCAGGCAGCACCTAACATATTAATACCAGGAACACCACGTGCCAAGCGAACGTCAAGTCGTGCTCTAGGGCCGCAGTACTTGTAACTAGGAAGATGAAGGTCGAAGGAAAGAAGATTAACCACTTTATTGATGAGCCCATGCCCACCATGCTTCCTCACCTTTCTCCCAGCACATTTCTTCACCTTTTCCTTGTTTACTCTCTTCGCAGCCATGATGTGTTTATAAGCGAAGACTACTCGTTAGTTTTAGGTCCGTTAAACAGTTTATTCAGTTGACATGTAAGACACTGTCTCACAGAACGTCTTCCACATAAAATCACGTGTTCATGATGTAACTACATGTTTGAAGCTCTGACAAAACAGAATCT
Source organism: Anabrus simplex (assembly GCF_040414725.1). Classification (NCBI taxonomy): domain Eukaryota; kingdom Metazoa; phylum Arthropoda; class Insecta; order Orthoptera; family Tettigoniidae; genus Anabrus; species Anabrus simplex. The sequence goes on along the minus strand of NC_090278.1, from coordinate 13,192,871 downwards.
TGAATCCACTCACGAGGTACCTTACCCCAAATCTTCCTTACAGAATTCGCAGCTACATTAACCAAAAATGTCTTTGGTAATTCATTTAACTCTTCTTCAGTAAAAGCGTTTAGTTTCTTTTTGCGTGTATAAAACTGTACGATTGCCTTTACACTTAGTATTTGTTAGAAATGACATGATGTCTTTACTCTACAAATGTTTCTTTCACACTAACGTTATTTCGACACTGCAGTTTACATATGTTGTTCACCTCCCGCCATGCAATGCAACACGACTAATCAAAGAGCATGCACACATGTTGTAAATACAGTTTACTTTTTCCTCTAATATGCTCCTTTGGAAGGGTCTTAAATGATGGACACCCTAATTCATGCCTATTGATAATATCACACTATGATGGCAGATACTCACGCAACCATTCCTTCTTTTCACAACCCTTTAAGAAAACATGATCTGATCGTGACAAATGTGCATTCATCATTAAATATAGAAATCGATACAGTATTCCTTTTGCTTCCCACAGCAAACCTAAATGTTTTTCAATCCATTGAGTCCGCTTTTTATCTCCATCTGTTTGCAAACAGTAAGGGAAAGGTGGACTAAATATTAAACTACCAAGTTTTGGTGCCCACAACACATTGCAATCTAACACAGCCACCTCTTTAAACACAAATTTGTTGCCGTTTACTTTAAAGCCTTGTACATCAACTATCAATGTTCTCGTCATGTTTACGATCTACTCTCTATCAATGTATCTCGAAGACTAAAGCTTTCAGTCAATGATCAAGTCCAAAAATGCACAAGTATGATGACGTCATCGCTGCAGGTTAAAAACACGTGCTCATTCTTGCCTTCGCGGTTTGACAGAGATATGTCTTAACATAGGAAGAAGAGGAGAAGGCCATAACAGCCTATGTTTAGAAGCCACCTTGTGTAGTAGCCTCTAAGCTAGCTTTCTCCATAAGACCCTGTGTACAGCCACCATCTTGCGCAATCGCCCCCCTAGGCCGTCTCATAAGAGCTCATGTAATGCCGCCATCTAGTGCAGGGTAACTCCGTAAGTATGTTGAGAAGGGCAGCTTGCTTTGTAACTATGATCGTAAGAAGGGCAGCTTGTTTGCTTGTCCTGTTAAATTCCACGCTACAAAGTTTACTTCCGTCAAGATAGTAGTAGTAAGCCATGCGTATGTAGTTAAGGATGGCGGCTGACAGCTGTCAAAAAGCACGTGGAATTTTTCAAATTGCCCGCCACCACATTTCAAAGGTAGTAGCTAAAGATTGCAGCACGATGCTCTCCTGATTAAAGATGGCCGCTGTCAAAAAAGCATGTGGATTTTTTCAAATTGCTCGCCACCACATTTGAAAGGTAGTAGCTAAAGATGGCAGCACGATGCACTGTTGATTAAAGATGGCCGCTGATCTCTTTCAAAAAGCATGTGGCTTCGTTCACGAACAAGAGCACGTGGAATTTCAAATTGCTCTCCACCGCATGCATAAGGATCTTCACAAAAGCAGCCGCCATTTTGAGCAGTAGCCTCTAGGCTATCTTTCTTCATAAGAATCCATGTATAGCCTCCATCTTGCGCGAGCGTCCCTGGGGAGTCTCACAAGACCCTATGTATAGCCGCCATTTTGTGCAAGCACCCCTAGGCCGTCTCAAAAGAAGATGTGTATTGCCACCATCTTGTGCAGCGTCCCTATGGTGTCTCATAAGAGTCTGTGTATAGCATCCATCTTGCGGCCACTAACTTGCGCAAGTGCCCTTAAGGCGTCTTATATGGAGCTGTGTATAGCCGCCATCATGTGCAATTGTCGTCGGGAAGGGTATTCGTCCGTAAAACTGAGGTTAGGCTCTTCTATGAGGTTAGGCTTGCTGTCTTGCGCGTATAATGTTAGGTTAAGCCCCTCCAAGATAGCGGATGTAAGGTTAAGCTCGCTCCCTTAGGCGTCAGGAAGGGAATCCGGCCGTAAAGCTGAGGTTAGGCCCTTCTATGAGGTTAGGCTCGCTCTCTTACGCGTCAAAAGTTAGGTTAAGCCCATCCAAGATGGCGGATGTGAGGTTAAGCATGCAGTCTTAGCCAGCGCATTCAATGAGGTGGAAGCCTCTCCCGAGAGCGTCTAGAGGTGGCTGCCGAACTCTCCACTTATACTACTCGTACTATCCCGTGGTGTACCTCATATTATTGTACATGTCCCAGTGACCCGTACTATCCCGTGGTGGTCCTCGGAGCGCAATCCAATGACGTCGGCAAACGGATGCTAAAACACCCGAGCGAGTTTAGCCTTTTTATATCTCCCTAGGATTCTCCAATCGAATGCGCGCGACGGGACAGCCTCCGTCATATTGGTGCGTACTATATTCTGGTACTGAAAACCCATAGTGATCCTCCAACAGACCCATGGTATTCCCCTGTTTGTGGTACTAATCACAAGGATGATGGAACTGAAGACCTGTAATTTTCGTTCAAAATTCAGCATCAATAGGTCACGTCCCCCACCCACACGGGTTTGTGTGTTTGGACGCCGAGAGCTGTTTTATTTCGCTTAAGTCGGCCGGAAAACGAGGTATGACAACCCGGGGCAGAGCACGTGGGAGTAACACTTCTCTCCCTTCTACGACAACGTGGTTAATCTGCTGTTATCTAACGTCGTCTATCGCTCCTGGCTTACCGCTCTTACAACTGCCGAAAGCTGCGATGCGGAAAACCCGCATAAGATGACTATAATCTATTTCTTCTGACCGTAACATTTTGAGCCGGCCCCGTGGTGTAAGGGTAGCGTGCCTGCCTCTTACCCGGAGGCCCCGGGATCGATTCCCGGTCAGGTCAGTGATTTTTACCTGTACCTGAGGGCTGGTTCGAGGTCCACTCAGCCTACGTGATTAGAATTGAGGAGCTATCTGACGGTGAGATGGCGGCCCCGGTCTAGAAAGCCAAGAATAACGGCCGAGAGGATTCGTCGTGCTGACCACACGACCCCTCGTAATCTGCAGGCCTTCGGGCTGAGCAGCGGTCGCTTGGTAGGCCAAGGCCCTTCAAGGGCTGTAGTGCCATGGGGTTTGGTTTTTGGTTTGGTAACATTTTGAAGACTGACGCTGAGGTTTACCATTTTCCACGAGCTGGCGGGCAATCTGTTTAGCTGTTACACTCGCATGACCCTCTCTAGCTGTTGGGTAACAACTCAGACGCTTAAGAAACCTCCAGGATTTCTGGCTAATCTTCCTTAGATCAGTCTAAACCATCGCTCCTGTTATTAGATATTGTTTTAAGAGATCCTCCCCAGCTTGGACGGCGACCGAGCTCACAGGATTGCTGTCTAAGAAATCACGATTAATTCTCAATATTTCCCTACTTTATGTATGTAGTGTTCAGCCTCAGGAATTGAGATACGAGAACAATGCTTCACGATATTTATAAAATCATCAAATGATTCAGGAAAATACTCTATATTCAGAATATTCTCGTCCAGTGAAATGGTACATTTCTCACAATCAGCTTTCTGAAAATGATATCTTCTTCGGAAAGGAACTCAGATTCTAACGATTTAAAGATGAGACGTATAGAACTAAGACGAGGCCACAGAACTAGTTGCGAATAGAGGATTGTGTTGGCGTTTAGTAAATTCACACAGGGTTGCAGACTGAACGCTGAAAGGTATAGCAGTCTGTAATGAAGATGTATGTAAAGGAACTGTCTGCGGTCAGATTGCAGCATGTATCTGGGATACAACAGGACGATGAGAGATTGCTTGCCCCACTGATTTCGCTCATAATGCAGATGTCTCAGATACTGTAAGTTAATATTTGAATTGTATACATCCATTTATCTCGCACTGTTGATTGATGCTGGAAGTTTGTTATCATGGAGTAGAATTAGATCACACGAGTCTGCCCATTCTATCCCAGCCTGTCCGCTTTTCTCGGTACCTGGGTAGCCCCATGTTGTATTATAACAGTTGAAATCACCAACAACAAACTTCACATATTGATGCTGGAAGACTCCACAAATCTAAATACAGTACCTCAGCTCTACTGTGAGGGTTTCAATGTGATCACGGGGGAGGATATGGATGTTGGATAGCACTGAGGGTGTTCAACCACTAAAAGCATGCCCTTGATTTTTGGACAATGAGGATTCTAGTTTCGGTGAGTTTCCTGAATGCATATTATTAGCGTGTGAAGGAATTTGCGAGGGTATATATCTTATGTTGTCTTTCTGATTCTTAGAATTAAGTCAATAATAGAAATGTAATTATCAAAATGCAAAATATTAATATGCAAACTTGCGTAAAGTAAACCAGTAAACCCATACACACAGACAACGAAGAGCAGAAAATGGAATCTGATAAGAGTTAAACAAGGTGCATGTATTCCAGTAACTTCTGCAACGTATTCCGGTGTATTTTGTTGTGTGTAGGGCTGATTTGACCTCGTTCTATTTTAGTGGAAGTATCTCAAAGTTTCAAATCTTAATGTTTGTGCTGAGAAGGCACAAGGCGAAATTTGCATTGCTTGCATGCGTTAGCAGTGTCACTTTGTTGTAACAGAAGTGATGTGATACTTTTCCTCAGGATGGGATGTTAAATTGAGTGAATTTCTCATTGAATTTGTTCAGACATGAGGAAGAACATGTTTGCAGATCAGCAGTGAAATTTAGAGGAATTTTAATTACGTTAATTCCCGAGATTTCATGTCCACATACATAGAATGAGTTGTGTATGCAAACCGGAAAGTTTTGGTTAACTTGTAATTTGTAAATGTCAATAATTGTAATGATAATTATTTATTTGGCGTATGCTACATCACTTAAAACAATTAATATTTACAATAATTATCTCATACTAATAACAATAATAAATGATTCCATCATGCTAATAAGCTGAAGACGGGGGAGAGTTTGATTTTAATCTATCTCCGCAGTATAACTATGGTATTTAGCATTAGAGGTTGCCTCAGGACATTTTCTGGCAAGCTAGTTAATGATAAAATTCATATAGAATATTTGCCCTCCACAGATGGTCTAGTTATTCTGTCCAACAATAGGCAGGAATGAATTCAGTCCCTGGAAAAACTTCATAGTATTGCATCTGAAACAAATCCAAATCTCATATACTAAGAAAACCCGATACATCGATCTACTCCATAATTACACAAACAAAATCAGTTAACTCAGTTTGGCAAATTTCCGCAGCTGAATAATTTAAAATAGTTGGAGAAATCATCCAACCATCTGCATTAAATCATGAAGCAAACAGAGATAGATTTATATATTACAATTGGGCCACAGAATCACATGGAACAACAAAAATCAATATCCCGGAATGCTAAATTAAAACATTATAACACCGTAATTAAGTCTGAAGCATTACACAGTCAGAAACCTTGATCACTAGAGAAAGATCGCTATCTAAAATTATCGAGAAACAAGAAAGAGAAGTCTTCAGGGAAATCTTTGGCCCAGTATGCATAGGAGTGTGGATGAATATGAAGTCTCCGGAATTATATCAACATACTGAGAAAATAACAGTTACAATTGGAAAAAGTCGATTGAAATTTTATGGTCTTATTCAAAGAATGGATGATGAGTGACTCACTAAAAAAGATACTTAATTATGCCTCCCCACTAAAGGTCAAGAATAACTGGATAGTCAAAATCGACAAAGACCGTCAAGAAATCAGCATAGATATGAAATTGTGTGAGACCAGCCTAGTTTTAGAACGTTGGTGAACAAAATTCTTTTTCTAAAATTGCAAGATGAGGACACCACTGGATGGGCTGAAGAACAGAAGAAAAACACGGCGAGGGAAGAGAGAAGAAATCGCTCTCATCTCAAAAATAAGTGCAATCGCGCTCCATAGTTTTGCACAACATTTTCAAATAATAATATTTAATGGATTGAGTAACAGTGACTATCCGTGGAGTATATAATTTTTTTGAAAGGTCAGTCGGCGAAAATTTGTCAGGAGGTGATAGCACGTGGTACGGTCTAATGAGGTTTGGGGTCGATGTTGAAATCAGTGTCACATGCATCTGGATTATTGTATTTCCAAGTGAAGTGAAAAACTCCGTAACTGTCCATAACTGTCGGTGGCAGATATGTTCTATATGTCCATGCAGTAAGGAAACCACGCGAATCAGTTACTGAGATATGTTCCTAATAGATGTTCCAGAGGTAATAGTGTACATTATGCCGAGGTTTCTTTAAAAAATCGAGAGAAAATCGTCAGGACAGAATGTTTTGAAATACGGAAGGGTCCATGGTTTGAACATTGAGTAGGATCCTATATCCTCCTTTGTTCATCTAATAACTACATTAATACCAGTGAAATGCATATCATATTCCACAGATTCCATTAGACTTGAGTTCATTCGTGAAGGCTATAATGTTGACGGATAAATTGTCTGATAATTCAAGGATTTTGACGCAGATTTGTGCTCTATTAAAAGGTCGTCCATGGCGAGACTAGTTTCCTCTCTTGTAAGCCAGTGGTGAGCGGCAGGTGTAAACCCGTTTGAAGAGATAACAGGTGCTCACATTTATGAGGCGGGTCCTGTTTGGAAGTAGATGGGGCGTATTACGACATTATTGAAGTTAAAATAAATAGGTTGTGACTTGAATTTCAATTATACTGTGTAGGCAAATGATAAGAGTGGATTTTCAGTAACAGTTTCGAATATTTGACTCTTTATTCCAGTTTCGATGTTTCCATAACACAGTCATAGTTCGTATTCCACTGAGCATTTAAATTATTATTTAGCAGTCAGAAAAATGTCCTTAGATATTTAGGATTTCCATTTCTTGATATGTTCGCAGAGCAGCTAAGTGTTAAGGATTGTCGATAGCGCCTCTTCCAGTGGAAATACAGGATGGTGGTTGAAGTGCATGGAAGGGATTCTTGGGATTGCTCGGCCAAGCTAGGACCATGAAATGATGTAGCTAGCCAACTGCACCTAGATGAGAGGTAGAATACTACTTGCACACAAAGAGTCAGAACGACATGGTATTCCAGAAGATGTAGTAGCACTCTGCTTTAGTCCATGGGATACCTATGATTTAGGGCCATGTTTTCCATAAAAGAGCTGTAATTATTTTGTTTATATTTTAGTAGGACTATATAAGTGGATGTAGCTAAACAATGTGGCCAATAATACTTAAAGGCTACCCATGAGTCAAGCTTATTTTGGGATTTGATTGAACGTTATAAAAATGACAGCATGGGTAGAATTGTAGTAGTATTGGATTTTCCTTCACAGGTTTTCATGGGTTTATTCCAATCTCTGACTTGAACCTGTTTTGGTTCATGAAATAACTTCACACATTTAATATAAACAAAACTCTTTTATGAAGTGTAATATTAAACTTAACTCTCTGGGAACTGAAGTCCTATTGTTTTTGGCATGTCACTTCGATCATCATACAAGTTTCGTTAACCTTAAACATTAATTTCATCGGATGATAAAGATAGCTCACTGATGTGAATTGGAGGTTACTCAGATTCAATTGAGGGTCCAGGTACCTCGTCGTATGCCGAAGGTCAGTTAGTGGACAGCTTAAATTAAAAGGGTCCCGAGATCAGTTCTTGACATTTCGAGGATCGAGAACCATAATGCACAGCTGTTTATGGAGCCGAGCAGATTGAATCTCATGTTGTTGTTTTATAGTTTAGAACAAAGTGGTTTTCTGTAAATATACATTCAGGCTTTCTTTTGTGTTGGATATTAATTTCATCCTGGAAATCTCCACTAGCGTATTTTTAACGCCACTGAGGGAACCTTTGTTTATGACCATGTTTTTAACGCACCCATCATATTTCACTGTTTGTGTTTTAATAAACGTCGTGATATTACATTGGCCTTTAATTTAAGTAAGTAGGACTTCCTTGATACATGCCAGTCATTTCCGGAAGTGATGAAGAGCCATTAACACCCACTCAGACACAAGAGTTCACAATTCATGCTGAAGACCCCGAACAGGTAAATAATAGTTTGATATGACAAAAGGGCCCAGTACACTGTAAGTCTCTTCGACACTTACAACGTTGAGATTTATGAGATTTTCAGTGACTTATTCGATGCTTCATTAAGGAACAGCGAGTGGCTTATTCTCTGCCACCCGGTAAATTAAAATGGAGAAGCTTAAGAGCGTGTATACTGCTGCTGTCGACATACGAGTCTTTTCTTATAGACGCCTCCTAGAGGACTACGTGATTCTCATGAATAGCTACGTTCACTGAGGTTGAATTTTCAATTTACATTCAGAACGGGTTGACAGACACAATATTATCATACAAGAGCCGAGGGAGCAAGTACAGTTATGAGCTACTGGACTACTCATAATTAAAGGAACATACTAGTGACATGTAGGATGCGAGCAAGGGTATGCTCAGACTGCAGCAAAAATTTGTTCAATTGCATACCCTATTATTTCTTGATTCCGCACTTATTTCTTCCCTTGAATTGTTTGTTGAATCTTTTGAATATTTTTCCTGCGCTTCTAGTCTTTTACCAATTGTCCTGTCATATGATCCTTCTGTGTTCATCCGGATTACTTCTTATCCTCGCATCTGGACGGCTCCTCAATGAGTGTATACTGAGCACACTTCAGATATTCCGAAAACAGAAAATTGGTCGCCCACGGCTGAGAACAAGCGGGTGTCACATATCTGTGATTGATGAGGAGATAACTTCATGAAATATGATTGGTTCCTTACGCACACTGATTATGTTACCTGAAAATTGTATCTCGGAGAAAATAGCACAAATGGATGGAGTGCTCTTCCGTGTACATCACGAGGTGTTCCGAGAAGGTGCTGTTCTGAATGAACAACGTATTTCTCCTCTGCGGTGTGCGATCACATGTTCCTGGCTACATCACCAGAACAGGATATGGCCTTGTGGAACTCCGAACTCTCGTGCAGTACTTAGTGGGACGTAAGCCAAAGTAACAATATTATTTAATGTCATGTGACTTCATGCCGCGGTGACGAGACGCTCGTGCGCCGACTCGCTCGTGTTCACCGACAGCGTGGTGCAGGGTGCGAACGAATTGCCACAAGTACATGGTTAAGTTATATGTTACTCTGCACATTTTATCGCATTACTGAGCACTCTTGTTCATTAACACCCGTATACAATCGGATGTGAACTGTTGGATAGAGTTTGATGCTGAGGATTAGCCACAGATATTTTAGCAGTAAGCCTTCTCGTCTGTATGGGACGTCATGTGTTTCGAGAGAAAAATTCTCCCAGATGAAGGATTTGCCACAGACACTGCATCAGTTCGGCCTGTCGTCTGTGTGAATTCGCATGTGACGTGACAGGTTGGCTTTCTTGTTGAAGGATTTGTCACAGACAACGCAACAGTAATCTTTCTCTCCCGTGTGAGTCCGCATATGAAATGCTAAGCTGACCCTCTGGCTGAAGTATTTGGCACAGACATTACACCTATATGGTTTCTCGTCTGTGTGAGTCAACGCGTGACGTGCTCGCTGGGACGTAGTGCTGAAGGACTTGCCACAGAGATTGCACCAGTACGGCTTCTCGCCTGTGTGAGTCCGCATGTGATCTGTTACATGGATTTTCCGGGTGAAGGATTTGCCACAAACACTGCAGCAGTATGGCCTCATGCCTGCGTGAATCCGCATGTGAAACGCTAGGCTACCTTTGATTTTGAAGGATTTGCCACAGACATTGCAGCAATACAGCTTCTCCATCGTGTGACTCCTCATGTGATCTCTCAAATGGACGTTCTGACTGAAAGATTTGCCGCAGACATCGCAACAATTTGACTTCTGGTCTTTGTGAGTCCGCATGTGACTAACTTGGTGGGATTTAATGCTGAATGACTTTCCACAGACGTTGCAATAGTACGGCGTAGCGCCCGTGTGAGTTCGCATATGATCTGTGAGATGGACTTTCCGGCTGAAGGATTTGCTACAAACAATGCAACAAAATGGCCTTACGCCCGTGTGAATCGACATATGCTGAGCCAAGTTCGCTTTTATACTGAAGGACTTACCACAGACATTGCAACAATGCAGGTTATCTCCTGTGTGAATTCGCATGTGTTTGGACAGTGTACTTTTCTCAGTGAATAGCTTACCACAAATATTGCAGGAGTAAGGTTTCTCCCCTGTGTGTGTACGCATATGTCGAGGTAAGTAGAAAACTGTACGGAAAGATTTGCCACAAACACTGCATAAGGATGACTTCTCGTCTGCATGTGTCCTCAAGTGACGTGTTAGATGGGATTTACTGAGGAATGTCTTGCCACAGGTATTGCACCAGTGTAACCTACTTCCTGGATGAGACAGAATGTGCTTCCTTAAGGACCATGAGTTCCTGAAATTTTTATGACATACTGAGCACTCTTTAGCTAACCCATTTGAATGCAGACGTATGGGCGCTGTCTGTTTGTTATGAGAAAATCTGTACATTACGAGCGAGTGGGTCCTGAGGTGTTCCGAAAAGACGTTTCCGCTGCCGAACAGCTTTCCGCAGTGATCGCACTTGAAGCGACGATCAGTTTTGTGTCTCTTCAGATGTCGCAAGAGCCCCAACTTCCCGGCCAGGACTTTATCGCACACACTGCACTTAGAACAAGGTACTCCACCATTCCGAGGTTGATGATCTGCGTTGCACACCTCGGGATTTAATCTACAGTGACAAATAAAAAAAAATCTAACCAATAGATTAAACACCAACTCCAATAAATCCCTCATATAAAGGAATTGTTACTGAAAATTCCACTCACTGATATCCCATTCAGAGAGCTCATTACTCATGAACATAAGATTCCTGAGGTTAAACATCATCCGAGTACAAATTCAGAGTGAATTCTTAAATTTCAAAAGCTCTCACTTGTTACGAGGATGTGGTACGTCTTTTCTGTCGAATCACAATATGACACGCAAGAAACTTCTGACGATTTAAGAAAGTGCGAGCTCATAGACAACCTCATTTAAAGAACGCATGAGAAATGGTCCAGCCTAAAACGAGAAATACAAGCTCTTTAATCCGCCACACATTTTTATCTATTGAAATCCGTGTATATTTGTGCTACATAAACGACGGCATATACTTTGCAGTTTTGATATAGCTCAACCTCTCTGCGCTTTGTCGCAGGCAAGTAATAATTTTTGTAAAAACCCGTGTTTTTAAGGTTATTTGAGAAAATTTCAGTGATGTAGTATTTAACAAATTTAGAACATAGTTTGGCGACAGTCACAAAGATCTGCTGAACCATGGTTTATCTTTTATGAATGTTATTTACTGTCACGCAAACATACATACTGTGTTTGTACATTGTTGTCATATCTGTGTGGCATCATATTTCATCATTACATAGCTTTGATAGGCAATCAAACAGAGCCGACCTACATATAGGACGCTAGGTTTATGTAGGGAAGTTCATACTTACTATGATGCACTTAAATTTAAGAATTTCATCGTGTATATATATATCTGTATTGAGCTGAGAACAAAATTGGAGCAACTAATGCGTCCACCTATTCAGTACAAAACAATGTTATAGTGGTTAAATTCAAACTTTCTCATTAGTGATTGGAACTAGTTTCAACGCCAATTTCTGCGTCACCTTCAGCCAAAAATTTGAAAACGGACACATACATAAAGAACCATACTGGGCAATGCACTAGAACAATGTAACTCTATGTGTTACGAACGACGAAACAGCATATCGGCCCACATAACAATGTTCATTTCCATACGCACAAATACAATTTTAAAAAGTCAGATAGAGGATCAGACTGCCCCAAACCAGCAGATACAAGCACATCACTCAGAACGTAATTCAAATATTTACACATATATACAACGAGATTAAGAGGTACACCAAACTCCGTGTACTGCTGCCGGTCGCCATGTTCAGTCTGTTCATACAAGAAACGCAGCAGCACGTTGGCAGCTGTGCCAAATGAAATGCGGCAGGCGAGTACCAACACAAAAGCCGCAACACTATGTTTAAAATAATTGAGATGTACTAAGAGTTAAAATGAGTGATAATGAACCAGGAGAAATTTGACAACACTGAGTTACACATGTTAACATTCACTCTATAACAACATGTAACATTTCAAAATACTTTCCTTATTGAAATCGTTAGGAACATGGGAGACCAGCATTTAAGACCTATATCAAAAAGACCCAAAATAACGCGCTCAACAATATCCGGTCTATGGCAAAATTCAATGAATTCAAAGAAACCTTCATCGAGAGAATAAACAGTAAGTTCAGACATCGCCCGATCACTACTTTATTACGAGACGAATCTAAAGCTGACGGCTTTGCAACATTCACTTTTAACAAACAAATATACAGCATCACTATCTTTAAAAAAACCATACGAAAATATATTTTCGAACTGGTTATCGAAGTATTGACATTCTTCATAATTCCGCTTCAATAAATAAAAGTAACATATTTTCTAAATCTGGAGTCTATTGATTCTGTTGTCAAGATTGCAATAGTTCGTACCTGTGCCATACTAGACGTAATTTTGAAATGATATGTGCAGAACACGTCAATGCTGAATAACATAATAGGTTCCCAAAAGTGGGCCAACATACGAAAAAAATTAAACAGAATTTTATTGAGATTGTACAAGATCTTGAAGTACTTGAAGTTCATAATAAAGGTCCCTTGTTGGATATTACAGAAGGTTGTTACACGCACTTATATCAATATTTCAATTCAGGCTTAAGTTTAAATGAAATGTCAGAAAAATCTAAAACACTCTTTGATATCCTGCTCGCATTTTTTGTAACAATATGATTCTCTATAGCAGATTCGTCTCTCAAAATATGCACAATATGTTTTCACGCCACGCACATTCTCTGCATTACCCTCCCAAAATTAAACCACTTTCCATCCCACAACACCTCTCCCGCTGCCCGTCCGTCCTCCCCTTCCCCACCTCTACCACAACACACAGTGCTTCTGAGACCCGGTGCATTATACATTCAGTTTCTTCTCTACCGCACGCCACAGCACACGCCGTTAGAAGCTAGTCTTACACTGTCTCGTTACTTGCACGTAAAATACGCTCTATTTTATTCTGTTTACTAAATTCCCCTCTTTTCTCTTTTATTCATATCTCGTATTGAACTACGAATTCCTTATAGGACACTGGCATATAATATGGCATCCACCTTACATACCTAACCTTAACAAACTTCAAATTACAAGCTACAGCAGAAACTCAGGTTCGGAAAATGTACACCTCACCTTATTCTTATCTTGCAATTTTCAGCCAAAGGGAGTCTACTGATTTTTCATGTAACGAATGCACACATCATACTTCTGAAAATGTGACATAAGTCTTTTCATTATATTAAATTATAGGCAATGCAAAGTTGTACCCAGAATCTCAAGTACCTATTAGACTTAAAGAAAACACGTTTTAAAGTGTTGTGTTTTGTCATAAGAATGAATGTCATGTTTTAACCGAAGATTGAAGAATCTCATACTTATAAATGAAAACAACCTCTTGAACATTTTGTGATGGAAATTCGAACTTGGACTCTGGACTCTCATAATCTTAATGATTTCAATAAGGGAACTATTTTAAAATGTTGTTATAGAATGAATGTTAACATTTTTAATTCAGTGTTGTCAAATTTCTCCCAGTTAATTGCCACTTATTTTAACACTTAGACCATCTCAATCATTTTAAACACAGCGTTTAATCGTTCTAATGCATTGCCCTGTATGGTTATTTATATATGTGTGTCAGTTTTTCAATTTTTGGCGGAAGATGGCGCAGAAATTGGCGTTGAAACCAGTCCAAACTCTAAATGTTCTCATTTAACCATTATAACATTTTTTGTATTGAATAGGCGGACCCATAAGTTGTTCCAATTATACTACCATATTACATCAGTCTAGTGTTAATTGCTGTCTTTAACAGAGGTCGTATGCAACATGGAAACAACTAATCCCGATGAAATCCTGGAAAAGCTGGAACAAGGAGATAACGGCACTTTCCCTAACACTGACGCTTTCTTTTCTCCTCCAGATACAGCTGTCACAGACATTATGTAGCCGACAAAGACTACGGCTTTGGTAGTAGTGTTTCATTACTATGTTCTGATACCCTGAATTTGAACCCAAATGCAAGCTATCGTGTCCTTGAATATTCTTACAAGTGTTCCTTTAACACTACAGCTAGAAGGACAATAAAAACCAAGACTAGACAAATTCGAGATGACCGGCATTGAATTTCACCGTAGTGGATATTACTGCAATGTAAAAGAAGGAATGAGATTCCTTTTATTTCAAAACATCACGGAAAAGTGATTATTTTTAGGGGAAATAAAACATCGTTGGATAACATCAAGTCTGTGTCTGTCACCCCACCGTATAGTGGTTCCACCCACTCTAGGAAAGAAGAGCAAGAAATACAAATTTCATGGTTAAGGATGAGATCAGGCACTAACATGAATTAGCACTTCCCAATTCATGCTGTAAGCACTGAATTCACGTGGCGCGGTCGAATGCACGACTTCCTCACAAGAAAAGTAGTGGGAGGCTCGACCACGTGTTGTTACTGCACTCTTAGGAGGAAATAAATTGACAAATAAAAGGGGAACATTGATTCCAGATGAAATGGCGTATGGCTTTTAGTGCCGGGAGTGTCCGAGGACATGTTCGGCTCTCCAGATGCAGGTCTTTTGATTTGACACCCCGTAGGTGACCTGCGCGTCGTGATGAGGATGAAATGATGATGAAGACGACACATACACCCAGCCCCCGTGCCAGCGAAATTAACCAATTAAGGTTAAAATTTCCGACCCTGCCGGGAATCGAACCTGGGACCCCTGTGACCAAAGGCCAGCACGCTAACCATTTAGCCATGGAGCCGGACATTGATTCCAGATACGACTGGCAAGACCTCTTGATCATCACACAAGATATTGATGTTGACACCACTAGACAACAGGGGGCAAAAAACAAGATACCGGATTATATGTCTTACCTTTTGTGGCATATCAAGCCAAGTAAAAGGTGCAAAAGTGTGTGGCCGTTCTTCTTAACGTGATTTTGTGATTTTTGTCACAGGTGATTTATTAGGTTCACATTTAGATTTTCAGTAAAATGATATTTAATTTTGCCCTGTTAAATATTCTCCTCAAACCAGCTACATTGCTGTAAAAAGTGGCGCGTCTCAGGTGACGGATACGGGTTCCCCACTGGCCTGCTGGCAGACTTGAGCGAAATATAATAGCTCTCTCGGACCAAACACGTACAAAGTCCCTAATGGCAACTTTGGCGGAGATTGAGACGGTCGGTACGAAGCAGTTGGCAGAAGAGGCACTGCACTTTTCTGGAAGTTAATGCAGAAAGCAGCGTAGCGTTTCTTCTCTAGAAGAGCGGCTGCAAAAGGCGTCTGTTCCCCATGTCCGGAGTGGCGTAAATATCTGCTGTCATGAGCTCTAAAATGCTACCACACAAGCCGGACATAAAATAATACCGCCACAATCGCTTGATGTAACTCGTCTAAACTGGGAAGAGGAGGAAATTCTAATTTTTCAGTGGAACGCTCCAAAATTGGCCAGGGCACGGGACCGAAGATGCCTTCTGAGTACTGCCTGACAAGAAGACCGCTGACTATCTTATCGTTGTTGGTCATACGAATGGACGTTTTCGGACGGCGGAAAGTAGAACACAGTCCATGGCGGACAGAGATATGGACAGAAGAACGAAGACGACCAAGAAATTCCCAACTATACAGAAACTGATCATCGCGAACACACGGTTCAAAAAGAGTGACTAACCGTTAAATATTCCGTAGTCACATAATACAGTGTCTCCATGAAACTCACATTGACTAAATCCTCGTGAGACGAAGGAATCTCAAAGGTGTTCTAGAGACAACAGTTGTTCCTTTCGAAACCGTTGCGATGCAACATCGACCAGTCATCTGTAAGATGCAGATAAAGTCACCATGAGCCCAATACTTCGCAGAAAATGTACCAATTACGATCAAATGGTGTCACCAGAAGAAGGAAGCCAATAATGTTGCAAAAGTTAAAGTGCCACAAATCACCACAGCATGTTAAGTATGTAATACGGTTGACGGAACAGCTGAACCACGAGTTCCTTGCTCGTTGGAATGCCTACAAAGCAGCCACTAGTAAAGTGAAGGAGATCGTTGGCTGTATAAAAGCAAACCTGTAAGCAGGTATATATGTGAAACTTGGCACGCGAAAAACGAGCGGAGATATTGCAAAACGGAAGATGTCCAACGATTTTACGGCATCAATGAGGAAACAGACGATTTGCTACTCGGCGGGCGGTAAGCGCGAGTACATTGGAGGAACTACTTCAAAAAAATTTCAATCTTAGAATTTCCATATCTACCAATCCCAATCATCTCCGCTGTCGATAGCCCAATGGAGGACGTCACCGAAGTCCAGGCTATGCTGAAGGAAACGAAACCAGGGAAAGCCATCTGTCCCGATTATCTTCAGGCAGAGTGTTGTTTCGCTCAACGGGGTGATGCTGCAGTGTGGCTAAAGCAAGATTTTCAACCAGATCATCAAAGGAGGTCAAAAACCGATTTTTTTAATTACTCCCCGATCATACTTCTGAGCCACGCAATGATGGATTTCGAACGAATCTTCGACAAAAGGATTTGCGATTTAGCCAAATATACAACAAGCAAAGCTGGATTTGTGTAAAATTGTGGTGAAACAGGAACAACCCGCACTGGAGGGCTGTTACTTGAGAAATATTGTGAAAGGAATAAGAGCCTTCATGACTTTCTGTACCCCGAGGAAGCCTTCCATCTGGTACCTCATAACCTAATCATTCAGCGCTACAAGAACATGGCATTCCAGAGCAACTTGTTGAGAGGGTATCATTGCTCTACGAAGAACAAGGAGTTATGTTCAAGCTGCCGCAGGAGCGTCTAATGAATTCCGCATAACTGTAGGAGTCCACCAGGCCCTGCCTTATCACCAATGTTGTTCACTCTAGCGATGGACTCCATTATACCAGACCTGCACAGTCCAATACCACAGACAATTCTCTACACAAATGATGTCATTTTGGCTTCAGAGAATAAGTTTGATCTCCAGCGTCAAACAGAAGACAGGAACAATCGACTAGCACAACATGTACTGCGCCTCAACAAAAAAGGTGGAATACATGACATTACGTCGTCGAGAAGATAGAAACATGCATGTTGACGGTGAAGATATAGCACGAGCAGAGAAATTTAAGTGTCTTGGTTCCTCAATCTCTGATGGTAGCCGACTTACTGATGAAGTCAACTTAAGGATATATAGAGCCTGACTTAAGTGGAGAATAACAAGGGGCGTCCTTGCGACCGACAGATAAAGAATCTTCTGAAATCTAAGATCTACCGAACTGTCATCCGTCCTGTTGTTTTCTACGGCAAAGAATGCTGGCCAGCTAAAGATGTAGAGCGCCAACTAAGCATCATGGATGCGAAGATGCTTAGGTGGAAGGCTGGCATAACAAGACTGGATCACATTTCATGCGATGTTACTGTATTAGAAAACGTTTTGGCATTGCACCAATCCAGACGAAAATTGAGGAAAAGCGTGTGCACAGGTTTGGGCATGTGTTGCCTAAAGAGGACGATGTATTGAGAAAGTCAGAGTATACACAGAAGGTCCGTGAGAATAGGCGCAAGCGACGAACAAGAGAGCGGAGGACAGATAAAGTGCGCAACGAACTGAAAGGTGTGAGACTACATAGAGATATGGCCCAAGACCACACGAACTGGAGACAATGAATCACAACACCGGACCCTGTCACCAGGCAGAACTAACACTAAAGAAGAAGAATAAAAAAAGCAGACTGAATAAAGTACTGTCATAAAAATGGCTATTTTGCACATAAAATTATTCAACATAGTATGATAAAATTCTCTCCTATAAAGATTATGTCCAATATCTAAAAACACTTGTTTTCACAAAAAAGTGTTTGGATGGCAGAACACACTGGATTTCGTGTTTAAGTGACTCCTATAAATGCATAATGAAGAAATATATATAACTCAACAAAATAAAAAAATCATGATCATCTGTGTCAATAGGGAGTGACACTTTGAATATCCAGAGAAATTCTGCGAGTACAAACAAGAGGGGAGACCGTCAGTGTATTCTAGCCTGAATGATATTTTGCAATTCATATTTCTGCTTACATCCGTCATAGATGGCAGACGATCATAACAACTAATTTGTTATTTTCACCCCGATGACGTCTATAAATATGAAGACCATGGAGGAGTGGCGCAACATGTCACTCGACACTATACGAGTGGAAAAACACCGCATCACTAAGTGTTTAGCTCAGGATCATGTGTCTACACAAACGGAAGTTTACCTCATCACCAATTATTTAGCACAGGGCGATGTATTTCTCCACAAATGGAAGTTAATCTCATCACTAATTGGTAAGCTCAGAAATATGTGTCTTTCCACAAGTCAGCAATTACGAAATTTTATGAATCTTAAAACCTGTTCTTATGTAATTCAGTACCAAACTGACATGGCAAATCTTTTAGATATTTTAAAGGTAGTCATGTAAGTTGCTGCATGATATTTGCAGACTGCTGAAATGAGAGTCGGGATACATAGCACCTGAGGTGAGATATAAAATAAAGATGGAAGCAGTAGATATGATCCAGTCAACTGAATCCCTCAGAAGCATCTAAAGTCTATGATATATAATGGACTAAGCTACGTAGACAATGGACTGTCCTCTGCCTTACGAAGACGGTTTGAAAAGTTCTCGGAATCACCGCTAGATGTCAGTGCTAGAGCAACGAGGTTCCCGCGCAATAATCACACATCCTTTGTGAGTGAACACGTGGCGCGTCAGTGCTCTAGCTGCAGGAGTGTGGTAGTGACGGCTCTAGCTGCATGGGTGTGGTAGTGAGGCTCTTTGTTGTTGTTCCCGCGTAGTGATTTGTAACAATGGAAAAAACTGAGATTCGAGCAGTGATTAAGTACTTTGTAAAGAAAGGTATGGAAGCAAAGGAAATTCGTGCCGACTTTCAGAACACACTGGGGGACTCTGCATCTTCATTTTCAACTGATGATAAGTGGAGCAGCGAGTTTAAATTCGGTCGGGAGAGCTTGGATGACGATCCGCGTAGTGGACGGCCAAAAAGTGTTACGACCCCAGAATTTATCGCAAAAAGTGCATAAAATGGTCATGGAGGATCGTCGGTTGAAAGTGCGGGAGATTGCTGAAGCTGTAGGGATGTCTTCTGAACAGGTATATTATATTTTAACCGAAGAATTGGGTATGAAAAAAATATCCGCAAGATGGGTGCCGCGGCTCTTGACATTGGACAATAAACGCACCAGATTGGAAATGTCCGAACAAAGTCTGGCCCGTTTTCAGTGCAAACAACAAGATCTTTGCGCCAGTTTGTGACTACAGATGAAACTTGGGTCCACTACTATACCCCAGAGACAAAACAGCAGTCAAAGCAGTGGAAACATGCTGATTCACCACCACCAAAGAAAGCAAAGGCGTTCGGCCGGAAAGGTCATGGCCTCAATTTTCAGGGATGCAAAAGGCATTCTGATAGATTATATTCCTACTGGCCAAACAATTACGGGGCAATACTATGCAAACCTCCTAGACCAACTACAGGAAAAGATAAGCGAAACAAGACCTGGTCTGGCAAGGAAAAAGGTCATCTTTCATCAGGACAACGCTCCACCGCACGCAAGTGTTATTGCCATGGCAAAACTTCATGAACTGAGGTACGAATTGTTGCCACATCCACCTTATTCACCTTATTTGGCACCATCAGACTTTCATCTATTCCCCAAGCTGAAAATTTTCCTCGGTGGACGGAGATTTTCTACAAGGGAAGAACTGACAGCCGAATTGGAGAGGTATTTTGCAGGCCGGGAGGAATCTCATTTTGAGATAGGATCAAGGCATTGGAACATCGCTGGACTAAATGCGTTAGTCTACAGGGAGACTATGTTGAAAAATAAAAGCAGTTCCACCGAGGTAAGGTACTTAATTCTAGTACATTCCGAGAACTGTTCTAACCACCTACGTAAATACAAAGGAATACACACAAAATGTTTGTCGCTTTGCTGGTTCGAGAGTGCCTCTGCACAAGATACGTTTAGAAAAAAGAAGGCTAATTTAAACTCCATCCAAAAATAGAAATATGCATTTTGTGTGTGAAAAATATACATAAGCAACATTTTTATTGGTGGTTATAGGATTGTTCTTTAACGTAGCATATTGTGACTTGTTACACAAGAAGAAACAGCAGTATTTGAACCTCGAAGATTTGACGTATTTGAGCGATCGTAAGTTGTGTGCATGGTGCTACTCTGAATAATGAGAGAGTGTAAACTGTTACTGGGCCAGTTCTGAGGACTGAAATGAATATTTCTTGCAACTGCTTGTGAATAAACAGTAGGAACAAGTCAATGTGTCACACAACAGTCGAGAAGACTCTAGCCACCCACAAAATCAAATGAACCTTTCAGAATTCATAGTTTCCATCACTAATCTGGTTTGAAGTCAAACAAATGCTCGGTTAAGAGCACCAATCTAAGATTATACAATCATTCCATACAATCATTTCCAAAGGATTATCAAAGATTGTTTCACACAGTAACCAACAAAGTTGTGACAACAAAACATTATATAGAAAGTAGTTCAATGGTTTACATACAGTTCACACACACTACTGCATGAAATGTTTCAGAACAGGATATGAACTTGTGCTAATTTCTAACACAAATGATAAAAAAAACAATTTTGAAATAATACTATATCATTACATTATTATTTACCCACTTTTACGAGACAATAAATTCACTTACTTGAAGAATTCTGAAATTTTCTAGGCAACCTGCACATATTTAAAATGTCACTTGTAGCTGTCCATTTTATTAATTCGTTTATACTAATTGTGTAAATGTGCTTGCAATCAACACACTACAAGCATTTGAGTGACAATAAGCACTAAAATGAAAAGTGGGAGTTGGCAACAATCAGCAAGTGTGACCAAAACATTGGAACAAATACAAATTCAATAAAACGATAACTTTTTAAGCTTACAACAATGTGAAAGTTTTATTTCTAGAAGACATTATCTGCTTTGGTGTCCACAAATGGAGGTATCTGACTTAACACGCAGAACAGAAATTATCATAACGAAACGGAATCTAAAAATACATAATTTAAAAATGACGGACCTTGAGTTATAACACTATTGAACACAGCCACCATTACACTGATTAATGAACCTAATTATGTTAGTTGAAAATTATTATATTATTTAAAATGTACATAAAATATAACAATTTTGAATTTGTAAATTCAGCTTATAATCTACAAACATGGCTTTTTCTGTGTGTCACTATTGGTACGAACGTACAAAATTACTGAGAATATCTGGAGGTAATGGTTGCAGATGGCATTTCAGATGTTAAGAATGTGATGAAGAAATGATGCAGTGGCAGTGAAAGAAAGAACACTTTTCAGGTTTGCTTAAAGCTATTGTAAACAAATACACTTCAAAAATATCTACCTTTACCAGAGATTCCTTTTGCAGATATGATGCGGATAAATTCTGAATCTTTAATAGCTTTGAAAGCTGCTTGCATCCATAGTGCCCGTGAGAAACAAAACTGGACAGGATCAGTCTAATTTGTATCTTAAAAGTGCCGATTAGCTAAAGAAACGGACTTGTCCTCAATAAGCTAGTTTCAAAAGCGGACTGGTTCTCCATCACCAATGAGAACGACTGATGGTGATCACATGACAACGGTAGGTGTCATGGCTGCCCTTTGATAACATGTAATATGTTTACTGATTTCTTATGAGTTTAACACTACTTATGGTTAATAATGTGAATATCCGTGATCTGAAAATAAAGGAGGTTTTGGAGGTTGTTGGAGGCAGGTGAGCTCGGAGAAAGCAACAAAATCCTCAAAACCGAAAACGTGTAAAAGGGAAGAAAAAGAGGTATGTAGAGAGAGTAGTATTTTTGCAATTTCTTGAAATTTTGGAGGGCTCAATCCGAGTGAACGTCATTTTGAAACAGAAAATTATTCATATAATTGGATTTTAAGTGATGATAATGCGAGAGGAAACCGTAAAATGTGTAAATTGAATTACCAAATCCATTCAATTTTCACTAGCTCTTTCTATTTGATGTGTGTTTCATCTGTGATATAGCTTTCATGTGCTGCTAGTAGCCTCTGATCTGTAATCTCGCTTCATTCTTAACTTTTTTGATAGGTATATGGCGAGAAATCTACCAAAATATTCAAACTGCAATCATAACCGCCTTGGGAAGTCGTAAAAATTGTCGAGGACTAACAATGAAGGAGATACAATTATTCCACGCACTGTTTTATATATCGAGTGTAAAATCTGAACAGGATGCATTTATAGCTAAATTCTGTTCCTTTTCTACCCCTTCATGACGCAGAGTTTGATCTACTAGTCGGAAGAGACCTAAAAGTGAGGCTATAACATATAGTGTGGCAGATACTTGTGGAAGGAGACTGCACGTGTGTCGTGAAGCATTTCTTGGAATACTGTGCAGAACTGAGCACAGAATACTGGGTGTGTGTTCAGCTGAATAAAGCAATATGGATCGGCAAATTGTGAAAGAAGAGGTGGAGATCATCGTTCACAAACTTATGCTCAGAAAGTGGAAAGTGCGATAACACTGATAACATACATACGGAACTTGAAAGGGATAGAATCTCACTATTGACGAAATAAGTCTGAAAGAGTGTACCTTGCCTCAAATCTGAACATCAAGAAATTGTGCCGGATGCAAAATACGTCAGCGCCGTCGGAAGTCAGGGTAAAACAAAGTTATTTCCGGATAGTGTTTTACAGCAAATTTAATATTAGATTCGGATCTCTGGGAACTGATGTTTGATCAAAGTGAATTCAACTGAATTAATACATTCAAAATGAGAAAGATGTTTCTAGAAAGACCAACCTGATTTTAGAGAAGAGAGTTCATAACTCCAATACAGGGCATTCTACGAGTTTCTTCAAGAAGAAAGGCATGGCATGGTAACACTATCCTTCGACTGCCAGAAAAATCAGGCAGTACCAAAACTACCAGATCATGCAGCATATTATTCCCGTCAGCTAGGTCTCTACAATTTCATGGTTGTTACTGGCAGTTCAAAGAGCATTATGCCCAAATCGAAAGTGTCAATTTATACTTGGAACAAAAAATGAATGTCCTAAACCGTCAAATGAAGTGATGTCTGCCCAATATCATGTGCTGCAAACTATTTGTCTTCAAGATATAAACATAAGTCTATTTGACGATGGATGCCCTGGACAAAGTAAGAATTAAACGCTATTGACAATATTATCTAAATGGCTTAGCAATGCTCCCCTCAAGAAAATTGAGATATTCTTCCGTCTTACTGGCCACTCATTTCTTCCACCAGACCAACTTTTTGCACGAATAGAGGAGGAGCTGACAAGAATAGATATTACTGTCCAACCGCCTGCATATCACGAAGTGTTCTAAAATCATGGAACTGTAAGAGTTACAGGAAAGGACCCGACTGTTTATAATTGGAAAAGTGAATGTCAGAATATGATGAAATCAACTCAATTCCTTCCCTTCGAAATATCACACTGCAAGAGATATGTAGTAGGGAAGACGAGGGGAAACAATATTCATATAAGGGGAGAGCAATACTACAGAACTGAAAAAGTAGTGGAGGGCACAATCATTAAAAAGAGAAAAAACAAGCAGTGTGATCAATCCTCTAGAAGCACCATTGGTATGTGTACCGCGAGGTACACCTCAAGTCCGCTTATTCAAAATAAGCGCCTTAATGAACTCCTCTATTGACCAGAAGGTGAAACTGATACTTCATGAACTTGGAACTTTAATCAGAAGATGTCACTACTGAAATACTAAGTAATTGTATTATTGTGAAGTTTCATAAACTGACTAAATTTCTCCTTGTTTTGAATTGCTATACATCAAGAAGTTTGGGCATTTTTCCACATATGTCACTACCAAAAACTCTGATCATGCACTCTGGTGCAAGGTGGAAGAAATTATAACTTAAAGAAGTTTCGTATTTCTTGGTTTTCCATAATTGAATGTATGTTCATTTATTTTTGGGATGGCAAAACTTCTTTTTCCTTCCACCAGCTTCGAATCTGGCAAATCATAATTTTTAAAATTAACTTTCAACCAATCCCGCATTTCTTGTTCACTTTAAATTTGCCAATAAAAATTCGGAGGGTGTGGCCGGATCATTCCCGAATTCTCTCGAACCTTCCCTGAGGGTATATAATCAGCGGCTTTCCTGGCTACCTTGTCAATTGATCACCGTCTTTCTAAGTGTGTGTGTGTGTTAAGGCAGGAGGCGCGGTGCCCCTTTCTTCGGCCGGCAGAATATCTGCAAGGTAATGGCCACGTAAATTCTATCTTTCTTGCTGTCTCCGCAAATTTATCCGAGGGGAAGGTCCGAATCTGTAACTATGTAAAATCTTTCCTAAAATATAAATCTTCTTTCGGCTAATATAAGTTTCATAACGTCTTTAACTGTAAATCGGGGATAGAGAGTGAGTTACCCTCTCGAGTTCCCCTTCATCTTCGTTTGAGGTGACTACGATTTAGTAACTGTTTTTGGTAATGTATTAAAGTAATTTCCATGCGAGCTATCTCAGTTGTTTGGGAGTAACCCCTGTTTCATCGGCCAAGAGTACTGTAGGTTTTTAATAGTTCATTATATGGAGTGCGGTGTTCGCCGCCATTCTGTTTGTGTTCGGGCCGTTTATTTAACCTGTTCTTTTTCGCAAAGGCCCTGTAGGTTGGGTACTAGATACCCCTGTATAAAACTATTTCAATTTGTAAGATGTGCCTTCAGAGGCCAGAGATGTTTGATGTTGCCTTGAGTAGGCTGGAAGAAACTGAGAGCCTGTTAGCTCTTTTCAAAGTTCTGTAATAGTGAAAGGTGCCTCTGGAAGGCTGGACATTGTAATTTATGGAGCAAGTGCTCTTGAATTAGGGGATTTCTGCCCTTGACCAAATTGTTCCTCATTTTGAATTGAAATTTTGTAAAGTTGAGCTCGTGGCTCAGAAACTGTAAATCGAGGGCTTGAAGCCCAAACTTGTTAAATTCCCTATTCTTGGGGAGTTCCAACGTTATTTGCTTTTGTACCTGAAATGTACTTATGTTCACTAAGGGAAAATTTGTTAAGATGTTGTTTCTTGAAGAAATATAACCTTCAGTTCAAGTTTTAAATTAATTTTGATATTGTAGATAGACCCATTCACCCCGGCAACTTATTTAACCTCTTTCTGCTCCACGGGTAACCCCGTAACAGTATGAAAAAACTGAAGGTAGAAAAGAGTCAAGATATAGATCAGCTCTAAAAAATATTTTGGACAGGACTGGAAAATTCAGGATGAACTACAGGTCTATAAGGACAGTTTCTAATGCTGGTGAAATTCCTGATATTTTCAGTGAACGAGAATTCTGAGAAGGTGATTGTCTTGACATTGGTGTTTCTAATATTACCTGATCCAGTGTTACTTTGGCTATGTTATAACCTACTTATGTATTTACCAATTTTGTAAACTATTTATTTAGCCTTTTACTTAATTTTGTTAGTTAACTCTTTTATTTGACGTGCATTTTTGTTGTAATAAGTTTTTGTAGTGTGGTTTTATTATTTACTAAAAGTGCATTGTACCAGGAGGTCCACCTCATCCCCGTGCCTTTAGATGAAGCGCCTTAAAAACACTACTTATCATACCAAACTTGAAACAGCTAGTGCATGAGGTTGGGACATTGATCACAAGATGTCACTACTAAATAACAGAGTAATGTGTTATTTTACAGTTTCATGGGTATTAGCTACCCCTGTGTAAACTACATGGTATTGTTAATTGTAGATTGTGCCTAGAGAGGCCTAGTAATGTAATTCTATCCTTAATGTAAACTTAAAATTGCCTTGAAGAGTTATGAAATAGATTTATATGTATCATTGAGTGGGGCCTTTGGGAGGCCGTATTTGTAACCGTTGGAGCAAAGTGTTCTTGAATTGATCTCCTGGGAGATATCTGCGCTTATCTAACTAAACACAACATTTGTGACGATGTAAACTTGTACATTTGGAGCTTGAAGCTCAAAATCTTGTAAATTACCTATCCTTGGATTTTCTATTCTAGTGTCAAAATTGTCATTGTACCTGATACCTTCTTCTTTCATCAAGTGAAGCATTTTGTTTGTTAACAATTAATTTTCTGAAAATAAATATAACCTTTATTTTAAAGTTTTAAATGAATCTTTGACTTTCGTAGATAGACCCTTTCCAGCAAACACCTTTCACCTCTCTCTGTTCCACAGAAACTCCGTAACAAGTGGTAGCAAAGCGTAGTTGAATGGTCTACATTAAGCACATTTTGACGTCTAATCGTAGGATCCGCTCCGAACTCTAAGAATTTTTTCGGTTGCTGGAAAGTTTCCAAATTATTAAATTTTTCTGTCAACATGTCTGGTCCTTGCGAAGACCTCGCTCCGGGGTAATTGCGCAAGGAGGAATTGATTTATGAGCCCCTCATTAGAAAGGTCCAATCTGGTGGCACGTTTGTGGCAGATATTGCCAAACTCAAAGAGTCATTAGAACTTCCTATTTGCATCCCAGTATTTGGGGAGAAAGAAATTGATGAGGCTCTATCCAATATCACAGACAGTACCACCGAGCTAGCGTCTGTAGTTAGCTTTTTGAAGTGAGTGATCCATCTGCTAACCAAAATAAAAGAGTACACGTTAGACAATTTCATTTCTATAATACGGCTAGGACCTATTGTCTCTCAACTTAAAGGATGATCTGCTACGGAGGTTAGTAACTTGGTTGAACATCTGTCAGATATGTCTAATAGACTTAGTCAATTGCTGTCTGGCAACGCTACTCCCCAAACCGACTATGTCCCTTTGATAAACTTGGCTACTGAGGAGGATCCTAGTAAATCTATTGAAAGTAGGAAATCTGTTGCCACTCAACAAATATCTGCCCCATTGGAAACTGAGTCAGGTCATCCAAGACAAATTCCACCTTTCTTTTCGACTAATGCTGTATTTGAGACTTCCTCCTATGCCGTCACCTATTATGTCACCCGGTTTCAGTAGTTTGCCTCATCCAATAGCTATATTGCTTAGGGCATCTCAATATTTTCTGTAAATTCAACTAATGAACTCATTTCGTACCTAAGGTTCTTAGTAGAATGTCAAGACCATGCACTAGTTTTCACTCTCACATTCCCAAATACATCAAATTATGTATCCCTTTCCTGTAGACGCCCTTTCGGACAAAATAGTTAAGGCCATAGATAATCGATCTTCTATAGAAGACTTCCACGCTCACGTCTGGCAAACTTTATTCCGGCTAAGGCACTGTCATCATTCATCCAAAAGTTCTACTTTAGAGTACAGCGGTTAGACAAAAATCTTGCAGACTTTATACAAGACATTAAATTTTACACCAGGATTTTCGCTCTTCATTTCTCTGTAAACCAAATAGTGCAAACGATTGTCGAGGGCATCTCTCCGCCCTATAGGTCGTACCTACAGTATGTTTTGCATCTTGACCTCAAACCTTTTCAGAATTAGAGGCAATGGCTGTGGCACCCGAAGTAGTGAGGTACGCTGACACTTTACGGGTCGTTAAGGAGCCTCCCGTCTTCTAATAATTCTCGGCCACCACCTTGCCGAACTTTCCCTACTCGCAAATGTTATGCTTGTGGTTCAACAGAACAACTTTGCAACAAATGCCGCTTGATAAAATCTAGTGGGACTAAGAACGAAGCAGGTCCATCACAAGGTTGCTTTAAATGTGAGTCATTTGCTCACCTTGCCAATAATTGCTCTAATTTCAATAGCACACACTCTTACTCAACTTCTGGTGTTACCTCCGCTAACCCTGATAATAGAAAATGACTAGTGTCATCAGCTGAGTCAGCATGTTCACCTTCCCGAGGCACAGCCCCTGTTGAACCCCGTAAAAGTTCTGTTAAGGGTGAAGTTTCTTCTAATTTATCATTTGAAGGCCCCAGAGAATGCATCAGAATTGCGACAGAGACCCCAGGATTTCGTGCCATTCCTGAGAACGGAAGTAAATAATGAACCTGTCACGGCTCTACTAGACTCGGGGAGTGCGAGTTCCATTATTTCTGAAGAATTGTATTCTAAATTATAAAAGCTTGCAATTTCCGGACTATAGTTCCCCTTCTATTAAATGTGTTTAGGCTAACTCCTCTCCATTAGAAATTTTAGGTTTCATTTGGGCTAATGTCCGTATTTCAAAATTTACCTGGAAAGTGAAATTCTTTGTCGCTACACAATGGTCTTGCCCTGTAATATTGGGGGCCGATTTCATGTCTTCTATTGGTGTTGTGCTCGACATTCAGAGCAAGTCGTGCACCTTCAAATTTGCTAGTCATTTTAATATTCCCCTTTCGAAATGTAATTCTGTGTCATGTTCATCTGTTTCGCCTACCCAGGGGAACATGATGTTAGATCTTAGACATCTACCTGAGGAGCAGGCTGAAAGTATTCAAAGGTTGTGCCAGTCCTTTCCTGATGTATTCTCAGATACTCTTGGCGTTACCGACCTTATCGAATATGAGATCGAGTTAAAAGATTCTATTCCACTTAGGTTTCCGCCTTACAGGCTGTCCCCACCTAAATGAAGGCTCCTAAGGAAATCATCGATCAGATGTTGAAGGATGGTATAATTTGACCTTCAAAGGCAGCGTATTCAACGCCAATTTTTCTTGTACCAAAACCTCAAGGTGGCTTCAGGCCTGTGATTGATTACAGGGCTTTGAACCGTAAGGTGGTGTTACAATCTGTTCTGCTTCCTGATATTCACTCTTGTTTTTCATAGTTTCGAAAAGCCCAATTATTTACCATCCTTGATCTTAATCAGGCCTATAACCAGATACCTCTAGCACAAGAATTGAAATATCTAACGGCTTTCGCCACGGATTGGAATCTATATGAATACAACCAAGTGCCTTTCGTGCTCCCCACGGGGGCAGCTGTTCTTACTTGACTGCTAGATAGGGTCTTCTCGGACATGAAATTTGAATATAGGTATGACTACCTCGATCATATCGTTGTATTTTATGAGACCTATGAAGAACATTTAGATCATCTACAGGAAGTACTCAATCGCCTTCTTAAGGCTGGGTTGACTGTGAAATTATTTAAGGAAGCTTTTGCCAAACTTTCCATGTCGTTCTTAGGGCATATTGTGTCGCCCGATGGTGTTTCCACTGATCATTCCAGAATACAGGCTATCCGTAATTTCAAACCTCCTAAGGACATCAAATCCATTGCCAAGTTTATAGGCATGGTGAATTTCTTCAGGATATTCATTCCTAACATTGCTAACAGAGCGGCGCCCCTGAACTTACCGCATAGGAAAGGTGTCAAATTTGAATGGGAGCCGTCTCAAAAAGCCGCTTTTAAAG
This sequence comes from Anabrus simplex, assembly GCF_040414725.1. NCBI lineage: Eukaryota > Metazoa > Arthropoda > Insecta > Orthoptera > Tettigoniidae > Anabrus > Anabrus simplex. The sequence continues at coordinate 13,163,351 of NC_090278.1, read as the reverse complement.
ATCTGAAATTAGCTCTTTGTAAAGCCCCTGTATTAGCCATGCCAGATTTCTCTAAGAAATTCATTGTCCAAACAGACGCCTCATCTTCTGCTGTTGCTGCTGTTCTTCTTCAGGAAACGGAACGCGGAAGGCAACCCATCGCCTATGCTTCTAGGACCCTATCGGCTCAAGAAACCTAATATTCAATATATGAACTTGAGGGTTTGGCCGTTTTGTTTGCCTTAGAGAAGTTCCGCCTTTATCTGGAACATGTCAAAGATGACTTAGAAACAGATAACCAAGGCTTAAGTTGGGTGTTAGGTAGGCATCGTCGTACTGGAAGTATCGCCCGCTGGTCCATCAGGATTTCCGCATTCCAATTTGATGTGAGGCACATTACAGGATCCGGGCCGATGACCTTTGATGTTAGGCTCCTTAAAACAACAAGCATCATCATCATTAACATTACAGGATCTGAAAATGTAGTTGCTAATGGACTAAGTCGTATGTTTTCACACGAAGTGGAGACCAATGAACAGGAAAACAGTTCCCCTCTTCCCATGCCCATACCTTCGGGTATAAATGCTATTCTAACTGATGCCCCTATGTTATTTCGGGATATTGAGAAATATCAACATCAAGATCCTGTGCTGGCTCCTATAGTGGAAACCCTTTATTCTGTGAAACATGTCGTCCATTATGTGTTGAGGTTTTGTGTTGCCATTTGAGGCATGGTCAGAAGATGAAAGTAGTGGTTCCAGCTGTGCTTGTGCCTATGATCCTCAGGTACTATCATGAAACCCCATTAGGCGGGCATTAAGGCATCTTAAAAACTCGGGAAAAGATCTGAGAGATGTTCATTTGGAAAGGTATGGACGGCGAAATGAGAGAAATGGTGAAAGTTTGTAAATCTTGCTTGCTCAATAAACCCGCATTGTCTACAAAGTTACGACTACTGTCATCGCATCAAGTGTCTCGCCCCATGGAACGCCTATATATAGACTACGTAGGACCTTTCCCACCATCGAAGGGGAACGGAAATAATTTCATTCTGCAGTGTGTAGACAGCTTCACTAGATTTTCATGGTTATTTCTGACTAAGCTGGCCACCGCTCAGTCTATAGTTTGACTGAATACTATATTTGCTTCTTTTGGTACTTGTCAATACATAGTTTCTGATAATGGTAAGGCGTTTACATCTAACTTATTCCATAAATTCTGTTCAAGACCTGTCTATCTCACACGTAACAACTTCTGCTTATTACCCTCAACCATCTCTGGCTGAGCGGGTCAATCGTAAATAAGTTATGTTGAATTAGATAAGCAGATATATCTCCCAAGACAGAATTCAAGAGCACTTTGCTCCAACAGTTACAAATATGTAAGTATGTAAGTGTACTTACCTTGTTTCTTCTTTGATGTATGGCAACAACTGATCATCAGTATGTCCTGCTATGAATATTTCCTCCTTAGTATCTTTGGAAGGCTATAAGTAAGAATTAAGAAAAGTAGAATAAAGAAGTAAGGGGAAAACAAAATATTGGCCTAAATAAGGAACAGCTGAGAAAATAAATTTCACAGTGGAACAAGAAGAGTATAATTAATTTATCACCAATTTTAAAAATACAAGAACAAAAAGGAACAATCAAATCAAAATTATTTTAAATGCAAAAGAGGTGTCTACCTTGGTGGCAAATGGTACACAAAAATATATTATTATCAAGCACTAAATTTTAAATGAACAGAGAAGAAAATTTCCTAAAATACAGTATTATATAATATACAATAAATTTTTTCTATTAAACACACAGCTCATCCTTAATAAACTTATATTATTTACAAAATTCTACTCATAATATCATCTGTATTTACAAACAAAATCAACTCATATACAACATGTGGAATTACTTCAAATAATATGATACAACTGCTAATAGATTAAAATTTACATTGCATTTATTTATTATTTTACCATTTTTGGAACCTAACTTGGACAATGACCTGCTGCATCTTAACCTGAGTCCCTTTTGCCACTGCTTTTTGGACAACTGATAAGAAACTTAAGAACATGAAACAGAATACACTGTAAGATAGCAGTAGACAAGATAGGAATAGAAAAGGAGGAATACTTGTAAATATCAAAATTTAAAATTGCTTACATATTTCTGAATATACAGCAGAGGATATATAGAGTACACATGCATGTGGGGATGGAGGCACTTCCATGTATGAGCACATGTACAATTTAAAGACAAAAATGATAATAATAAATACTATGTCCAAATCAATACTCAATATCATTCCTTGCTTCCCTTTCTCTTTCTGTTGATCCGTATTTCCACAATGACTAGCGATTTCCTTTATCCTCTTATATTCACATTCTCCTGTTCCCATCTTTCTATACATGACTTGACTTGTCATCTCTTTCTTCATTTCCATATTCCTATATAATTTCATTCCCAAAACACTTCACTGTAACATCAGATAATCCCACATTATTCCTACCACTTTCCCAACAAGTGGACAATGCTTAAATCATAACCATACAAATATCCATCATCCCTCTCTGAGCACCACATTAAGACCAAAAAATCAATCAATCAATTGTTTACATAGAAAAAGATTGTGGAAATGTATGAAACAACTCCCTTGGTAAATTATTTTAATCACTAAATCATTTTCCTATAAGTAAACATTTGCCAAAATGTGTCCCATTGAATTCGAACTTATCTTCATGTTGTGATCTTTCCTACATTTAAAGAACATTTATTTATCAACTAATGTCATTCCAAGCCATCTCTCCAATGACATCTCAGAATATACTGCTTAATCGAACAGCTTGTCTCCTTCCTCCAAGTCCTCCCAGCTGAAACTTTGCAACAACTCTCTAACACAAATCTTTTGTCAGAAATCACCCACAAGAAATAGAGCTGGTTCTGTGGATTATTTTCTGTTCTACAATCAAGAAATAGTGGTGATGGTCTCACACTCTCATTGAGCCATGCTGGAGATTTATATGCCCTCCCCATTAAAACCCCTAAATAACCTCATAATCATATTAAGAGGTCTGTAAGTTTTATTTTCAATCCTGTTTGTGTGATTACCACACTGAAGATATATCCTTATTATGAATACCTAGGTACATACTGAGATTCCCATAACTTCACCCCATCAACACAATAATTAAATCAGAGGGGACTCTTTCTATTTGTGAAACACACATGACTTTCACCCTGTTTACCACCATAATATTGCCCAATATCCATCTTACTATACTGTCAAGGTCTTTTTGCCATCACTCACAATTCTGAAACTTATTTATTACAAAGAGCCTTGTCTCTGATTTCAGTTCACTATTCATATCGCTTATAAAGATCAGGAAATAAAGATCTAATTAATACTGCCCTGCGGGACCCAATCACATTATTTATTTATTTATTTAATCTCCAAAGTGCTGTGAACCCTGTTTTACTATACTGTATGTTATGGTTGTAGTTCATTCAAAATATACTATTTCTCTGATAAAATTCAATACCTAAAAAATAAAACAGACATGAACAGAAATGGAAAGATAAAAGTATGATATGTAAAAAACCTAAATACTAGAGTACTAATATTTAAAATACTAGATCAAAATATATACAATACATATGTTAAACAGCTAATAAGCAGACAATATCAAATTAAATTGTATGTGTTTAATTATAATCTTACTATATATAAAAATGGCTCTGTGTGTGTGTGTAAAACACTCCTCCTAAACCACTGGAACAATTTCAATCAAATTTTGAACACTTATTATTTGCTATCCGATGACGAGCACTGTGGGGGTAAGCCACCTCTAGCCCCCTTAGGAGTGGGGGTTAGGGGGGTCAGGTTAAAAAAATGGAAAATAGTGTCAAATTCAGTTCACTATTCATATTGTTTATAAAGATCAGGAAATAAAGATCTAATTAATACTGTATGTGTGTAAATGACACATCTCCTCCTAAACCACAGGAGCAATTTCAATCAAATTTTGAACACATTATCTGGGGTCGCTGAGGTGAATAGTGACACTCCCGATTTTTAAAAGTCAAAATTCTGCTCCCATTTTGGTGGGGGGCGAGGGGGGCTGATGATGGATGTATGCATGTAAATGACACATCTCCTCCTAAACCACTGGAAAAAGTTCAATCAAATTTTGAACACATATTATTTGCTATCTGAAGACGAGCACTGTGGGGGTAAGCCACCACTAGCCCCCTGAGGGGTGGGGGTTAGGGGTTTCAGGTAAAAACATAATCGAAAATAATGTCGAATCCATAGTTTTGGGGGTCGATGAGGTGAATAGTGGCACTCCCGATTTTTTAAAAGTCAAATTTCTGCTTGGGTGGGGGACGAGAGGGGGGACTGGTGATGGATGTATGTGGGTAAACGACACACCTCCTCCTAAAACCACTGGAGCAATTTCAATCAAATTTTGAACACATTATTTGCTATCTGAAGACGAGCACTGTGGGGGTCAGCCACCTCTTACCCTCTTAGGGGTGGGGGTTAGGGGGGTCAGGTAAACATAATCGAAAATAGTGTCGAATCCATAGTTTTGGGGGTCGCTGAGGTGAATAGTGACACTCCCGATTTTTTTAAAGTCAAATTTCTGCTCCCATTTGTGTGGGGGCTAGGGGGACTGATATATAAAATTAAACGAAAATAGTGTCGAATACATAGTTTTCGGGGTCGTCGAGGTGAATTGTACACTCCGGATATTTAGTATCAGGAGACAACCCACGTGGGGATAAGACAGCCCAGGAAACCTTAGGGGCGGGGAGGCAAAGGGGTGAGACATACATATCATCGAAAGTATTGTCGAATCAATACTTTTCGGACTCGCTGAAATGAATAGCAACACTCCGGAATTTTTTAATGTCCAAGTTCAGCCCTCTTTGTTGGATGGGAGATGGGGGAGTGATATATGGAAATAATAGAAAATACTGTCGAATAAGTAGTCTTCGGGGTCGCTGAGATGAATAGTGACACTCCGGAATTTTAGCATCAGGAGACAAACCACGTGGGGGGAATACACCCCAGGAAACATTAGGGGCGGGGGGCGAGGTGCTGAGATACACAAATCATCGAATGTAGTGTTGAATCCAAATTTTTGGGGGTCGCTGAGGTGAATAGTGACACTCCAGAATTTTTAAGTCCAATTTCATCCCCCATCATAGTGGGGGGGGAGATGGGAGAATGATATATAAAAATAATCGGAAATAGTGTCGAATCCATAGTTGTCGGGGCCGCTGAGATGAATAGTGAGACTCCGGTTATTTTATAAGCCAAAGTTCATCCCCTTTTGGGATCGGGGGCGAGGGGGGAGTGATATATAAAATTAATCGAAAATACTGTTGAATACATAGTTTTCGATTTCGCAGAGGTGAATTGTACACTTCGAAATTGTAGTATCAGGAGACAAACCACGTGGGGGTAGAACACCCCAGGAACCGTTAGGGGCGGAGGGGGGGCGAGGGGGCTGTGATATAAAAATCATCGAAAATAGTGTCGAATCCATACTTTTCGGGGTCGCTGAGATGAATAATAGTACTTCGGAATTTTTTTAAGTTCAGCCCCCTTCGTGGTGGGTGGCAATTTGGAGAGTGATATATAAAAATAAACAAAAATAATGTTGAATCCATAGTTGTTGTGGTCGCTGAGATGAATGGTGAGACCCCGGATATTTTACAAGTCCAAGTTCGTCCCCCTTTCTGGTGGGGGATGAGGGGGATTCAGATTTAAAAATAATCGGAAATAGTGTCGAAGCCATAGTTTTCGGGGTCGCTGAGATGAATAGTAACACTCCCGATTTTTTAAAACTCAAAGTTTAACCCCCTTTTGGGGGAGGGGGAGTGAGATATAATAATAATCGAATACACTGCCTAATTCATAGTTTTCCGTGTCGCTGAGATGAATAGTAACATTCCGGATTTTTAAAGTCCAGCTTCAAAAATGACCCCAATTGGCATATAGGGTGAGAAAGGGTGAAAAAATAAATGGTCAAGAATGCCCAAGGTAATAGACGTGTGTATGTTCCAGTATGATTTACTACCTGGAAAACATACTGTGGGAGTAAGACGTTCCTAGAACCACTTCGGAAGCGGGTGAAATATATAATCCATATTAATAAATAGAAGTCAGTTTGGCGCGATCTATATATACTGTACTATACATATATAAATTAAGGCATAAAAATGAAAACAGACGTGAATTAATGAGACCATTCTAGGCATCCTAGAAAATTAAAACTTTGTACCAGACAACCTGATGACTTCAGGATCCCTAGAAAAATCTAAAATCCTCAAACTTCTCTGAGAGGGACACGTTGGGAGTTTCAAATCTGCATAAGAACACAGTCGGTGATATTTATCCTGAACGATAACCTATAGGTTTCATGGGCTTAAAAGTTTCCTAAAAGTCCTAATTTTTAACCCCCTCCCCATATCAAGATGGCAGCACAATCTCCCAGACGAGTTAGAAATATAATATTAGCAAAATTATAGCTTTCTGCCTGTAACCGATGGAAATTTTACAAGATGTTTAAAACATTTATTTTTTACCCCCAAAAAATATCGAAATATGGAGGCAATTTTAATGACGGTGTAGGCCTTCCTTTCGAGGTACTTGGTGGCTAAACGGTAAGTCGTATCACAAAACGGATGGCACAATCTCCCTTCAATTTGGAGTGATCTACAACTTTGGTCCCATGACTTTTTGTCGTATGTCTATCCCTTGTGTTAAATTTGGCTCTATTTCTTGATTTACCTAAATTGTGCACTTTGTACACGTATAATTGATGGTTAGAGTCACTTATAGGAAAGATGGGCTCATCAAATTCTACACGAATATTGGCCCACCCAGCCAAATTCTATGTTCGAAGCTGTTGCACAAGTATCTGAAAAGTAATTTACTGTGTGAAAACCTTACACAAATTTCACCCTATTCAACGATTCTAAAATAATCTTGCCTTTAATAGATGAGATACGAGGAAATATCATAGGTCCAGCCATTTAGATAGCTGAATGAGGCCAGAGTCGTCTTTTTATACAATCCGCTTTTCCAATATGAATGCACCGTTTAGCAGCAGTTATTCTGTAAATGAAGGTGAACATGCATATACTTCCGTATGTCGATCTACATTTATTAATTTTTTTTTCTAGGGGCTTTACGTCGCACCGACACAGATAGGTCTTATGGCGACGATGGGAGAGGAAAGGCCTAGGAGTTGGAAGGAAGCGGCCGTGGCCTCAATTAAGGTACAGCCCCAGCATTTGCCTGGTGTGAAAATGGGAAACCACGGAAAACCATCTTCAGGGCTGCCGATAGTGGGACTTGAACCTACTATCTCCCGGATGCAAGCTCACAGCCGCGCGCCTCTACGCGCACGGCCAACTCGCCCGGTCATTTATTAATTTAAGTAGATTTGTAGCGATCTAGAATGGGGTGTGTCTTACATTGTAATTAATACTTTACAAATCAATAGTGACTCTCAGCAGGAGGGCGTCTGCTGTTGTAATCAGTACTCCCCACATCGACTTTAACTAGCAATTGGAATGGGGTAGTTCTCCAACGCCTGTGTACCACTGTAATGCATAATTCCCTTCTTGATTTGACTAACAGTAGGCAAGGGAGCGTGCATTTTTTTAAACTCTTTTACCTGATTCTCATTATCATTAGTTATAGGTGCTCCCGATTATAAACAAATTTACCCATCAAAATGTGACTGACGTTACGCATAGTGAATTGCGGCAGACAAGTGGACCTGTCGTTATCATCACAACTCTGCAACTCGCACTTCACTTTAGGCACAACGTCTGCGGACTTCCCTATGCTTTTTCTCGGATAACGCCAAGCGACATCCAATTAATTTTTTTATTCACTTCATGTACAGCAATTTACCTAAACCAATGGAGCAATTTCCATCAAATGTTGAGCACTTATTATTTGCTATCCGGAGACGAGCATTGTGGGGGTAAGCCACCTCTAGCCCCCTTACGACTGGGGGGTTAGGGAAGTCAGGTAAAAAAATAATCGAAAATAGTATCAAATCCGTAGTTTCTGGGGTCGCTGAGGTGAATAGTGACACTCTCGATTTTTTAGAAGTCAAATATATGCTCCCATTTGGGTGGGGGGCGAGGGGGGACTCATGGTGGATGTATATGTGTAAATGACACATCTCCTCCTAAACCACTGGAGAAATTTCAATCAAATATTGAACACATATTATTTGCTATCTGAAGACGAGCACTGTGGGGGTAAGCCACCACTAGCCCCCTTAGAGTGGGGGGTTAGGGGGTTCAGGTAAAAACATAATCGAAAACAGTGTCGAATCCATTGTATCGGGGGTCGCTGAGGTGAATAGTGGCACTTCCGATTTTTTAAAAGTCAAAATTCTGCTCCCATTTGGGTGGGGGGCGAGTGGGGACTGATGTATAAAATTAAACGAACATAGTGTCGAATACATAGTTCTCGGGGTCGTCGAGGTGTATTGTACACTCCGAAATTTTAGTATCAGGAGACAAATCACGTGGGGGTAAGACAGCCCAGGAAACCTTAGGGACAAGGTGGGCAAGGAGGTCAGATATACAAATTAACGAAAATAGCTTGGAATCCATACTTTTCGGGGTCGCTGAGATGAATAGTGTCACTCCAGGTTTTTAAAGTGCATGTTCAGCCCCCTTTGGAGGGTGAGGGGGAAATGGTATATAAAAATGAACGAAAATGGATGTATGTATGTGTTAAATGACACACCTCTTATCTAAACCACTGGAGCAATTTCAATCAAATTTTGAACACTTATTATTTGCTATCCGGAGACGAGCACTGTCGGAGTAAGCCACCTCCAGCCCCCTTTGGAGTGGGGGTTAGGGTGGTCAGGTAAAAGAATAATCGAAAATAGTGTCGAATTAGTAGTTTTTGGGGTCGCTGTGGTGAATATTGACACTCCCGATTTTTAAAAGTCAAATTTCTGCTCCCATTTGGGGGGGGGCGAGGGGGGACTCATGATGGATGTATGTGTGTAAATGACACATCTCCTCCTAAACCACTGGAGCAATTTCAATCAAATTTTGAACACATATTATTTGCTATCTTAAGACGAGTACTGTGGGGGTAAGCCACCACTAACCCCCTTAGGGGTGGGGGTTGGGGGTTTCAGGTAAAAAATAATCGAAAATAGTGTCGAATCCATAGTTTTGGGGGTCGCTGAGGTGAATGGTGACACTCCCGATATTTTAAAAGTCTAATTTCTGCTCTAATTTGGGTGGGGGCGAGGGGGGACTGATATATAAAATTAAACGAAAATAGTGTCGAATACATAGTTTTCGGGGTCGTCGATGTGAATTGTACACTCCGGAGTTTTAGTATCAGGAGACAAACCACGTGGGGATATGACAGCCCAGGAAACCTTAGGGGCGGGGGGCAAGGGGGTCAGATATACAAATTAACGAAAATAGTGTCTAATCCATACTCTTCGGGATCGCTGAGATAAATAGTGGCATTCCGAGTTTTTTAAAGTCCAAGTTCAGACCCCTTTGGGGAGTGAGGGGGAGTGATATATAAAAATAAACGAAAATAGTGTCGAATACATAGTTTTCGTGGTCGCCGAGGTGAATTGTAAACTTCGGATCTTTAGTATCAGGAGATAAACCACGTGGGGGAAGATAGCACAGGAACCCTTAAGGGGGTGAGTGGGTCAGATATACAAATTAACGAAAATAGTTTCTAATCCATACTTTTCGGGGTCGCTGGGATGAACAGTGACACTCCGGATTTTTAGTATCAGGAGACAAACCACGTGGGGTAGGACACCCCAGGAACGCTTAGGGGCGGGGGATGCGAGGGGGTGAGACATATATATCATCGAAAGTAGTGTCGAATCAATACCTTTCGGGCTCGCTGAAATGAACAGCAACACTCCGGAATTTTTTAATGTCCTAGTTCAGCCCCCTTCTTTCGGGGGAGTGATATATAGAAATAATAGAAAATACTGTCGAATACGTTGTCTTCGGGGTCGCTGAGATGAATAGTGACATTCCGGAATTTTAGTATCAGGAGACAAACTACGTGGGGGTAGTACACCCCCAGGAAACATTAGGGGCGGGGGGGCGAAGTGCTGAGATATAAAAATCATCGAATGTAGTGTCGAATCCATATTTTTGGGGTCGCTGAGATGAATAGTAACACTCCGGAATTTTGTAAAATCCTATTTCAGCCCCCATCGTAGTGGGGGAGATGGGAGGATGATATATAAAATAATCGAAAATAGTCGAATCCATAGTTGTCGGGGTCGCAGAGATGAATAGTGAGACTCCGGATATTTTACAGGTCCAAGTTAATCCCCCTTTTTGTTGGGAGGTGAGGGGGATTCAGATTTTAAAATAATCGAAAATAGTGTCGAAGCCATAGTTTTCGGGGTCGTTGAGATGAATAGTAACATTCCCGATTTTTTTAAACTCAATGTTTATCCCCCCTTAGGGGGAGGGGAAGTGAGATATAATAATAATAATAATAATAATAATAATAATAATAATATTAATCGAATATACTGCCTAATCCATATTTTTTCAGGTCGCTGAGATGAATAGTAACATTCCGCATTTTTAAAGTACAGGTTCAGCCCCCTTTGGCATAGAGGTTGAGAAAGGGTGAAAAATAAACTGTCAAAAATCCCCCCTTTGGCATAGAGGGTGAGAAAGGGTTAAAAATAAATTGTCAAGAATGCCCAAGATAATAGAAGTGTGTATGTTCCAGTTTGACTTTCAAGTATGACTTACTACTTGGAAAACATACTATGGGAGTAAGACGCCCCTAGAACCACTTCGGAAGCGGGTGAAATATATAATCCATATTAATAAATAGAAGTCAGTTTGGCGCGATCTATATATATTGTACTATACATGGCATAAAAATGAAAACAGACGTGAATTAATGAGACCATTCTAGGCATCCTAGAAAATTAAAGCTTTGTACCAGACAACCTGGTGACTTCAGGATCCCTAGAAAAATCTAAAATCCTCAAACTTCTCTGAGAGGGACACGTTGGGAGTTTCAAATCTGCATAAGAACACAGTCGGTGATATTTATCCTGAACGATAACCTATAGGTTTCATGGGCTTAAAAGTTTCCTGAAAGTCCTAATTTTTAACCCCCTCCCCCATATCAAGATGGCAGCACAATCTCCCAGACGAGTTAGGAAATAGAAATTTGGCGAAATTATAGCTTTTTGCCTGTAACCGATAGAAAATTTAAGAGATGTTTAAAAAAATATTTTTACCCCACAAAAAATATCGAAATATGGAGGCAATTTCAATGCCGGTGCAGACCTTCCTTTCGAGGTATTTGGTGGCTGAACGGTAAGTCGTATCACAAAACGGATGGCACAATCTCCGTTCAATTTGGAGTGGTCTACAACTTTGGTCCTATGACTTTTTGTCGTATCTCTATTCCTTATGTTAAATTTGGCTCCATTTCTGGAATCACCTAAATTTTGCACTTTGTACACGTATAATTGATGGTTTGGGTCACTTATAGGAAAGCTGGGCTCATCAAATTCTACACGAATATTGGCCCACCTAGCCAAATTCTATGTTTGAAGCTGTCGCATAAGTATCTGAAAAGTAATTCACTGTGTGAAAACCTTACACAAATTTCGCCCTATTCAACTTTTCTAAAATAATCTTGCCTTTAAATAGATGAGATTCGAGGTAATATCATAGGGCCAGCCATTTGGATAGCTAAATGAGCCCGGAGTCGTCTTTTTATACAATCCGTTTTTCAATATGAATGCACCGTTTAGCAGCAGTTATTCTGTAAATGAAGGTGAACATGCATATACTTCCGCATGTTGATCTACATTTATTAATTTAAGTCGATTTGTAGCGATCTAAAGAGGGGTGTGTCTTACATTGTAATTAATACTTTACAAATCAATAGTGACTCTCAGCAGGAGGGCGTCTGCTGTTGTAATCAGTACTCCCCACATCGACTTTAACTAGCAATAGGAATGGGGTACTTCTCCAACGCCTGTGTACCATTGTAATGCATAATTCCCTTCTCGATTTGACTAGCAGAAGGCAAGGGGCGTCCATTTTTTAAAAAATCTTTCACCTGATTCTCTTTATCATTAGGTATAGGTGCCCCCGATTATAAACAAATCTAACTATCAAAATGTGACTGACGTTACGCATAGCGAATTGCGGCAGACAAGTGGACCTGTCGTTATCATCACAACTCTGCAACTCGCACTTCACATTGGAAACAACGTCTGCGGACCTCCCTATGCTTTTTCTCGGATAACGCCAAGAGACATGCAATTAAAATTTTTTATTCACTTAATGTACAGCAATTTACTTCGATATCCGTATACATTGTAGAATACCGTAGCGAAGCACGGGTACATTTGCTAGTAATCAATAAATTCTGAGTATTGAATATTGAAAAGAGCAACATATTTATAAAATATGAAAATTACTGGTTATGCAAAATGGCAAGTTAACAAATGCGTCTTAAGTTCAAAACATGCTCCCTCAAAAGCAGCAATCCCATAATTATTGTTACAGGATCAAATAAAGCAACACCCACTCTAATGCTCTGAGTTCTATTTTCCAGCAATACACCAGAGGTGGCCAAATTATTAGGGTAAAAGACATAATTCTATCTTCATGTAAATTATTGAAATTTATATCCTAAACCTTGAACATGTTTGGTGGTAAAGTTACGCCTTGGGATATCCCTGTCCTCACTAATGTATTTTTTAATATAGTGGCTACAGTGAGAACCACAATGTCATTATTCAGATGGTTTAGTGTCCTTTCTGTTAGTGCTCGTGTTCTGTTGTTTATCACCTATATCTGCATATTGTTGCTGTATAGAAGTAATTAATGTGACCTATTGTTAATTCTGCATTCTGTAAGTTACCAGCCTTATTGATACTATTCATGAGTTCAGTTAATATTTTTTAAGAGTGTTATTAGAGAACTGTCAAATTTTGAGGTTATGGGGAGATGAAAGGACCTTTTGCCAGGAGAGATAGCTATTGTCAGAGAGCTACTTGTTGAGAAATGTTATTAACAGCAAGAGATAGCTTCTAGATTGCAAATATCACAGCAATCTGTTAGCAGAATTTAAAATAATGTGAAGGCAAGAGGAAGACAAAATTTCAACATTTATGAAACTGTGGGCAAAAGAAGAAACTAACCCCGAGGAGTAAGCGAAAACTGATTAATTTGTCAGTAAACAATCGCAAGCCTACTAGTTCGGATTTACATTACAAATTAGATGAGTACGGGCCATTCGTATAAACCAGGACTGTGAGACGAGAGCTGTTTAATGCTGAAATGAAAGCAAGATGACCTCGAACAAAAGCTAAGATTAATCCTTCCTTGGCTGGAGAAAGGTTTCAGTGGTCACCAGAATTGGTCATCTGGAAAAAGGCAAGTCCATGACAATTACTGCTATTCCTAAATTATCATTCATTATTCCATTTTTAACCCAATCTAAGTGATGTAACCGTACAGTACAAGTATGAAATATTTCTTTCAAACTGTACAGTTTAACGCATTTAATGCTAGGCTTATTTGTTTTATTTATCCAAAAAACACATATAAAAAAAACTTGGCTTGATTGAGAAGCTCGTTTAGATCTGGTTTCATGATGACGATTTAAAGAGTCAGTGTAAAATACTGACTGAGGGTATGCCCAGTCGAATCAAGTTAACTCATGAAAGCTAAGGGGACGCCTACCAAGTACTAAAGTCATCAAATTAAAACTGGTAATATTTTATGTGTTTAATTCTAATTATTTTAATGTTTACTGTAATAATATGGGCACATCATTATAGCCACAGATTTAGTCACCATTTTATCTAACCCAATTGCACTAATTTGTGTCAGTAGTCTCCAAAGACCTACCCTATTAAATGCCTTAGATATGTCAATCGTGATACATTTGACCTCAATCTAATATTTCTGCTATATCTTGCTGGAATCTACAAGATGAGTTTCAGTGGAATAATGCTTCCTAAATCTGAACTATCCCACTATCGGCAGCCCTGAAAATGGTTTTCCGGGGTTTCCCATTTTCACACCAGGCAAATGCTGGGGCTGTACCTTAATTAAGGCCACGGCCGCTTCCTTCCAACTCCTAGGCCTTTCCTATCCCATCGTCGCCATAAGACCTATCTGTGTCGGTGCGACGTAAAGTCCCTAGAAAAAAAATCTGTGACTATCTCCTATCAAACCAGTTGGTAATTTCATAAATGTGTGTGATATAATCAGAAAGAATGCATCCCAAGGGCTTCCATGCCACACCAGTCATGATGACTAGTGTGTAATTATTGGCTTTATGTTTAACACATTTTCTTTATACACAGGGTGCTACTACACTAATTCTGGATTCATCTGGTATAGCTGCTTCATACGTACGCTAATCAACTAAGCACTACAGATTTGGTTCTATACCTCAACGAATTGTCTTTCGTATATACCCAGAAATTATATCAATCCCACCAGCACTTCTAGTTTTTAATTTTTTCATGTTGTTTTCAATGTCTCTTTCTAATCGTACGTCCATGTGGATATTGCAAAGTGAAACTCTCAACTGCATCATGTACTACAAAAGGACATGACCATACCATTGGTGACATATCCTATGCTCACGAATGACGGGTGCGATGCCCTTTTGCTGGTGAATGATGCCTTTTTACGTGATGCAGGACTGTGATGCCCATCGACTAATAGAGTATACACATTCCCATGTTGTATAATTGCTAATCCATACCAATCCCAGTCTGTCTTAATTCAACACCATACACAGCAAGAAGACGTAGTAGAATGCAGTATATTCAGGACTTCAGATCTAGTGGCATTCTTTAGTCACAGAGTGTGCCTGTGACTTCCCTTCATCTCATCCATGCTGCCTTCATTATAATTCGCACATCACCAACTACCCCACTGTCAGCCTGTAGGCAAGATCCTGTATAGCTAAATTAACTTGGATGGAGCCATAAAATGGTTCAGATGACTCTGGTTATTCACTCTTCTTTCTGTTCATTCTAAGGCTGTGTTGTGAGAAACCAATATTCCAATATTCACCTTGATACCGCAGTCCCATTTCTGGATCTATACGCAACTGCATCATCATCTGCATGTAAGACAGTCTTAGGAACACTCAGCTTCAGGTCCCATGTAGTGGTGTCCATGTTGAGGACAAAGGGCAATGGGGACAGAGTGGAACATTGGTGTACACGCAAACTTTCACTGAGAAGTCCTCCAAGATTTTGACAGTGCAACATACACACATCTGGTGTTCCTGTGTAGCAACTTCATACAAATTATGAGCATTTCTGATACAGCATGTTCACAAGTGCAGACCAGATCACATGATCAAGGAAGGCTGCTGCTCTTAGTGCTTTTCAATTAGCATTTTGGCAGTAAAATTGCATGAGTTGTTCCAGCACCCTAAATGAAGATGCACTGGTTAGCAATACCGCGACCGATTTCGCCCAGTCAATAATGAAGGATAATCTCAAAGATCTTCTTGTGATGTGAAAAGGGAACTAATATTTACTGGACGTAACTGAATTATAACATCAAAGCATCTAAGAGTATTTATTTATTCATCTGTCATGTCGACTTGCGTATCCAGCCGTTATCTATATTATCGGCCAGTGTTGGAACTGTTACCTAACTGTGGAGGTTACCAGACCAATTTAATTCAAAGTTTCTCATCCATTATTGTCAGGCATTTGACTGGACTATGTCATGCGCTGAATTATCATTTGTAACTTATGCGCACCTTCGCGATGCACGCGTTGAATTGTGGGACTGGCTACTCGCCCAGCTCAGGGTGTGAGCTCAGTAGTCGGCAGTAGTCTGCCAGCCGCTACTCTCCAAGATGGCTGTGTTGTGTGAAGCTCCCAAGTGGACGGCTTAGCAAGAAGGGAAAGCTATTATAATGGAGCTTGACTCCGGCGGTTAAGTGATGATGTTAGGGCTAGGCCCTGTTATTTTTTGAAAGTTATCCAGTGTGCTTCAACCTAAATATTTTCTTAATGTAACATGTAAACTTGGTGCTATGAGTTAACCGTTATCGGTATGAAAAGTTTTACGTGTCTTGTAAGTTGGATATCTAAACTCCAAGTAAGTAATGAAAATTATAATTTATTGAAGGGATCCCGTTCGTTCAGACACTAGTGTGAGTAATTTCATTGTGGACATGACTATCATAAACGCAACTTTTGGTATAGTGTAACCTTGTAAGCAAAATTTGATATATATTTGAACTGAATCCGTTGGGAAAAGAAAATTAATGTAATGTAGGGAGCTCGGGACCGCTAGTTATGCATCTATGAGGTGGTATTTTGTGTAAGTGATTTTATCTTACGGTTTTGTCGGTGTGCATTATTGCCTACTGTTTTTCTTGATGTTCATAATGATGATGAATCTTATTATTATTATTATTATTACCTTTATTCTTTTGTAATTCATTTCAGTGCGTGTTTTCTCCCTTAATTTTTTCCTGGTCGGTGGTATTTGCTGTCTGATTTTGTCCTATTGCCTTCGTGGCTGATTATTTGTACGTGATTATTGTTGCATTGTTACGGGCGTTAATTAATGACACCTCATATTCGCATCGTAGCGCAATCCAGGGCCCCCTCTGTTCTAAAGTATCTAAAGCGCAGGTGAATTGGTTAAGTAAAGCTAATGTAAACTGGTACTATCACCTCTTGGATAAATAATAATAATAATTATTATTATTTTTAATAACTTAACATCTTAAAATTGAAATTTGCTGGTCGAAATTAAGTTTAATAATGGGAGTTTTCTTTCGTTGTCTTATTACTTTTCTCCCATTGTTTGGGTTCCTTGCTTTGTCTTTATTACGTCATGTCATCCCTTCTTATCTAATCTGATGATACGTATTTTTTTGGGTGGCTTTGATGATTATTATGGGATCTTGGCTTCGCGTCGGTAACGGGTAGCTCCTGTTGGGTGCTTCAGTGTTCTATTATTATTATTATTATGTGTGCACCGTTAATTGTAAATTTCCTTTAATATACTTCATTTTGTTGGGGTTGCTGTGCGATATTATTTTATTGTGTTTTCATCAAGCTCGTTTCTTTGGAGTAACGTTTATTCGCGGTTGGAGACACTAATTTTTTTTTCCTTTTTCGTGTGTCCTTGTGTGCGTCTTGTAATTTAGCATTTTTGTAGTGTAGCAAATTTCAATTTTAAAGTGATTTTATATCGCGGGCCCGCATATCGGTTGCAACCAATTTTTAAGTAACTTTAATCCTTCTGTATGTAAGGTAATGAGTTATTAATGAATTTTCAAACCTTAATTCTGGCGGAAGCCTATGTTAATGTGAGCTTCATTTCACCTTAATTTCAACTTTATTTTAAAATACTGTTTTTCTCATCTAGTTTGATTGCATTTTTAAATTTTAGAAAAAGAAATATATATTTTTATTGTTCTTATTTTATACCATTTTCAAATTACATTTACTTAGTAAATTTTCTTCATTTTAAATTTATCTGGTGTGTCATTTAGTAGCTAGCAATATTTACCTGGCAACTTGTCAAAGTTATGTAAGACCCTGGCCTTTTTATTCTCGCTTTTGCCCTCCACGCTTCATATTTTATGCTACTGCCCTTATGGTAAGTATTGTACTTGTTTTCTTCTTGATGTTTGTGCTTTTCATTTGGATGTTTTGTTTACTAATTGGTAAGGTTGCAGTAGTGTTTGGTAGCATTCGCCGTGGTTGTTGTTGTTGTTGTCCTAACAACTTGATAAGTTGCCCGGGTCAGTGTTGCTGGCTGCCAAAGGAGACCAACCTTTTAAACTTAAAAATTGTAAAACTGAAATGGATCCAAGTAATTGTGCTTAATATGTGTTTCATGTTTGATCGAGATTTGCTTGTCGCTGCTTTCTTGGCCTTGGAGTATGGCGTGGCTCTGTATCTGTGCACTTGCTGCTCTTTTTGTTTACCATGTTCCGTGGTCATGGAATCCTGTTGGTTTTGGGGTCTGCTTATTCTATACCTGCCATGTAGGGGTAAGTTGAAGACCATTCTCACTTTTATTAATAATTAATTTGAAATATTTACTTAATTTGCTTTCTGATTTAAATAATTGAAAGTTTCTTCCACATTTTACCTTAATGATGTGATGTTCTTTGACCTTGTTATCTGCAGCTTCTTGGTATACTATAGGTCTTGCTGGAATTACTGTGCCTGTCCTTGGTGGGATTTACTTGGATTAATTTGTGTTGGGTTTTGGAACTGCTGTTGTGACCCTGATTTAAATTCTAAGTGATGTTTTTATTCCAGTTTCATCCATGGTCCAGAGTGTGTGATATGAAATTGTATTGTAATAAAATTTTCTCTTGCAGTGACTGTGTACCCACCTCGCTGTTTGGCCTGAACATGTGAAATTGATTTACAATCTTGACCCATGGTGACTCACTCCTTCCACTTTAATTTTACTGTCCTGCCTTGTCCAGGTTACGATGTGTCATGTGTTATTATTCTGAGTTTATTTAATGTGGTGAGTTCTCATGTGTTGATAATTCTTGCTTGTGTACATTGGTTCATATCTGGGGCATGTGCTGTGGGATTTCTTCCTATTTTGCCTTATGTGGTCTTGTGCATGTTCCCGTTCTTGATATGGTGTTGTTGTAGGTCTGTATTGAACTCGTGGATGATTATGTCATGTGATTATGGTGTATTGATGGGAATCTCACTTGGATTTGTTGTGTTTAATGCTATTAGTGTAACCTTGGGCAGTGTTCTTGTTGTCATGTGCTCTGAAATGAGTGTCCTGATTGAACGGTGATAGGCTACGTCTGTATGGTTCATCTGAGATGGTATTATCTTTTTAATTTGATGTGTCCATGTCAGGTAGCTCTGTCAGTTCTGTTGTGGAGTGATTAATTTCAGTACCTGATGTTATTCATGTCTTGTCCTTTTGGTACTACTCATCATCTTTTATTCACCTTTTCTGCTGTGTGCATGTACTTCACTCATGTGGTCTTGTTGTAATGAGGTGTGGTCTTAATTTCCTTGTGAATCTGTGGTTTATTTGACCTGGTTAATTGTAGTCATTGTGTATTAGCTTCTTCCCCTTCCATATTTTCTGTCAGGTGTCTGTGTACTAAACTCTTGCTTTGGGTTTCATTCTCTGCTGCTCATTATGTGTGACTAGTGTCACGCATGTGTGTGATCTTCTGGTGCTGGTTAATGATATCAGTTTTGGCCATGTGCTTGAGTGAATTTTCATTCTTCCTGATTTTTCATTGCTAGTCCTGGTGGGTTGCTGCATGTGTTGATTCTTGGTTGCCCTTATCTCTTGTCGCTTTACCCACGTGTTGTTACTGATACTTCATGGTTGTTGTGTGGGCTCATTTCTGGGTTCGGGTGTGGAGAACAGCTGGCTTATAGCTTAAACGACCCTTCGGTTTTTTTCTGTGTCTTCATGTTGGGATTTTGGTTATGGATCGCGCTATTGTTGTGTGGTTACTGGTGCTGTTTGTTGCCTAATTATTGTGGAATCTGTTCTGAAATTAACCTTCTGCATTAAATCTTCCTTCCTGTTCATTTTCTGTGGGTTATGGGATTATAATTGGTAAATCTTGTCATTTCCTCAATGTACACTGTCCTGATCATGTCTTCATTTGATCTCTAGTGGTATGAGCGCTTATGTCTCTTTTGATTTGTATCCGTGGATCTGATGTTGTATGTAATTCGGTATTATTATGAAGAATTGTGTACGAGGAATTTTCCTTGCATCTGGTGGTTGTCGCTGTGTAATGTCTTCCGATTTATTTTATTTACATAAGGTATTCCTTTGTTCGTGCCTTCCGTAGTTCCTCATCTGGTTTAGTTAGGTAACCCCTTGTAATTCAGTTGCTTCTGGCTCCACCCTGCATGTTTTTGCAACTCTATATTGATGCCTGGTTGTCATCTGACTGTTCTGGGTTCTATTCCAATGAGTATGGGATCATTTGGAGTAAATCCGGCACTGTCGCTAAAATTCCTTGTCCGTCGTTGGGGTATGGGACCCAACTGATTGACTGGAGGCTCTTCTCCATCAACTTATGCGCTTTGTCATCGTGTAACCTATCACTTCTTCATCGTTTATATTTATTATATCCCGTGTATTCCGACTGCTGGTAGGGTGTCTGTGGTGATTGGCCTAATCACACAGGGTGGACTGTTGTTTTGCCACCATATTATTAGTCCTGGGTTATCCAGAGGTTCTTTTGAACACTTGATGGTTGTGATAATACACCTGTGCTCTGTATATTCAAAGATTATTTATATGGAGAGGTAACTTTCCCTGTATTTTGGCCCTTGTTATGCTGCGTTGAGCTGGTTCTGGTGGATGTAATATCTTTTCCATGTCTTTTCAGTTGTTCTCTATCGTCCTGACTGTAATTGTTGGCTGTCCTGTGGTTGTTGGCCTCAGTAATTGTTGCGTGGTAATCTCTTGCGGACACACATTGTGTACACCCCACCATCTGTTATTATGCATGCGAAGTCTCCAGTTATTGCCATCGTTGCTTCTTATTCTGGATCGATTATCCATGTGATGGCTACGTTACGGTTGCGGATGGTTGTGTTTATTGTAAAATTTTCTGCCTCTTCGTCACCTATTTTCCTATTCTTCATGTTCTGGGCTACCTGTTTTCTGTACATGGTTTGTCAGTATGTGCTCTGCTGCCTCCATTTAGTAATATGCTTTAGCTTTGTTACTCTTTGTACCCCCTGGTCATTTATCTTTCCTGTTCTTGGTCTTAAGGATCTTTCTGGTATCTGTACTGTCCTGTGGAATTATGTAATGTGTGGAAGAATGCTAGTATTACATGTAAAAGAATGTGTAAACTATAATGGTCTTCGACCTATCAAATTGCTGAGTCTATTGAATTTTACTTAACTTGCTGGGACTAAAACTGCTGTAACTTGCCACTGGATTCCATGAGCCACCTTAAATATTCAAAATTACATTTCTGGTCTCTTGTGATTAGTCTCGATACTAGTATATTGAAGTCTTGGAATATTTCAGTTGAGTTATTTTCTCCTTTTTCTTAATATGTAAGTCTTATTCAAAGGTTGGATGGGTAATACTATAACTCATGAATTGGTAATTCAAAAATTTGTGTATGTTTGCTTACTAGTCAACAAAAGAATGTAAAATAACCTCGTTATTTTGGTAATTCTTCAAATGCCAATACAAAATATGTGGTCTGGTATAATGACGTTAACGGGGTTACTTATGTGTTTAACTCGGGTGCAAAATTGGAGCTATTATCGCTGGTAAATTTGGACATGTGGAACTTGTGTAACTCCTCGAAACATAATGAAATATTACTAAGGTGTCCTGGAAACCTAGTTGGAAAAATTTTGTGTTTCCTAACATTAGTGGTTGAATCATTTCCGTTTATTATGGTCTGCTATGTACACTTGGGCCCTCTCTTTCTGCTCCTGTGTGTGGTGTTCCAGTTATTTGCGCGCGCGAGCACCCATGCATCTGCTGATCGGAGATCTAATGTGTGTGATATCTATGGTTCCCTACTACGCTCTGTACTGGTATGATAATCCTACTCTGTGTCATGTGCTGTCAACTTGTGTGGTGTGTGATGAGACGCTGGCCACGTTGCATCCCATTCTGTTCACACTCAACATGTAATCTGCTAGTATTGTGTGAAGGTCAACATTCCTGCAACCAAGTAAGACCATTCCTTGTTATTTGAACTTGAAAAAAATTTGGTGTGTCTCTTCCTGTATCCAACGTATGAAGATTTGTTTGGACATTGAAATTATCCCTATGGCATGCTATCCATTGTTTTGGGCTTGCGCCTCCCGTGTTCTGGCTTCGGGAGGGGAGGACTGTGATGTGAAAAGGGAACTAATATTTACTGGACATAACTGAATTATAACATCAAAGCATCTAAGAGTATTTATTTATTCATCTGTCATATCGACTTGCGTATCCAGCCGTTATCTATATTATCGGCCAGTGTTGGAACTGTTACCTAACTGTGGAGGTTACCAGACCAATTTAATTCAAAGTTTCTCATCCATTATTGTCAGGCATTTGACTGGACTATGTCATGCGCTGAATTATCATTTGTAACTTACGCGCACCTTCGCGGTGCACGCGTTGAATTGTGGGACTGGCTACTCGCCCAGCTCAGGGTGTGAGCTCAGTAGTCGGCAGTAGTCTGCTAGCCGCTACTCTCCAAGATGGCTGTGTTGTGTGAAGCTCCCAAGTGGACGGCTTGGCAAGAAGGGAAAGCTATTATAATGGAGCTTGACTCCGGCGGTTAAGTGATGATGTTAGGGCTAGGCCCTGTTATTTTTTGAAAGTTATCCAGTGTGCTCCAACCTAAATATTTTCTTAATGTAACATGTAAACTTGGTGCTATGAGTTAACCGTTATCGGTATGAAAAGTTTTACGTGTCTTGTAAGTTGGATATCTAAACTCCAAGTAAGTAATGAAAATTATAATTTATTGAAGGGATCCCGTTCGTTCAGACACTAGTGTGAGTAATTTCATTGTGGACATGACTATCATAAACGCAACTTTTGGTATAGTGTAACCTTGTAAGCAAAATTTGATATATATTTGAACTGAATCCGTTGGGAAAAGAAAATTAATGTAATGTAGGGAGCTCGGGACCGCTAGTTATGCATCTATGAGGTGGTATTTTGTGTAAGTGATTTTATCTTACGGTTTTGTCGGTGTGCATTATTGCCTACTGTTTTTCTTGATGTTCATAATGATGATGAATCTTATTATTATTATTATTATTACCTTTATTCTTTTGTAATTCATTTCAGTGCGTGTTTTCTCCCTTAATTTTTTCCTGGTCGGTGGTATTTGCTGTCTGATTTTGTCCTATTGCCTTCGTGGCTGATTATTTGTACGTGATTATTGTTGCATTGTTACGGGCGTTAATTAATGACACCTCATATTCGCATCGTAGCGCAATCCAGGGCCCCCTCTGTTCTAAAGTATCTAAAGCGCAGGTGAATTGGTTAAGTAAAGCTAATGTAAACTGGTACTATCACCTCTTGGATAAATAATAATAATTATTATTATTTTTTTTTAATAACTTAAAATCCTAAAATTGAAATTTGCTGGTCGAAATTAAGTTTAATAATGGGAGTTTTCTTTCGTTGTCTTATTACTTTTCTCCCATTGTTTGGGTTCCTTGCTTTGTCTTTATTACGTCATGTCATCCCTTCTTATCTAATCTGATGATACGTTATTTTTTTGGGTGGCTTTGATGATTATTATGGGATCTTGGCTTCGCGTCGGTAACGGGTAGCTCCTGTTGGGTGCTTCAGTGTTCTATTATTATTATTATTATTATTATGTGTGCACCGTTAATTGTAAATTTCCTTTAATATACTTCATTTTGTTGGGGTTGCTGTGCGATATTATTTTATTGTGTTTTCATCAAGCTCGTTTCTTTGGAGTAATGTTTATTCGCGGTTGGAGACACTAATTTTTTTTTCCTTCTTCGTGTGTCCTTGTGTGCGTCTTGTAATTTAGCATTTTTGTAGTGTAGCAAATTTCAATTTTAAAGTGATTTTATATCGCGGGCCCGCATATCGGTTGCAACCAATTTTTAAGTAACTTTAATCCTTCTGTATGTAAGGTAATGAGTTATTAATGAATTTTCAAACCTTAATTCTGGCGGAAGCCTATGTTAATGTGAGCTTCATTTCACCTTAATTTCAACTTTATTTTAAAATACTGTTTTTCTCATCTAGTTTGATTGCATTTTTAAATTTTAGAAAAAGAAATATATATTTTTATTGTTCTTATTTTATACCATTTTCAAATTACATTTACTTAGTAAATTTTCTTCATTTTAAATTTATCTGGTGTGTCATTTAGTAGCTAGCAATATTTACCTGGCAACCTGTCAAAGTTATGTAAGACCCTGGCCTTTTTATTCTCGCTTTTGCCCTCCACGCTTCATATTTTATGCTACTGCCCTTATGGTAAGTATTGTACTTGTTTTCTTCTTGATGTTTGTGCCTTTCATTTGGATGTTTTGTTTACTAATTGGTAAGGTTGCACTTCTCATATACAATTGGGGGCAAATTGTATGGTAATTTGCACATTCTGCTGGATCATCATTTTGCTTAAAAATAGGCACAAGGAGTTTCATAGCCCAATGACTGGGAACAGAGCCAGAGTCAACTCTGGCACTGAACAAGCTTGTCAGCCAGTTGATAATGACTTCTGAAAGTTTCTACAACTTCCAGAAGTTTGGTGGAAGGTCATCTGGTCCTGGCTCTTTTTTGGTTCTTCATACTCCTAATGGCACTGTCGAGTTCCTTCGATGTGACACGTAAGATGGTACTTACCATCAGCAATAGGGTGATGAGGGAAAAGAATGCAGGAAATCACTACAAAAGCTGTTGTCATTGTTTGAGGATTTCTTGTTTCCCCTGTAATCACTAGTTATTTTTGCCTCTAATGCACTCAGAGTGCTCAATAATTGTGTCAATTTTGGTCAGCTGGAAAATAGTTTTTCTCCTTCCTTTTATTTCAGTGGTGTAAAGTGTTTATCAGAACTATACCGATAAAAAATCAAGGATGCTCTTCGTGTTATGTTAAGAATAATGGTTCAATCAGACTAGCGGGAAAAATTTTCTTTGAGAAAATAAGGTTAAATTGTTACTTCCGGGTGCACAATTCAAACTGACGAGCTGCTGCCATGTTTCGTGGAAGACAAGGGTAGGAAGGGGCTGTGGAGTGTATGCTGCGCGTATGAAAAATGTCCTCATACGACTTCAATAGGATTGTCTCTAGCAGGCAATATCCACAGGTCATTTATTAAATAGCTGCAACTGCACACACAGTTAAAGAACACACTGGATTTAAGGCACAATTGTCAGTCAAGGAAAGCACCAGATTGTTTCTCCTTTCGTCTGTTTGTCGCAGTAATATTCTATACTAATTTACCTGCTCAAAGGTGCAAAGCTACCGCATCGCGATTGTATTGCTTCACTCACAAAATTGTAAATTCAATGAAATACTGAACGAAGGAATCAACATGCTCAATGGCTTGATTACAGTAGATGTTCGATATTGCCCCCTCCTACTTTGGTTCATAATTCATAATGGTGTAGTAGTGAGTGCCTTTGGACTCTGTCCAGAATGTGTAGTGTGTGACGAACGTCTTAGAAAGCTACCTGTATTCTTGGGGTTCACACAGTAGTCAATTAGTGTAGAACAAACTGCCTGCAGGCGCTTGACAGTCACTGTGCAAAACGAACGAGAAACTTGTGCATTCGCATCGAGCATTACCTCTCTCACTTTTCACTTCCCCTCTCTTCCTTCTTCTGATGCACAGCGGCTGACTCTCTGGCATAGCAAATACAATAAATGCATCTATTTGAGCTGCATACGCGGAAGTAACAAGGTCACTTCATGTCCTCAAAGAGAAGCATTTCCCCGGGAATCTGACTGCACCATCATTCTCAACATCACACGAAGAGCATGCACGATTTCTTTGTCAGTATAGTTCTGATACACCTTGTACACAGGTCATTACAGTGAGTGTGCCTCAATACAGCGAGAGATTTCTTAGCCAACATGTTCGGCAATGACAATTTTTTCCCTGTGTTCTGGAGTCTTTTGTAAACCCAGTTTATATACAGTATGTCTTTGTCTTTTCCTACACCTCTTCTTGGACTGGAATCATCCATAAAAACGTTTGATTTTCAATACGGTAGGAACTAGGTTACGTTGTACCCAACTTTACTATGATGGTTTTAGTGAAAGATCTGTAGGAAGTGTCCACATTTATCAATCGCATTCAGGTCAACGAGAGGAAAATTTATCCTGTCTGCCAGGGTCTTCTTCCAGTCTTTAAACTTCCACCACTTGATCTTCTCGGGGGCATTTATCCCTCCACCTCTACGATGCATAGAGGTCCTTAAATCTGCTATGACTACCTTATGCTGAGGTGTTACACAGTCAGATGATATGACATCCACATCTTTTCTTAGTCAGAGATCACGGCGCCGAACAACAGAAGGTCAATTTGGTTGCCGCAGTCACAAGAAGTAGAGGTGATGAGGTGATTGATGCAATTTTGAAGAATGTACTACCAGAAACCAAGTCATTTGCCTCTGTCAAATCTAAAATATGAGTTCCATCATTATATCAGATACCATAGTTATTACCACCATGGCAGCTATAATAATTCTTAGTGCGACCAAGATGCGCATTCATATCACCATGGAGAAGAGGGAATTCATCTTCAGGACACGCTGAAACATGATCTCGTAGCTCCTGCAATGCTGTTCCTTATCTAGGCCATCACAGCCAGATTGTGATAGAGAAAACACAAGTTCAAGAGGATGCAATGTTGAGTGTAATTGACATAAGACTGTCTGAATAGTGCTGAACCTCAGCAACTCAATCTTGCAGGCTTGGACACACAATGAAATCAACAACATTCCTGCTGGATGTACCCTGGTAGATAAGTTCACAGACAATGTCATGAGATTTCTGGCCTTTCCAAAGCAAGCAACTTACTACCGAAGTAACATAGCTACTCTTCAATTCTGAACCGGACCTACATTATCCTAATTACAACATGTTAACTGAAACAACAGAATTCTAGTGAGAGCTCAATATCTAGGAAGATATCTCTTTTACAATGAAAATATTATGTAATAATAAAGCAAGCTTAATATTCACTAATAAAATAACTGCACTACGATAATTCTAAGTCACATTTAGATGTCGTTCCTAGACATAACATACAAAATATTTTCAATAACCATCCTTAATAGGATAAGTTTACAACTTCATTTCCTCAAAGAGAAGCATTTCCCCGGGAATCTGAACTAGGAGAATATCAAGGAGGTTTCAGACCCTGGAGGAGCTGTCCTGATCAGATCATGAGTCTTAAGTTGATAATGGACTATAACAGGAGAAGAAACAGAGATATGGTGATAACATTTGTAGATTTCAAGAAAGCTTATGATTGCATCCATAGAGAATCTCTGTTTAAAATTTTAAGACACCTTGGACTACACCCCAAATTAATAAACATGATAAAATTGACTCTCACCAATACCAAGTCAAAAGTGAAGTTTAGGGGTGAAACATCAGAGACATTTGAAATTAAAACTGGACTACGGCAGGGAGATAGGCTCTCACCACTATTATTTAACTGTGCTCTAGAAATGGTAATGAGGGAATGGTTTAGAAAATGTCCCCCCAAAATAAAGATTGGCTGAAAAATCAAAACAAATTGCCTGGGTTTTGCTGACGATTTAGCATTACTAGCAGTGGACATAAAAGAAGCAAAAACCCAGATATCAGAACTTGAAAACATTGCAAATAAAATTGGCCTCAAAATATCATTTGAAAAAACAGAAATTATGCCCCAAAAACCAACACAGCTAAATGAAGTCACCATAAATGGTAATAAAATCAAAATAGTAACTCAGTTTAAATATCTTGGAGAAGTAATAACGCATAACTTAAATGAAAAAATCTCAATCCAAGTAAGAACAAATAGATTAGCTAAAGCACAAAAATTAACATGGGATATCTACAAAAAGAAATGTCTATCAATAAATACAAAAATAAAACACTACAACACAGTTATAAAACCGGAAGTTACATATGCAGCAGAAACACTCTTTTACCTGAATAAACAATCAAAGACTGACAGACTTCAGAAAATTGAAAGGAGGATTGGAAGAACCTGTATCAACAAAAAATATCAGAAAGATGGACAGTGGCGGTTAATACCTAACAAAGTCGTGTACAAAGAGCTAGAACCCATTACAGATACTATGCGTAAGAGGAGACTGGGATTCTTTGGACATATCATGAGGATGCAGGACTCGAGACTTCTGAAACAACTAGTACAACACAATCTCGTCTCAAAAAATACCACAACAGGATGTAAATGGATCAGAGAAGTAAGAGAGGAACTGAAGGAAATAGGCCTTACAACAGAAGACACCAAAAATAAGATAAAATTGAATACAAAACTCAAGAATACAAACCTCCGCTTTACCCTTACACAAAACAAACCAACAACACGCACATTTTCAACTGAGGAAAGGGCACGAAGATCGGAGCATCTGAAGAAGTACTGGGAGGACCGCAAAGCCCGAACAATCCCTTCAAAGAGACCTGAACGACGGACTGACTAAAGTTATCCTATGTGGTCATAAAAGAAGAAGAAGAAGAAACCAGAAATATTCTTAAAATATGAATCTATGGAACTTATGGGCCTGTAAATTTTCATTGACTGTGTACATAATATTTGGTTTGCTTGGTTTATGAAAGAGAAGAAAAAGTGAAAAGCTTGAATGTAATGAACAGTCGAATTCATGAATTTAAGCCTTATTAAAGAAATTTAATTAAACATAACCTACAGCATATTGGTTTTCTTAAAGATTTCACCAAAGAACAATTTTTTTATTATTGTTTTACATCACACCAACACAGATAGGTCGTATGGCGATGATGAACTAGAAAATGGCTAGGAATGGGAAGGAAGCAACTGTGGCCTTAATTAAGGTACAGCCGCACCGTTTGTTTGCCGTGAAAATGTGAAATCATGGAGAACAAAGAAGCAATTGCTTGAATTCCTCCTCTTCCATTACTTATTGTGAGAATATCTTAATATGTAATTTCAAACAATACATTAAGTAAGTTTTTATTTTTTTAAATCGGATTTTACAGATACCCAGATTTACATGCGAATAAGTTTTCACATACAAGTCCAAAACTTAACCATACATGGGGTTATTTTGGAAAAGTAAAATAGAACGCCAAATCACATGCACATCTTTCAAATTACATGCAAAACGTGCTTTCCTCCCTTGAAGTCAAAATGGGCTGCCTACCTATGGTCTTTGGTTAGGATCGAGGTAGCCCTTACTTCTTTGCAGCTTCTCCGTATGTCATTCCCGAAGAATCCCTTTAAGAGATTTATCAAGCATAGCTGCATTGTAATTATGATAGACCATGCTTCAAAGTTTGTGCTTATATTCTTGCAGCACTGTCAGAAGTAACCCCACAAAAGCACCCTACTCAGAAAAACTGCCAAAGACATGATTCTTGAGGTGATCAAGCTAATGCAAGTTGATCCTAACAGAAGTTCAGTTGTTAGAAAACACTCAGATACAACTCACTGCATCTAACATTTTGTTGACAATGTGAACATTCAGTACCACATGATACAACAAGCAAATTTTCCCACTGAAAGACAAGAAATAGGTTAATCACAATAGTTCTATGAACTCCAACTGTCCTATATCAATGCAGATCTATCCATATTGAGAAACATAGTGTACGCTTGTTTGAAAATAATCCCACGTCCAGAATTATGCCATGGAATATTTAGAAGCCAATACTCAGAGAAATGTAAGAAAAAACTAGTAAATTGTAGGGTAAATGCTCTAAAAGGGAATCATGAATCAAAGGTATCTGAGCATATGCTCATGGGTCAATTTATCTCCAAAGGGGAGAGATTGGGTTGGATGAAACACATTTCAATGACACATGGATGAATTATCAAAAAACAAATAGTAAATTTAATGATTATCATTATTTTACTGTAAAACCAATTATAGTATTAAAATTAACAGCTAAAAGATAGCTGGGCATCTCAGAAAAGT
Source organism: Anabrus simplex (assembly GCF_040414725.1). Classification (NCBI taxonomy): domain Eukaryota; kingdom Metazoa; phylum Arthropoda; class Insecta; order Orthoptera; family Tettigoniidae; genus Anabrus; species Anabrus simplex. The sequence continues at coordinate 13,133,664 of NC_090278.1, read as the reverse complement.
TAACTGTTAATAATGTAGAATGACACTGTGCAAGCACTGTACAAATCTACAGATAGTATCAATTTAAAGTTCTACACAACAATTTATACTGAAAATCAGATTTTCACACCACACACAGGATTTCTACAAACCAATTTTATTAATTCAATAACACATCTATATATCAAAATATTACATTTTTTATACTTCTGTATCGTTTATACAGTAGTATATACTTTTGAAATAAATCTTTCATCTACAACATATTATACCCGTATATTTTGGAATTGTCACAAAAGCCTAATTTAATTTGGTCAGTGGGTCAATTATAACAGCTGTGATGAAAGCCAGAATCAGATAACTATGGAGAAAGTCGCCTTTAAGCTCATAGCTGCATGACAGCGTGGTGACCGTACCTTTTTTTCGTATTGGTCAGGAGCCTAGCATGTGACAGATATGAACAGTTAACATTTTCAATGCTAGCACCGCCCGGCAAGTTTTCAGAACTCTTTCAGAGACCAGCTTCAAACCATAATATTTTAATAAGACGTGAAGAAAATTTATGATTGTTTGCCAACTAATCGCCACTGCTAAAGTCATTAACAAAATAAAAAAATAATCGAGGCTCAAATAAATCAGCTTTCATACTGCTCTACTTTAGAGTACAACTTCACATCACTTTTCCACTACAATTCTATAAGATATTCTATGCCAAGTGATGTTTATTAGCCATAATGTCTTACAAAAGGAACACATTATTTCATTATCTGCAGGACACAACCACTACAGTATTAATTCCAGAACACGAGTAGTATGCATAAATCATCTGAACCCAAAAGTTAAGTGTCGACTGACATTTAAATAGGCATGGTTGGAGCACATATTAATGCACCGTTTTAGTTTCAGTGTGTATGGGAAAGCCTACTGTTACAAGAAGCCTGCAAGACAAGGAACTAGGGGAATCATCATGCTGCTTGCAAAAGGAATCTCTACTTTCATCATGGTGCACCCTGCAAGGTATATTCCTTCCAGAATGTGCTACTAAAAGGGGAGATCCCACCACAACCTAAAGGGTGCTAAAGGACCAATCATGAGACTTACCAGCCAGGACTGGATCAAATTCCATCATAAAAATGTAAGTAATCTTTTAGAATATTAATTTCCTTTTAAGAAGGACTTCATTCTTTTTGCTAGTGGCTTTACGTTGCACCGACACAGATAAGTCTCATGGCGACGATGGGATAGGAAAGGCCTTAGGAGTTAGAAGGAAGCAGCCTTGGCCTTCATTTGCCTGGTGCAAAAATGGAAAACCACGGAAAACCATCTTCAGGGCTGCTGACAGTGGGATTCGAACCCACTATCTCCCGAATGCAAGCTCACAGTCGCGCGCCTCTAGCCGCTCGACCAACTCGCCCGGTGGACTTCATTCTTGAACTAATATCTTCTATTACTTTGTTTTGATACAGATCCTTTTGATATACTTACTGGTGTTGGTAAATTTTGTGAATGATTGAAATACACTCATGTCTATAAAATCCAGAGCACCTTGAAAGCCTAGAGATGGGAAGTTTATATTCACAGTACATGTGCACCAGTATGTTCTAAAGAAATGATTAGCATTTGAAGCCTGTCAACCCTCAAGTTCAAGGTCCACATCGATATCCCTGAGCACAACCACCGACTGGTCAATTGTGCCTGCAGCTCTTGTTATCGCTATAAACATAAACCGAAGGCAATGGATCAGTGTGACTTGAGCAGACGTGTGGAATGCCTTGCAGACGTATGCAAGAAAAGTACTGCCAAATGAGTTTGAAAACGGGCGCATTATTGGCATGAGAGAACGTGATGGATCTATCCGGGAAATTGCTGCTCGTGTGTGAATAAGTGTGTTGGCAGTTCAACTAGTGTGTAAAAAAAGTCACAGAAGGCCGTAGAACACAACGAGTTGAGTCTGGTCGCACCACCCAGACCATCCAACCACCCCGCCCCACCTCCTGATAAGATCAACACCTCATTTGAATGGCACTGCAGCACAGATCTGAGTTCTCCTTGGCTCTGACAATACAGTGAAACACATCGTACACTATCAGGAGTGACAGTTCATCCCCGTTTATTACCATCTGCCAACCTAAAGGGGCTAAAGGACCAATCGTGAGACTTACCAGCCAGGACTGAATCAACTTCCATCATAAAAATGTAAGTACCCCTTTTGAATATTAATTTCCTTTTAAGAAGGACTTCATTCTTTTTGCTAGTGGTTTTACGTCGCACCAACACAGATAGGTCTTATGGCAACGATGTGATAGGAAAGGCCTACCTTTGGCTAATGAGCATAAACATGCTAGACTGCAATGGTGTATGGAACAACGTCCCTGGGGACAGGAATGGCAGCAGATAATGTTTTCGGACGAATCCAGGTTCTGTCTGTTTGAAAATGATGGCCGCATTTTGGTTCACTGCAAACGGGGGAGAGGCATCACAATGACTGCTTTCATGCAAGACATACAGCGCCAACTAAAAGCATTATGGTGTGGGGTGCAATTGGTTACAACCACAACCACAGTTGGTGCATGTACAGGTCACTACTACTAGTTTGGCCTACGTGAATAACATCCTGCGACCCGTAGTAATACCCTTTCTGCACGACACACCAGACGCACATTTCAGCATGACAATGCGCGACCCCATGTCGCTGCACAAACACGTGCTTTCTTGTTGTGCCATAATGCCAGACTGTTGCCCTGGCCCAACAGATCACCGTACTTGTCACTAATTGAAAATGCATGGGATGTGGTGAAAGGATGGGTGCGGCGCTGTGACACAATGCCAACCACCAACGGTGAAATGTGGAACCAGGTGAATGCAGCATGGATGGCTATATCCCAGGATGCCACTCGCGCCTAATACGTGTTGATGCCATTACAGATGAAATAAGTTATCAGTACCCTTGGACGAACCAGTACTTTAAGTTCATTAGAAGAAAAAATGTTTAAAATCCTCAACCTGATCCGGAATTGATGAAGAGCTTTTCTTTCACTGAAGACTAAGTGTGAACGATTAGCACAAACTACGTTAACTGAATGTGGAGTAAAAATGCAACAAATCTTATAAATAAAGTTGTTCGTGTCCGTTTGTTTGTTTGTTTGTTCCACCATCACGTCGAAACGGCTGGATAGATCTCAACCAAACTTCATATTTAGAGTATAATCATCCCGGGGAAGGTTTCGATATGCATATCATTTTAAAATCTTTGAAAAGACGGGGGTTTTATAGGAAAACCATTTTCTCTTATACTATTATAGGCAAAATATCAAATTTGTCGTATAAGGACGAGACAAAGCTCAATTAAATCCTCTTGACGCAAAGAACAAAACTTGGTAAGCCCTATGGGCCCGAAAACCATGTTCTAAGGCCCTAAAACCAACCGTTATGGAGATATTGGCACCACACTACCCCTGCTCTAGGAATCGGACAAAGAAATGAACTGCCGTAACCATGGCAACGTCAGATCCAGGATTCTAGAGCAGTGAGATTATGTATGTACGTTTGGGCATAGCTGCCAATCAAAATTGGTACAAATAAGACTTAATATCTGGAAAAAATATACTGTTGTGTAAGGCACTCATAGGACTCCTTTGGGCGGTGATGGAAAAGGGGTGAAGTACGAGTATAAAAATCTTACTATATATAGAAATGGAAGTGTGTGTGTAAATGACACCTCCTAAACCACTGGAGCAATTTCAACCAAACTTGGTACACGTATTACTTACTATCGGGAGATGATCACTGTGGGGGGTAAGCCATCCCTAGCGCCCCTAAGGGAGAGGGTCGGGGGGGCGGGGGGTAATTAAAACAATAATCGAGAATAGTGTCGAATTCATAGTTTTCGGGGTCGCTGAGTTGAAAAGTAATACTCTAGAACTTTTTTAGTCCAGCCCCCTTTTAGGTGGGGAGCAAAGGGGGGGGTGAGATATAGAAATAATTAAAAACAGTTTCGAATCCATAGATTTCAGGGCCTCTGAGATGAATAGTATTACTCCGGATTTTTGCAAGTCCAAGTGGGGAGCGAAGGGGGTATGATATAAAATTAATCGAAAAACTACATATAAAAATATTATCTTCTTCTTACTATATACAAAAATTTATGTATGTGTGTGCGTGGGTGTGTAAATGACACATCTCCTCCTAAACCACTGGAGTAATTTCACCAAACTTGGTACACTTATCAATTAGTATCAGGAGACAAACCGCGTGAGGGTAAGACACCCCTAGCACCCTTATGGGCAGGGGGTGAGGGGGGTGGTATAAAAATAATCTAGAATATTATTGAGTCCGTAGCTTTTGTGGTAGCTGAAATAATTAGTGACACTCCGAATTTTTTAAAATTCATGTTCAGCCCCCTTTAGGGTGTGGGTGAGGGGGAGTGAGACATAAAAATAATCGAAAACAGTGTCGAATCTACAGTTTACTGGGTCACTGAGATGAATGGTGACAATCCAGATTTTATCTCTCTTAGTGGTAGAGGGCGGGAGGGCGACAGTCTCATTGACAGTTGAAATCTTGTACATCGTATCTATAGTGCGACGGCTAAATACATATAGTTATCACTTATTAATTTTTGACAGGATCAAATACTTCCCAGTCGATTCAAGCTTCCATAAGAACAAAGTTTTACTCGAAAACTAAATAATCTAAAACTTGAAATCAAACACATCTAAATAATTTTAAAACTACATAATAGATCATAACATAGCAAACTGCAAGTCAGAAAGGAATTCTATAAAAATTCACATCACACATAACTAACTGGTAATGCAAATCTTAAAGGTAAATATTCAGAAACTGTCCGGGCAACGCCGGGTACTAGAGCTAGTTTAGTATAAAGTGAGGTCGTGACATACGTGTACCTCAAAAAAAAAATGACTGCAGGAACATGCTGATTAGACTTGCAAGTATTTGCTGTGGCATGAAATACAAAGTTCATTGTTTTTACAATTAGCCTAGTATGCACATCTCAGCAAAAGAACATTGGCGATAAGTGCAAGTTGACTAGACTTGGAAGTGACTTATTTGCTAAGACAAGGGAATATAAAGTTTATTGTTCCCGCATTGAGCTCTGGGCTGACTGCTGACCTTGGACTGCTGACTACCATAATAACTAAAGGATTGTGCATTAAATTCAAAACACACAACCTTCGAGCTAAAAGACATTAACGCATCACTGAAAAGACTTGGAATCGAACCGGCCGCTTCTTTACATGGGCAAGAAAAACCATGCTAACTAAATGTCTGTACATTAAAAGCTTATGAGTTTAATTGAAATACATCCGGTTTGACTTCGTTTCGAGGTGGGGACAAAAATAATACTCGCTTTACGTCCTACAAACTACACTCCTAGATTTGAAAAGTTTATAATAATAATAATTTTGAAGATCCAAGCTGCTTTGATGCTGAATACTCAACATTCATGAACAATAAGAAAGATAAGGCCACCACTTTAACCGCCTGTTGCAATCCCCGCCTCAAACAGTTTTTCAAGATGCTGACGAGCCAGAATTTTGTCCAGCAAGTTTTGTTTTATGTGCCAGTAAATCTAATGACACAAAGCTGACGTTTTTAAACACCTACAAATACCACTGGGCTGAGCCAGAATCGAACCTGCCAAGTTGGGGTTAGAAGCCTAGCGCCTTAACTGTCCAAGCTACTCAGCCCGACAATTCAACTATTAAGTGCCAAAAACACACAGACACTAATAATGATGAAGATAATAATAATAATAATAATAATAATAATAATAATAATAATAATAATAATAACTTGGAGGATCCAACTCACCTTTGTACTGAATACTCAACATGAATACCCAATAAGAAAAAACCTGGTGCCGGAATTTAGTCCCACAGGAGTTTGCGTCTTATCATAATCACCTACCTGGTAATGAATAATAAAATCCCCGACCCAGCTGAGAATTACAAAATCTAACATATTTAAGTCAACCTCGATTACATGCACACACAATAATAATTTGGAGGATCCAACCCACCTTTGTACTGAATACTCTACATGAATACCTAATAAGAAATAGAACTGTGGTGCCAGATTTTAGTCCCACAGGAGTTCGCGTCTTATCAGAATTACCCAATAAGGATTAAAAAACAACCTAACTGGGAATTACAAAATCTATAATGTTTAAACCAGCCTGGATTACACCTACATGCACATTATCTCTGTAATATTCAATCATTAACAAGCAAAGTGCTAGTCCTGAACCATAGAAATGTTCCACATTCAGCTGTCAGAGACCAAAAGGGTTACTCTCTTGTAGTTTCTAACAACTAGGCTCACAATAATAATGCTGGCAAGTAAACAGGAAGTTCCTTGTTACTGCATTCTTTGGACCTCACAAGCTAGATGTGTGCATGAAACTCCAGAACTTTTAGAGCTTGTCAGCATTATTATTGTGAGCCTAGTAGTTAGAACCTACAAAACAGTAATACCTTTGGTCTCTGTCAACTGAGTGTGGAACACTTCTTTGGTTCAGGACTAGTACTTTGCTTGATAAGATTGAATATTACGGAAATAATGTGTGTGTAGGTGCAATCCAGGCTGATTTCAATATTCTAGATTTTTTAAATTCCGGGCTGAGTCGGTGATTTTACTGTTTAATGAGTAATCCTGATAAGACACAAACTCCAGTGGGACTTATTATTAGTGTGTGTTTTTGGCACCTGATAGTTGAATGAAGGGCTGAGTAGCTTAGACGGTTAAGGCGCTCGCCATCTAACCCCAACTTGGCAGGTTCGATTCTGATTTAGCCCGATGGTATTTGAAGGTGTTCGAATACATCAGCCTAGTGTCGGTAGATTTACTGGCACGTAAAAGGAAATTTGCAGGACTAAATTCTAGCACGTCACCGTCTTCGAGGACTGTTTGAAATGGGGATTGCAATTTCAGCACTTAGCAAATTAACTGCCAAGCTGAGTAGCTCGAACGGTAAAGTGCTTCCCTTTTCTTCCTTAGTTTGCATGTATGTTGAGTATTCAGCATGAAAGCAGCTTGGATCCTCAAAATTACAATTATTATTATGATTTGCAAACTTTTCAAACGTTGGAGTGTAGTTAGTAAGACGTAAAATTAATATTATTATTGTCCCCACCTCGAAAGGAAGTAGAACTAGAAGTGCTTCGATTAAGCACACAAGGCTTTAATGTACAGTCAATTAGTTAGCATGCATAGTTGCTTTCCAACTAAAGGACCACAGCTCGATTCCTTGTTGGGTCAGCGATTTATTTAATTTCTTGTATCGAATTTAATGTACAATCATTTATTTACTATGAAAGTCAGCAGTCCAAGAGAAGGAGTACCAAATTCGATTCCCAGTTGGGGTGGGATTTTTTAATTTCTCGCCGCTCATACATCAGGTGTTTTGAATTAAATGGATGCTTTCAATGTCCAGTCATTTCCTTAGCACGATACTCAGCAGTGAAAATGCGAAGAGCCCTGGGTTCCATTCCAAATCATGTGCAATGCGAACATATTTTTCAGTCTGAACAAAAAGTTTTCTTCCCTAAGTGATGTCAACAGTATTGTTAGCTACTAAACATCACTTACATTTCAAATCTATAAGCTCAAAATGTTACAATAAAGAATTCAAGAGTTCCAAAAACTAAAAACAAACAGCGTGTTATGCTTCAGCTCACATACTAGCATCTTTGACTCTACAGCCACTCGGCTTCAACACCTTGAAGTAACTTTATATAGGTATGCCCCTATGTATAATGCACATGTATTAAACCATTCACCATCTCCCCAGTCCTGTACCACCATCTTGTTCCAAGTTCAGCTCTGAGCACTACACCATGCAGTAGCTCATTCCATTTAGCCCTTCTATCCTTCTGCCATTTAGCACTTTTCCTTTTAGTCCTTCAGCCATTTAGCCCTTTTGTCTTATAACCATTAAACCCTTTGGCCCTTTTGCAGTTTCCCATGACCTAAGGCCACCTTTCAACATTATCACCCTATGAATGAAGCATATGTTTTAAGCCTTATACCAATTCCCCAGTCCTATTAAAACAAAATATGTGGCTACCATCTTGTTCCAAGAACAGATCCAAAAGACCCTGGACCTTGCCCCATCTTGTCTAGTACAGTTAAGCCTGGGATCGAAACTCAAACTCGAGTCTGTAATTCCCCTGTAAAGTTAAGCCTACGCTTGAATCCAGGGCCCGTGAGGTGAGGCCTAAAGTTGAATGTGTGCCTCTTAGGTTAAGCATGCACTCTTCACTAAGCCCTTTGTTTCAATTTCCTGCTCTTAAGACAGCACATTCTGTGTGGCAGAGGCCTCTCCCAGAGGCGTTTGGTGGCAGTGGCCAGCAAACCTGTGAATAATATCTACTAATACCTTCTTCTTTCAGGAATACTTCAACCACATTCCATACCTTCCAAGGTCACTGAAGAATATCTTCAACGTATTATATACTTATACTGTAGAAATATGTGAGTGTTGATTTTCAATTCAAAAAGACTTTAATATTGAACAACATCAATAAGACTTAATTTTTGTAATTTTTGTGATTTTTGAGCAGTTATGTTTTAAAATAAATGTAGTCTCCTGTTGTACTTTGTTTCATTTGCCAGATGTGTTCCAAGTCCCGCCACATCTAGAAATGCCAGAAATATTCTGCATAGGTTGAATGTTAATATATTGACCCCAAGCTACTCTGCACCCAATTGGTGAACACGGGGAATCCTACGGTAGACCATCTGAGTCAGCATATCTTTGATACTCTAGGTTACTACTTTTAAGTGCTTGCAGTATTACACTCTTCAGTGATAATCCTAACAGTTTTCGTTGCATTCAGTCTGGTCAAACCAAGCAATTCCTTGTCAGATTACCACATGGATAGGGATGTCCTCGTATGTACCGAATAGTACAAGAAATTTTACATAGTGAAGATAACTCCCTCAATTTGTAACAGCAATGCCTGAAAGAACAACTGGTACTAAATTCACCCTACTGTCGAAACAAAAAGGCACTGCTTGAAATGGGCAATGGATGAATCAGTAAGAGAGTCTTCACTGTAACCAAACGATATTGCACAGATTCAAATAGGAATTTTCAAAGGTTATAATTACATTGTCATTAAAACGGGGGTTATCTTCTATAACAGCGGCCGCAGTCAGATATATCAGAGTCCAACATCTCACTTCAGACCTAAGTGCCCATGCCCTAATTTCCTTTTCTGCCTTGAATCATCCTTAACAAGCTTATGACATCTTTTGCACAGGTTCTTAATATCCCATAACCAAAATTAATAGAAACAAATATTTGAGAAATGTAACATTTCCTTAATGTTAAATGCGAGTTTTGCCCTATTTTGAATTATGTGAATTCAAATAGACGATTGTATTGCTGTAATGGAATAATTTTCAGAACTGGAAATTTCTTCCATTAAATGTGGGTTTATGCTAAATCAAGGTCACGCAAAACTGCGGCTATACTGTAATATGAACTATGTTACTGCTTCATTTACATTATGTAAAACCTATGTATATCTATAGGCCCATAAGCTCATTAAGATTTCAGTGGGTTATCTTTATAATACTTCCGGAAAATGTACATTTCAATTAATGTATTCCAGATTGAGTAACATAATGAGAATTGCACTTGGACCCACAAGATATGCCCGTCAGAGGACAGGTGTTGGCAACGAAGTTATTCATCATTGATAAAATGATGGAAACAACTTTATGGGAAACAAATAGTGAAATGGAGAGGGTTTTTGTAGATAAAGGAAAACCTACAAGCCCCTTTATTTGATAAAGCTCGAAGAAGTTTTAGGTATGTGCGATTTATACAATTTAGTTATAATGGCAGTTTTTGTCTTCACTGTTGACCGCTAATAATCACAAACAACAATGACATGAACTTATCTATATTTACAGTCTTGGTTTTGCTAGCCGGAGTCCAGAAATCAGCTGGCAAATCACTTCATGAATTATTCAAGGACGCATGTCATCTTATCCATCGAGCTATAATGTTTGTGTTTGTTCCATACGAAAATATTACTGTGGAAGAACAGAAGGTTCGCTTTAGGGGAAAATGGCCCTTAAAGTAATATTTACCGACAAAACCAAGCATAAAATACGGAATAAATCTATGGCTCATCTCAGATTTGGACACAGATTATATGTGCGCGCTGAAGTTTACAATGGAAATCAATAAACGGACAGAAAGAAGTGAACCAGGGAAGGAATGTGGTATTGAGACTTGTCAGGAATATTAATGAAACAGGGAGAATCGTCACTACATACAATTTCTTCACCGGATTCACCCCGGCTAGTGAGCTCCTGAAAGAGAACCACATTTTCAACAATGACTGCTTTGTTCTTTTTAAAAATAACTGATCATAACTTTCCTACTGGAACATTTCTAGAGATTTAACCCTTGCTGATCTCATGCTCCACACTCCTCGAACAGACGTATTACCTGGAACTGAAGTTTTCATACAGCATTTAATAATGGATCAAAAAAACTCATGAATCCTAACCAGTTCTCCAAAACACAAAATTGAGGTGAATCTGTGATGAATAGGTTAGTATAATTACTTATGAAAGAGACAAGATGATCGTCGAAGAGACATATGCAAGTGCTGGACAACAAGGGGTAAACCATGAATAGTACATGAGGGAAATATATAAATAATGCTCAGTCACAAAAACACAAGGACACTAGCATATGAAAAAGAATTGGCTACTCTGGATGTATTGAATCACAAAAAACAACAAGTCATAAATAGTAGAGCACAAAACATATTGAAAATATCGAAAAATATTTCAGAACAAATCACAAAGGAAATATTACAAAGATCAGTGACAGTGACACTAACATTTACAATTAGACTCATTACAAAGTGCAGATGATTCCTAACCAACTGTACAATGAGAAATAAGAAATATTAGGGAGGATATTGTAGAAAAAGAAGAATAGGAGAAACCATCTGACTTAGTGTCCAGACGACTAAAAATGGACATAATCATCAACAATAAAGTTTGTTGCCATGGTCCTAAATGGTTGAATCAAGAACCCTTGAGTAGCCAAAAATGAAAATGTGGTGTTCAAATTAATCTCCCAATTCAAAACATCCCACTAATGGTTCTTACAGCCATGCATGGTATCTGTTCATACCAAGAGTTGCAAGATTAAACAAGGTATAGAGAGTAGCTGCATATTGTTAGTGAATTATCCGAGATTAATTCAACGATGTTACAAAAGTTTATTGAGATTCACCTATTCAATACTCACTGGGTTCTTAAAATTAAAAAATTAAGATTTACATCTTGTCATACTAACTTAATGGGACATGTTTCACGCATTGCATGGGCATCATCAAATGTGATATCATGCCTAAAGGATAAAAATCAGGATCCTGATTACTTTAGTCAAGTGCTACATAGAGAAACATGTGTTATAAAAATGAGGAAGCTTGTAAGTTCACAAATGACAATTTACACAATTAAAACATGTTTAAAAATATGTATGAGAATAATAATGGTTATTATTGGTGCAGTCTTACATTGATATTTTAACACATTTTTTAAAATATCCAATCTGTCTACATTTACATGAATGATAAGAATGTCTGCGGCTAAAATTATGGCTTCAAGTTACAAGTTCAAAGTATGAATGGAATCTGGTTAAAGGCAACTCAATTTGAGGTTGTAGAATAGTTACTATGAACATTAAATAGTTTAATCATTGAAAGATGATATTGAATATTCTTGTAGGAAGCTTGTACTGTTATCATAGTGTGTACAGCTGTGTGAGTGATGGAGTTTTTATTGTTATTAAACCTGTATTTGTACGGTGAGTCCACAGTCTTCCTATTTTTGTTCAAGAAATGAAAAAAGGTTTACAACTGCGTGTTACCATACATGCCTTTACTAGCTGATCTGATAGCCTCCTCTTGTACTATTAGTCAAATGGGGCACTCTTGCTTGAAGTTGGCTACAGCTTGAATATAGAAATCGACCATTGAGGGATGTGTGGTGAAGAATTTGTAATGACAGGAGGGTAGAAGGATTTTTACGATTAGAGGAAAAAGGGTTAAATATGATGAAAAATGCTGTGTATACATTTACTTACCCCTCGACTTTTCTTCTGTGAACTAGTCACATTTGCAGCGCCAGAATGAATGACACTTGCACTTCTAGTACTTTATCTGTGTGGAATGGAGGGAAGGGGATGTGGCAGAGGAGAGAAGATGGGCGGAGCATTGAACTTATGCGCTGTTGGCTGAAGAAGGTTGGTAGGGGCGGACACAGAGGTAGTTACCTTCAATGGAATGGTGGGAGCTCTTGTGGATATTAGATTTAGATTTTTAAGAATTTTACTCTGATTTAAATTTAGTGATTGTAACAAGTTGGGTAAAATCTTGGATAAGGATACTTTACTACAATTTAATTGTTGAGATTTAGGTCTTTGTTAAAATATTGGTCCAAATATGTATAAGTGCTTTCTAATTCATTCATTAATTTCCCTTTCCCCCCTGTTTTGATAATTGTAAGGTCCTGTTTGATAGTTGTAAATTGACGCCCTTTATCTTTCATGGCTGAGATTTTGTTGTGTTTATTGGCATTAAAATGCTCTTGATACCTTGTAAAGAAACACCAGCCTGTTTGTCCAATGTACAAGATGTCACATTGCATGCATTTGAGCCTGTATATGCCTGAGCCGAAACAGATGCTACTGTTCAAGTTGACTGTGTTGTGATTGAGAAACTGGTTTTGTTTAGTATTTGTTGATGATGATTATGCTTGCAGTTTAAAGAGACCTAACATTGAAGGTCATCTGCCCCAGCTGGTATTTGTTGACCTAAAGGCAATGTTGATGTTTTGCTTTTTTAAGGGGTTTGCTACCCTGTAAATACATGGATTATTGTAGGTGAAAGTGACGAACTTAGATTTTTGGGGTTTATCTGGGACGAGGTTTGTTGCTAATTTAAGCTTTGATTTTGTTGAATATTCAGTTAACTGTTTCTGTTTTAAAACTGTTAAATTTTGCCAAATTATTTATGTAATTGATTTCTGTTTTTAGGCTCCTGGGTGATAAAGGAATTTTTAATGTTCTGTATATTAAACTGTAGAAGGTGGCTTATTTGTGGGAGTTAGGGTGTACTGATGAATTTTTAATTGTTAGTGGAGTATGAGTGGTTTTTCTAAAAAATTTGAAATTGAATGTATTGTTAACGCATGGCTCTGTGATGTCTAAAAAGTTAATGGATCCATTGACCTCATCCTCCTTGGTGAACTTTATATTTTGGTTGAGGTTGTTGAGGTTGTTTAAAAAATCTAAAATTTCATAACTATTGTTAAGACTATTATCGATTATTGCAAACGAAAGTTAAAGTTAAGAATTTTTGTGAATCATCTATTTCAAATGTGCTAAGATTACTGTGATTGGAAAGGTTGTCCTTGATAATGTTTACACTTTATTTTGTCGGCACATTAGAATACATGTTCATAATGACAAAGGAGCACATAATATGGTTGAGCAGTTAGGTAAATGTCATTCAGGTATCACGAAAGTCAACTGAGTTCTTTAACGGGAATTTTTTATTAAACCTATAATGTCTTTTGAGAAAACAGTGAATGTACTTCAAACTCTTATAATTTGAGTTATATCTGCAATTGATGATGGGACACATGGGTGTGTATTTCTTGTATAATTTAGGTAAGGCTCTAGCCATGGGGATAACAAAATTCATGTGGATTAATTTCTGCTGCTCTCGCTCACTGAATAAGAAAGTTGAATTCTTTATTATTGTTTTTAAGTGTTGTTCAATTCTGGTTGTGGGTTCCTTGTTGACTATTGAAAATGTTGCATCTGCAAAAAAGTTTTCTGTTTTTGTATATATTCGTTCCTGTCTAATAAAACTCTGGTCCCTCCTTTGTCCGCTTTATTTACTATGATGTTATTGTCAATAATTTTGCTTTTTAATCCTTGAATTAGATTTGTGTGGTTGGAATCAGAAGTTTTATTTAATTCCTCAGTTACTGTCAGCAATTTCTTTTTATTTTGTACCTGGTATCGTTCTGTAAATCTAAGGGGAATTTTGAAATACAGTAAAACCTTGTTAAATCGAAGTCATTGGGATGCTAAAATCAGACTTCAAATTACCTGCCAACACTTGTGGCATCACAAGACCCATTACTACATGCAATTAACCTTGATTCACAAATCAAAGCTCTCAAATGTCATAGAAAAAAAAATATTTCCAAAATGTATCCAACAAGGTGCATTTGCAGTATTCCAGTAATGCACTTGGATAAATCACTGGCAAACATAACCTCATGCAATGAAATCAAAAGAAACAAAACATGATTCAAAGATGAGGAGAAATTTATACTGGCTCCCATGTGCAAGTGCTTTATTCATTGGATTACTGTACTCATGAATTTTAAATGCCTTGAGCTTGCATGGAAAGTACCCAATGCCCTTAAAACACCGCAGCTTATCGAACTTTCCTATTACAATGGGAGAACATCTCGCCTCCGTCCACATTACAACAACAGTGCAGTTACTATACTTGTACGATTTCCCGCCATGGCATTTCGAAGACCCATTAATGCATGCAAGCACCTTGATCCTCAATTTAAACTTTTCAAGTGCCATGGAAAACACTCTTTCAGAAATTTATCACACAAGATGCATTTACATTCTTCAAATAATGCACTTGAATAAAACAATGCTAACATAAACTCACGCAATGAAAGAAAGAACAACATGATTCAAAGACAAGGAAAAATTATGCTGGTTCCCCTGTGCAAATGCCTTATCTTTTGGATTACTGTACTGTCTGCATTTTTAGATGCCTTGTACTGGCATGGAAAGTGCCCGACGCCCTTAAAACATCGTGGCTTTATGAACTTTCCCATGCACTGCATAGCAACACAGTACCACATCCTAGCTGGCAATTATCTCCTTTAAAAACATAAGACCGTTTGGCCTCAGCATTAAAAAAATAAGAAAACAAACATTGCAGTTTCAATAAAAATGAAGAAACTTGTTGTAAATTCACAAACAACAATTTACACACTTAAAACACATTTAAAAAATATGTTTGAGAATAATGGTTAATGTTGGTGCAGTATTTCAATGATATATTTAAAACATTTTTAAAAATAGCCAATCTGTCTATATTTACATGAATGATAAGAATGTCTATGGCTAAAATGATGGCTTCAAGTTACATGTTCAAAGTATGAATGGAATCTAGTTTAACACAATGCAATTTGAAGTCATAGAATAGTTACTATGAATCTTACATAGTTTAATCATTCAATGATGACATTGAATATTCTTGTAGGAAGCATGTAGTGTTATCACAAAGTGTACAGCTGTGTGACTGATAGAGTTATTGTTATTAAACCCGTATTTGTATGGTGAGTCCACAGTCTTCTTATTTTTGTCCAAGAAAAAAAAGCTTCACGAATGTGTGTTGCCGTGTATGTCTTTATTAGCTGATGTGATAGCCTCCTATTGTACTATTAGTTAAATGGGGATGCTCGTGTTTGAAATTGGCTACATCTTGAATGTTTAAATCAACCATTGAGGGATGTGTGGTGAAGAATCTGTAACGGGAGGAGGGTAGAAGTAATTCTAAGATTAGAGAAAAAAGGCTTAAATATGACCCAAAAAAAAGGCTATGTATACAATTACTTAACCCCTCGACCTCTCTCTGGTATGAACTAGTTGCCTTTGCAGCATCAGAACGAATGACACTTGCACTTCTTTTATAGTATCTGTGTGGAATTGAGGGAACGGGGTGTGGTGTAGGAGAGAAGATGGGTGGAGCGTGTAGCTTATGCGCTGTTGGCTATAGGCTGACCACTTACAGTGATAACAGAACGAACTTCTTCAGAGCAGCTAAAGAAAGCAAGGCCTTTCCACAAAACAACCCTCAGAAAACCTACTCTTCACACAACTGCAGGCATGGGACTGACATGGCATTTCATCCCTCCTGCAGCACCACACTTGATGGAATCTGGGAAGCTGCTGCCAAGAGTCTGATATATCACCTCAGAAGAGTGATGGATTCTTATCGCTTCACCAACAAAGAATGGACCACTCTTACAACACATACCCACATCATCTCGCCAAATATTTTTTCGACATGTTGTAACTGTGTAAATTGTCATTTTTTTTTGCTAGTTGCTTTACGTCGCACTGACAGAAATAGGCCTTATGGCGTGACGGAATAGGAAAGCCCTAGGAGAAGGAAGGAAGCAGCCATGGCTTTACTTAAGGACAGCCCCAACATTTGACTGGTGTGAAAACAGAAAACCACGGAAAACCATCCTCAGGGCTGCCAACAGTGGGATTCGAACCCACTATCTCCCAGATGCAAGCTCACAGCCGCGTGCCACTGACCACACAGCCAACTCGCCTGGTACTGTCGTTTGTGAACTTACAACACATTTCCTCATTTTTATAACACACATGCTTCACTGTGTTACACTTTGACTAGAGCAATCAGGTTCCTAATTTTTATCCTTTAGGCATCAGGACATGGCTGATGATACTAATGCAATGAGCTAAATATGTCCCGTTAAATTAGTATGGCAAGATGTAAACTTTAATTTTAAGAACCCAATGTGTATTGAATAGGTGGATCTCAATAAACGTTTGTAACATCGTTGAATTAATGCACATTTCAATATGGACTAGTCAAGAGATTTGTAACATATTATTATCTGACATAGTCGAAACCAAACCATGGAGTAAAATTTAAGTCCACTGTTCATATTGGAGTTGAACCCTGTACAAAAAATATTAGATTAATGTTGTGTAGGAGACAATCAAATCATATTGAGACTATAAATCCAATCATAGGTCAAGAAGGCAATCTTCTTGTCAGCAGAAGACTGCACAATACTCCAATTCTAGTGGAGTGAAACATAAGAAATTCAGTATTGTATCATCTCAGAGATATAATTATGATGGTGGAACACCACTGACTACTTCATCCTGGTGCTCAACTCTCTGAGAGACAAGTTTAGGATCTCATCAGCAAGGGGAACGGAATGAAGCCACACTCATGCATGTCTCAAGTGTTCTCAGTTGAATGCAGACACCTTATAACAATTAATACGAAATACAAAAAGCGTGCGTGTAACCCCAATGCACCCATTCCTTAAAAGAAGCATAGCTTATGCTGGCCCAATTCTAATAAAAAATTATGTGAGATTGAACAACACCAGACTGCCCAGCTACCAAGACTGTCTACATAAACATGATACCTGATCTTACCACAATAAAATTTCTCTCCACACTTTATCAACGTAGTTCTCATAGAGGTCAACCCTTGAATATTTACAGCTATAATGGCATGAACTTCCTTGGAGCAGCTAAAGAAATCAAGGCCTTTCTGCAAAACAACCCTCAGAAAACCAACTTTTCACACAACTGCAGGCAAGGGACTGACATAGAATTTCATCAAACCTGCAGCATTATACTTTGGTGGAATCTGGGAAGCATCTGTCAAGAGTCTGATATATCACCTCACACGTGTGATGGATTCTTATAGCTTCAACAACAAAGAATGGACCACTCTTACAACACATACTCGCATCCTCTCACCAAAGCTAAATGATGACCCTTTTGACACTTCTTACCTAACTACAGCCAATTTCCTTATAGCACAGCCAATTACTACACTCCCTGATCATGATTATACTTGCCCACATGGCTATACATATTCAGCAGCAAATCCAGAACTCCTGGAAGAGATGGTCAAATGAATATCTCAATAAATGGACAATGGAATACCCCATAGTAACATAGTCATACTGAAAGATGACACCACACATGCTATGAAGTGGATGGAGGCAGTTATCAAATGTGCACCCTTGTAGTGATGAATTCATTCATGTAACGAATGTTCAGGTGAGTAACGGTGAATTACAAGGCCTATTCAACAAAAACTAACCCCTACGAAGTATGAAACAGAAAGGCCAGATAACAACTGAATGGCTTATTTACGCATAGTATGTTTAAGTAATATCATAAGTCACAATGGACTAGTAACACCACAGACCACATTAGAAAGAATAAGAATGTTTTCCACTTGCCACATGATGGTTACAATGTGTGTATTATATAAGTGAATAGTCACAGTAAACAAATATATCTCCTGCAACTTGTATCTACAAATAATTGTATTATCTAGAAATCAATAATTAGTATTATCAATGAGATTACAAAGGTGTTTCATTCGGAAGCAACTACCAAATTATCCTCTAGCAGCAACAAAAGAATGTATCTTATAGCTACTTCGTTTTCGAAAATATTTCTGAAGTCAAAAGTGTTAGTAATAATTATGCCAGCTCTCAAATTATATAGAGTAGAGGTCTTTGGAGCTATCTTAACTCCTGCACAATTCATAACGCAAGATCGTGGAACAACTTGAAGGAAAAGTAAAAATTAGGTAAGTAAACAGTCAATCTCATAAGAAAGTATATTTTCCATAGGACTATCAATCGTGTGCAGGGAAATGTAGTGTCAAACACTGATATCTGTTTTTTTATTAGTGGCTTTACGTCACCCTGAGAGAGATAAATCTTAAGGCGATGATGGGATAGGAAAGGCCTAGGTGTTCGAAGGAAGTGGCTGTGGCCTTAATTAAGGTACAGCCCCAGCATTTGCCTGGTGTGAAAATGGGAAACCATGAAAAACCATCTTCAGGGCTGCCGACGGTGTGATTTGAAGCACAATCTCACGGATGCAAGCTTACAGACGCGCACCCCTAACTGCATGGCCATCTTGACCGGTACTGGCTTCTGTTGAGCAATTTTCTAACCAATTTCATTACCTGATGATGGCTAATCTAATTATGTACATTACCTCAAGAGAGTTTTCCTGTGTTGACCCTGGTTCTGTTAACTCTGATTTAACTTCTTCTTTCAGAGCTATCACTTCTGATACACATTCAATATTTTCCTGTGGAAAGTAAGATATATTAGGTGTGCTCATAACACACATCTACAAATATGGTCACAAACAAATGAGCATATTAATTAATTAATTAATTAATTGCCAGTAATACAGCTATTTTCAAAATTTCACTAAAGTTTAAGGAAGATTTCTACCAGCAGAGGATTGTTATAACAAAACACTGTACTGAGAATGGTGTTACTGTTCTTGCTCACTACTTATGTCAGGGAAAGGATGAGACTAAGAACAAAATATAAAATGAGAAACATCTTCTAACCATACCAGGAAATATCCTACCAGGGATGGATTTGGGGCCACCTCGCACAGAATTTGGAAGGAAGCAGCCATAGACACTTAATCGTATGAACTGTTTTCATATGTACAATTATATCAATCAAATCTTAAAAGTTGTTTGAACCAATTACAAGTCTATCAACTGTTCTAAATCATTTTTTGTTCTCAGCTTAGAGTTTGTTTACAGACAGATTAAAATACCTTGAAATATTGGAATCACATTTTCTGTTCAGGTTCTGCCGAGCTCACAGTGGGTACATAAAGCATTAAAACAGCTTTGTTTCAAACAGCATATTTCTATGCTTCCAAGTGTAAAATAAAATAATAAACATGAAAGAAGCAGGCTTATCACAGTCATACACCAGCAAAAGATGTGATGTAACTCAAACCCAGAGCAACTACAAGTGAAATATTTTACTACTACAAGGATGTTATGTAGTGTTTTGTGAAGAACTGTAGGGAGGAGAACACTGTCAGTGGAGAGTCAGCAGTGTTGGAGTGTACATCTGCAGTTTCAGAAGCTCTTTCATGATCTACTACGAGACATTTAAATTCCTTACTTGGATGCATAAAAGCTTGTCGGCACTGAAGGTGAGGGAGGGACTGTAATCAAAAGTTTATGTTCTAATATAAGTTACTAATAAAAGTGAATTAAAGAATAAAATTCTAGAATATATAGATTTAACTAATTCAAAATAGAAGAAAGAGAAGAGTAGTCAAACTAAGGAATGGATGAAAATGATTCACAAAAAGGAGAGGGAAATAATGAAAAAGGAGGAAAGAAAATGTTTGGTTTAATGTGCCTTTAGTCCTCCCACTATGAAGGGGCTTATTAAGAAAAATTTTCTCAGAAATCATGCATTCTAGAGCCCTTAGACATGGTTCTCTATGTAACATAAAGTCTGACCTGTATTTCAGGAATAAAAACAGCTAATCACAATTCTGCCTTTCTAGATGAATTCAGCATCTAAGCAAAATACTTATTTTGAGAAAACATACATTCAGATTTTGAGCTATTTTATCTCTCGTATGCCATACGCAAATCTGCTCTTTCCCTAACACACATATCTTCCAACACATTGTGCATGTGAGAGTAACCCAGAGTAATCACACCTGTGTTGACATTTTGTTTAGAAGACTGGTGTATCCAGTGCCAAAAATACTGACAAAAGATTTGTGATTTAACTTCTTCTTCACTAATTATGATAGGAGTAATAATTTTTAACAAGTGATGCTAATGGTGGTGCAGTAGTGTTGGAAGATATAAGTTTTAAGAAAAGTACAATGGGCCAACCATTCTCTGTTATAAACAAAGGGGAAAAATACAAGAGGTGCAACCCCTAAACCAAAGTAATTTTGACACTGACAGTAAAAAGTACAGACTAATTCAACCCCAAACTTAACACACTCGCTAACAGTTTCCAATATTGGCACACATTTCTTTAACATAATTTTCATATCTGTACAAGTTTGACGCAGTAGCGTAATAAGAAATATTAAACCTAGAGTTCCTGATCAGGAATGCGCTGATATGACAGGTTCAAGTCTGACACAGAACATAACAAGAAACATAAAAATATCTTGAACAGCAGTACACTGACACCTTCAATATGTTCAGACTCCATTCACTTCTGTAGTGCCTGTAACTCAGAACTCCACAAGCACACATTTATTCTGAGAATAGCAAACATTAATTGCAGAATTTTAGCTTTAAGCAATAATTGGGCAATATCTCACCTGTAAACTAGCAGTTTATTATTTTACTTTTTATTTTATTTATTCAGGATCAGCAACAGCACAACACCAAATTACAAAGATCCGAGCTATGTAAAATAGAAATGGATCTGTTTGCAATATATTATTACTGGCAAGTCACAATTATTCATTGAACATCTCTCTTCAAACTGTCAAGGTTTTCAAAAACTCTGAGGTGCCAGAAAGTTGTGCAGGAATTCACTTTCATGCCAGTAAAACTACAGACATATGCTGAGATAATTCAGCTTCTTCAAATACCTCTAGACCGAAACCGAATCACACTTGCCGACATGAAATTAGCATGTCATATTACAATCAAGCATACAATCAAGTAAAAAGAACACAATTCAAGGCAAAAATGAAATCCGGTGTAATAAAAGATACGGAAGGAAGTCTGTTAATAGAAGATGAGGAGGTAATGAAGAGATGGAAAGAGTATTTGGAGGATCTATATAATGGAGAAGAAATTGACAATGTAGATGAGTACATCATAAAACAAAACCAGGTTTCACAAGATGAACTAGGTCCTCCCATAGTGAGAAGTGAATTCGAAACAGCACTGCAACAGCTGAAAAAGAACAAGGCTCCTGGACCAGACAAACTGACTGCTGAACTGTGGAAAAACTCCAGAAAAAAGCTGAAGGATGAACTCTTCAAAATCATCCAGTACTGCTATGAAAACAGAGATATGCCAGAGGATTTTGTTGAAAGCAAAGCAGTACTTCTGCACAAAAAAGGAGAACAGAATGCTCCAATTACAGAATACTAAGTCTTGTTTCACATGCAGCAAAAATATTCACATGCATATTAAAAAACAGAATCAAAATGAAAATTGAGCAGAATCTAGATGATGATCAGTTTGGGTTCAGGAAAGGAGTAGGAACAAGAGAAGCTATTATAGCACTTAAAACAATCTTGGAGAGAAGACTGGAGCTTAACAGAAATACGTATATAGCTTTTGTAGACCTGGAAAAAGCTTTTGACAATGTTCATTGGAAAAGGCTGTTCGAAATTATGAAGGACATTCATTTGGACTGGAAAGACAGAAAAGCAATACTTAACCTCTACATCAATCAAAGAATAAACATCAAAAGTAATGATAAAGTATGCACGGTGAGAATCAGGAAAGAAGTAAGACAGGGTGTTCCTTATCACCATTTCTATTTAATCTGTACATTGAAGAGGCCATGAACATTTTTAAATCCAAAACACCTGGCATTAAAATAAATGGAACAACTGTACACTGTATTAGATTTGCCGATGATACTGCACTTCTGGCTGACAATGAGAAGAACATGCAGATCATGCTCAACAAATTAACATCCATCTTAAAAGATTTCAAACTTAACATTAATGTAAATAAAACTAATGTTATGGTTGTAAGCAAATCTAAAATGAAGCCAGAGGCACAGCACAGAATTGGAAATATTTTAATAAAACAGGTGCACAAGTTCTGCTACTTAGTATCAGTTATTACCGATGACAACAGATGCACTGTGGAAATAAAAAGAAGGATTTCCCTGTGTAAGAAAGCCTTTGAGGAGAAGAAGCAGCTCTTAACTAATAAATCCTTAAATACTTAACAAAAGAAATTATTTATCAAAACGTTCATTTGGAGTGTGCTGCTATACGGCTGTGAAGGATGGACTCTCTGAAACGACAAGAGGCAGTGGAAATGTGGCTATGGAGGAAGATGACAAGAACTAGCTGGATTGAGAAGAAAACTAATGAAGCAGTGCTTAGAGAAATAAACACCCAGAGACATTTAATAACGATAAAAAGGAGAAAGCATCAGTTTTCGGTAACATTCTCCGGCATAATAACTTCATAAAGAACTTGTTCGAAGGCAAGGTGATGGGAAAGAAAGGCAGAGGGAAACCACGGAAGAAGATCATTGAAGAGGTAGTTGAGATGATGGGATGCCAAGGTTATGGAGAGATGAAAAGGATCGCAGAGAGAAGAGATCAATGGTTGCAGCGACAAGGCGAAGCCTTTAGATGATGATGATGATGAATAATAATAATATTTGCTTTACTTTCCTATACCTTTTTTTTCGGTCTTTGGAGATGCCGAGGTGCCGGAATTTAGTTCCACAGGAGTCCTTTCACGTGCCAGTAAATCTACCGACACAAGGCTGACATATTTGAGCACCATCAAATACCACCAGGCTGAGCCAGGATCGAACCTGCCAAGTTGGGGTCAGAAGGCCAGCGCCTCAACCGTCTGAGCCACTCAGCCCGGCGGCATGTCATCAGTTTACCCTCTGAGCTATCAGATGAAGAGCTATTGAACCAAAAGCCAGACACACAGAAGATTGCAATGGAGTATGATTAGAGTAGCAACAGACAGACAGACATGATGTAAATATCTAGCATCTTCTCCAAAATTTTCAACTGCATCTCTGCCTTAATCAGGGCGTTTGCTTTAGATGAGCTACACGCACAGTAAACTTCCAAGGCAGGATTTTACTAAATGCTCACCCTACATTCGTGTCATTGTAAAGATGTCTAAATGAAGCAAATCTGACATGGAATTCCTTTTGGAAGAAAAGTATGTTCACACACGCCGACATGAAATTAGCATGTCATCAGTTTACCCTCTGATCTATCAGATGAAGAGCTACTGAACTGAAAGCCACACACTCAGAAGATTGTAATGGACTATGATTAGAGTAGCAACAGACAGAGGAAGAAAAGATGATGAAAATATCTAGCATCATCTCCGAAAATTTTAACTACATCTCCGCCTTCATCAGGGTGTTTGCTTTAGACGAGCTATAATCACAATAAACATCCAAGGCAGAATTTTACTATGTGCTCACCCAACATTCATGTCATTGTAAAGGAGTTTAAAGGATGCAAATCAGACATGGAATTTCTTTTGGAGGAAAAATATGTTCATCGTGAGAGCCAGGGACCAACTGGCCATAACCCATTTCAACCTAGCACCCACCATTTTTCATTACTTCAGCAACTACTAGCACTGCAATTGGTTGACGATAGAAAATGATGTCAATCCCACAATGATTCCAACACCAAACCATGCAGAGTAAATATATAACTGCACAACCTCCAGAAATCCATTTCAATAACCTACAACAGTAATCAATTAACAACAGACAGTCAGTCAGTGGGTACTCAACACATGAAATTCCCTGAAACCTCAATCTTGAGACACTGCTAATCACAACTTTGTCACTAGCTGGACCTAACCAATGCTCCTTCAATATCAAACCCACAACATTGATTCAACTTTATGCCATTATCACACATAGAATGCACTGCCGTCACCCTAGTAAATACTAGAGGCCAACTATCTTCTTGGTGGCACTTATTTGGTGGCTTATGCCACCAGAACACCTTTCATTGACCCATGAACAATGTTTCTGTCACTAGTCAGACACATAGATGTACATCAATACTGATGTTTGTAGTTCCTAAGAGTTGGCTGCCTTGTGTAGCGTGCTATCACATATCCCTAGACAAAGAAACAAAACAGAGGCATAACATGCCTAGATGCCCATGCAGCAAATGGTGACTACTGATGTTAATATTGGGGAAGCACATAGTAAGTTATGCCCCTGCCAAACTTATTTAGCTACTAAGAGTTAAATTCTGATCTGGAATGAGACTTACAAGTGATGCATTTGTTGTTCCTTCAAGCCAGGCTGGTTCTTCCTTGATCTTTATTTCCAGGTCCATTTCACACTAGAACTGAAGTAGTTAGAAGGTACTGGGATTGTCGATTACTTCCAACAACCTTACACTGAAACATATGCCAGAAAATTATAATACATTATTGCTGTCATTGTTACTTACATTATTTGTCATCAGGCTAAGCAACAAGCTTGTAATTCCACATGACCGTGCATATTATGATCATACTGAAAAGACTCAAAAATTTTACTTCACTGTTGATACTGTGATCGTATCTATAGGACCTCAAGGCCCTAAAGTTTTACATGACTTCTAAAAACAGTGATCACTTTGATAGGAAATATAATTTAACATATCTGTATATATCAAGATCTTAGTCAAAGGACCACTAGTTTTTCATGACACCTTATATAGTATTCATAACTATGTAACATACAGTTTTATATGGAACTAAAACCACAAGATGACCATTTTTATTAAAAATCCAACATACATCGCTTTTGATCAAAATGCACAAAACTTCTTGAAAATTCAGTGACTATTCCATTTGCATATCACTGTGAAAACCCAGGTCCATATCGTGGAATCTTCCTACCAGTTTTATCCTTCGCACTTCACTCCAAAACTAACTGAACAAGTTCACAGTGCCTTGAGATTTGTTCTATCAAAATTTTTCTTCTAAGGATCAAATTCTCTCAAACCATTCTCCTGTCATCAAGTTGATTCACTATCTTTTTATTTGAGACATGTTTTATCCATCTGATCTTCAACAACTTCTAATAACACGGCATTTCTAAGGCTTGAACTCTGTTTTTCTCAGCACCACTTATTATCTACGTTTCACTTCCATATGGGGTCATACTCCACACTCAGTGTAAACATATTTTTTAAGTTTTTCAATCTGTTGAACCTAATGAACATGATGGAGAAGGCAGCATTTAGTGATGATATTAATTGATATTGAGAAGGCATATGTCAGTGTACCACAGCAAGTAGTCTTGGATGCACTGATTAAAAAGGCAGGCAGGCAAAGGAGAAGAACCAATTATAAAAGCCATGAAGGACAAGTGAGTAATTAGCATGAATACTATGATAGAAAAAACAAACTGGTTCAAAGTAGAAACAGGACTTCAAAAATGATATGTTTTATTCCCTCCAATCTTCATTACAATCATGGATGATATCCACAAGAGTATACCACAAAAAATGGGAACCAAGGAGGCAAAGGCCTTAGTGTTTGCAGATAACACAGCAATATGGGGAGAAGAAGAAATGAAAGTACAAGAACTAGATACTGTATGGAATCAGCAGATTGATGAACATGGAATGAAAATAAGTGTGGAAATGTTTAGGATAGTAGTGGTGATGAAAGGTAATAGAGAAGGAAGTTGGAATATTGAAGGAAATGGAAGACCTTTAGAAGTTGTGGAAAGCTTCAAGTATTCAGGGAGAATAATTGCATAAGATGGGGAAAAAAATTAAGAAACTGGAAAGAGAGTTCAACAAGTCAATGGGTTTTACTAATGTGCAAGATGTATAGTCTGTAACTGGGACATCCCAAAGGAATGCAAGAAAATTTTGACTTATGCAGCAGGCACATGGACAACAACAAAACGTGATGAAAGCAGAATCCAAGAGGCCGACATGAAATTCCTTACAGACATAATAGGGAAGACATGAAGGGGTAAAATCAGAAACATGGAAATCAGGGAGAGAATTGGATTCCCTGAACTGCAAAGCAAGACAGAGACAAGTAAACTGAAATGGTATGGACACATGATGAGAATGGAAGAGGACAGAGTTCCAAAGTGAGTATTTACAGAAAACGTCATAAGAGAAAGACATCGGGGAATGCCCAGAAAGGGCATTTGGTGAAGGAGATTACAGAGGAGAGTGGAGTAAAAGAAGAAAAAATATTCGAGGAAGGAAGGGAGTGGTGGAGAGAGAAAAACCTGAGGAGGTTCATGACTCACAATTCAACTCAGAAGACTGGAAATGGGAAATGTAGAAGAATGTATTGAACTGAAGACAAAAATCTATGCAATACTGCTAACAGCCCATTTCATCGAACAATCACACCAACATTTCCTTAAGAGCCCTTTCTTTGTTTTTCAGTGCATGTCATATCTAATGACACAACCAAGTGGTGTTTACCAGAGTGTCTCTTGAAGGGAATTCTGTATCAAACAACTGGTTTAAATGTTCAGCAGTTTTTATTGTTCCCCATGTGGTACAAACTTGAATACCTCGAGTAGTGCCTCACAGAATTCATTTCAGCCAATAGCAGTGTTTGTTAATCACTTTGTGATATTTTACTGTAAAAGTTAAAAATACTGCACTAACGATGAGCACTACAATTTCTCCTACAGGTAATACAAGCTTCGTTCCTGTGGCCAATTGAGTCGACTCATACGCATTGCCAGGGAACAGATTTCTATGTAAACACATATCTATTCAGGAAACTATGATCAAGTGTAATTCGTAAATTTCAACGTAGGGGACAATACTGAAGTGTGCCGTCTTTACTTGTTCTAGCCATCTACCTTTTTTTAGTTTTCACAACCAGAATTTATCCCTGAGGATTTTTCTTCCATTCCTGCTAGTAGTTTAATGTTGCACTAACAAGTCCAAGGGAAAGGGATATGATTAGATATGCAGCGGCATTAATTAAGGTTCATTAATGATAAAATGGGAAAACCACGGAAACGTTTTGCAGGGTTGCCAATCCTGGGATTCGAACCCATGAAAAATCAGAGCCACTTGCCAGTGAAAATATTTTACACACCAATAAATCAAGAAATACCTTAGGAAAGAGAGGCAGCCTACAGTTGCCTTAATCAAATCATCACAAGTAAATACCGGATATAGCTGACGTGGGGTAATGATGTGATACCGGTACAGAAGAATCTCCATAACAACACTGACATAACAAGAATTCTACATGTGATAATATTACAGATATCCTAAACGGTAACCTCTCAACATTTTGAACTCTACTACCATATGTCGCAGCCTACTGTGTAAAGAAGAACTTAACATTTGCAGCGTCACTATTAAATGCACACAGCGGTAAATAATACAGCAGAACAATATATAAAATTATACACTACCGGTACATATTGTAATTTCTTTCTGAAACCACCATCCGCATTTCTTCACCTACGTAGCTCTTCAGAAAAATTCCTTATTCCACTAAAAATAAATGTCAAGAAAATTAAAGACAGTAAATGTTAAAAATATGTAGAATGCTGAAATGAGAAAGATTAGCATTAACTCCTACTGTTCTCAATAGATCCCTATCAATTTCGCAAAAGTAAATTATTGAACTTTAACATTACCGACAATATGTTAGAGATTGTGGACACAGTGTAAAATTATAGATATCACAACTCCTCAATGAAGAAGATCTGTGACGCATTGAACGTAATAAGCCGTACAACAGACTTATGCAACAACATACCTGCCACTTCGAAACAAAACCGGATGTTCTAATATAGTTTAATCACTTGAAACAAACACTTGAAGAACAAAATTGATTTCACCTGTCAATGGAATGGGCTGAATTAGAAAAGGATGTATTACCAAATACAGTAGAGACAATAGGCGAAACTTCCGGATTTAGCCTTGCTAAAATGTGCGACATTTCGCAAGTGGCGCTCCTAGTGGCGTGACCTGAAAATTCGCGCAAAATTCAAATATCAATGGAAATGTATATACGGAAATGGATAAATAAATTAAGTCTGGAAAGAAAATGTTGCTAAAATATTAACATCAAACTTGCTAAAGCAATTCTGGATACATGAATGAAGAATTATTTAACAGGTTATTATTTAAAGACTGAAATTAGACATATAATCAAGATGTGAAATGGACTGCTGTGAAAGGGCTTGATCTTTCATTTATGCATACTTTTCTAGCATTAGCATGCCTGCCTGAACTTTACGGCTAGATTTGTCTTTTTTCTCATTTAAAAGCATTGGACATCACATTAGCAGACT
Source organism: Anabrus simplex (assembly GCF_040414725.1). Lineage (NCBI taxonomy): Eukaryota > Metazoa > Arthropoda > Insecta > Orthoptera > Tettigoniidae > Anabrus > Anabrus simplex. Next base: position 13,104,988 of record NC_090278.1, on the reverse strand, counting down.
TGTCAATAAAAACATCCGCACATTCCTTACACACGTGATTCAATGAATTTACATTTAAGAGCCGGACAATTTTCCTTTTAACTTGAAGCCTACGAACAGAAAGAAAATCTATAAATTTAGCCGCAAAAATATTCAAAACTTCCCTATAAGCAATACTTGCCATTACATTAGGGTAAAACAAATTCATCATCATCACATGTCTTAAATTACCAGTACCCATATTTTCTTCAGTGCTTGACAACTCATTACGGCATTCCAAATGGGGTAACTTGGAACACAACCAGCCACACACATATGCACAATTATGCATTTTCCTGGATTAAATCATAACCCACAGATGACACCTACAACAACACGTCGGTATTGAAGGTTAACTGCTGCACTAATATAATAAGTTTATTATATTTTAAGCCAGTTAAAATATGGGTCGCGCAGGTCAGACGTTTAGGAAGTAGGCCTTCTATAAAAATACACTTCTAACTAGAAGAATATGTATGCAAATACGTTATTTTCTTACATTTTCTTGTCACGAGAGAAACGGAAGAAAGGCCGCGAATCCTTCTGCACTTCATAGTTATTACACCCAAATGCAGCACATATCTTTCCACTCATGTTGACAGGAGATATAAAGGAATGATACCCGCTACTATTTACTTATGTCAACTTAATGCAAACGCATAAATAACCCCATAAACTTCACAAACAAATACACGTACACTTATGACAGAATCAGTAACCCTCCGGTCACTCCTCCAGAAAGAGCTCTAATCGCTGTCCCTCGATATCTCGCAGACTATACATCTTATCCTTAAATCGTTAGAAACTGAGTCAAACCACTGTCGTCTTCGTCTCCCTTTACTCCTCTTACCCTCCAAAATAGAGACTATTATTCTCTTAGGTAACCTCTCCTCCTCCATTCGTCTCACATGATCCCACCACCGAAGCCGGTTTACGCACACAGCTTCATCTGTCGAGTTCATTCCTAACTTTGCCTTTGTGTCCTCGTTCCGAGTACCCTCCAACCATTGTTCCCACCTTCTTGTAAAAGCAATCATTCTCGCTACTTTCATGTCTGTTACTTCTAACTTATGAATAAGATATCATGAGTTCACCCAGCTTTCGCTCTCGTTTAGCAAAGTTGATCTGAAAACAGACCGATGTAAAGACAGTTTCGTCAGGGAGCTGACTTCTTTCTCATAGAACACTGTTCATCGTAACTCCCAGCTCACTGCATTAGCTTTACTACACCTAGATTCACTCTCACATACTATATTACCATCCTGGGAGAACACGCAAATACCGGAACTTAAAATTCTCTACCTGCTCCAGCTTTGTATCACCAATCTGACATTCAATTCTGTTGATTTTCTTACCTACTGACATCACTTTACTCTCGGAGAGACTAATTGTCATACCATACTCACTGCACCTATTTTCAAGTTCCAAGATATTAGACTGCAGGCTTTCGGCATAATCTGCCATTAACCCTGTTGACGTACACCTATATTTTTGTATCACTGGGTACCCCAAAATGAAAATTTATTTTATACATTATGATCAAAGATTTATAAAGAAGATGTTCAAAACAGAAGATATAGATTCCATTGAATACTTATCAACAATTTTCAAATGAGAAATACCTGTACTACAGTCGCTAAAAATACAGAAAAACAAGATGTTTGCCATTGTTCAAAGTTTCAAGGGCCTTCCACTTTTTGAGATTTTACTTAGCACAATTTGGACACATCACCACCATGTGGTTTCTGTACACAAACACCTCACATTCCTCGCAGACAATAGTTATTTTTGTGTCTTTGGATCTTGGACAGACGTTGCATCGTCCAGACTTCCGACTGCATACCGCTGCCTGAGCTGGAAATTCAACTCCCAGTTGCTCTGCGATGGAAATCCGGATTCCTCTGCGGAGTGATGGTGTTTCCAACCGTTGCAACATCTAGGGTCTCATTAGCTCTTCTGCCAATGTTAAAAGGAATTCCACTCTTGATTTTGCGTTGTGGTTTGCAGAAACCGCAGTATCTTTGTAGATGATAATAGGCATTCACACATGACATATTCAAAATACCATAAAATAGGCAAATTAGCCATCGCCTTGTTTTTCGACTGCAGGTGTATGTTGCAGTCATTTGATCTAGAACATCAACTCCACGTTTAGTGCAATTATAGAAGTGGATGCCTTCTGACAGGCTTGAGTCTTTCAACATGCAACGACCCTGATGCATATTTGAAAGCAGAAGTACAGTCATATTTATTTTCGTCAAATAAGGAAGTAATGCGAGTTCCTTGCATAAAACAAGCATAGTTGATCCTGGTTTACATTGTTTGGTCTGGAGAATCTCCTGTGGGATCTGTGGCCCATTTTTCTCAATGCCCCCACCATTTTCTGCTTATGCTGTTGGAGTATGTTATTGAACAAGCAAACTGACGAAAACCAGTTATCTAGTTTGATGTTCCGATTACAGCCATGAATGGTTTCAGGCTATTTCTCTGAAAAGAAAGTTGCTTGAGGTTTGCCTCCAGTACCCATTTTCCTTACAGTATACGGTATAGCTAGCATTGATCATATACCCATTTGAAGTACTGCACATCATAACTATCTTCAGTCCATATTTCGCAGCCTTCCACGGAATGCTAACAGCTGCTCATCAATAGTGCAATAGGCTTCTAGAGTTTAATAAGCCTTACAATTCTTGATAAATTCTATCCATAAATCACTGATTGTAGCAAGAGGGTCAATTGCCGTTCTAGCAGCCCGTGTCGTTTTGTCATCAAAACGTAATGTGTATACCAAAAATTCGTAGCGTTTCTGAGGTATAACGTTTCTCGTTACACAAAGTCCTCTGATATTATGCCAAAGAGTTTCCGATGAGGTGTGTTCCTGTTTTTGAGCACTAAAGTATAGAAAGAGACCCAACAATGTTCTAATCTCAGCTGTTGATATTTCTCCAGTAAAACTTTGATCATTATATTTTACCATTTGAATTGAATTGAAATTTCCTGATTAGTAAATGTTACATCATCAACCATGCTTTTTGTTTATGAACAGTTCAAGGAAATTTACTTCATTTATCTCAGCCTTTGCAGCTCCTTCTGTGCGAGGGCTAATGACAACCATATTTCTTCTGGGGATTCTGCCAGTTCGTGAAGGGGTTTGTAATGACCATTGATAACCATTCTTGCCTTTCAGAGAAGTATTGTCTGGCACTGAACCGTAATTGGGTAGACTCTTCGAAACCTGCCCTTCCTAAGCACACTGCACCTGCATACGACTAGAAGATGAGTTGGTGGAGTATCCGGCCTGAGTAATAGTGTCCATAATTCGAGGCTTATTTCTCTCATATAGTTCTTCTTCTTATTATTATTATTATTATTATTATTCTTATTCTTGGCTGCCTCAATCAGGGACGTATTCATCTTCTGAAGTATCAGGGGAAAAGATATCTTCTAACACATCATCTTCTTCAATGAAGTCTGTTTCAGAAACATCATTCGGGATATCTTAATTATCATCACTGGTATGAGGTTCAGGCCTGCACAATTCCTGCATAATTTGTACCTTACGTTCTAAGCGATCCATTTCTCACGTTTATTACACCAAACAAAATGTTATTCTGTCGAGAGCGCTTTAAAACAAAGTTGTTATAATAATTAAATTGTGTCATTAGCCCCACACACATCTTGAAAAACAAGCAGATATCACTCACTGGAGGGAAACACACCAACTGAAAGCTTGTCAAGGTTAAGGAGAAGTCACTGTGGCGGGAGCCCGTAAGGCTTGCCAACAGCGAACTATTACGGAAATAAAAATCTCTGGGGCATACAGTGCCCCGGTGTATGGCACCAAGATCAAGACGAAGTCGTCAGCAGAGGCCAGGCTGCTTACTACAATTCCAATTGCCTGAATCACTCCCTGCCAATTTATACCTTTCAGCAGATGATCCATGTAAACTGCGTAGAGCAAAGGTAAAATATTTCACCCTCGTCTAATCCCTGTAAGTATCCTGAACCAAGAACTCATTCTACCGTTAATTCTCACTGCAGCCCAATTGTCATCATAAATACCTTTGATTAATTTTAAAAATCTAACCTTAATTCCATAGCCCCCCAGTATGGTGAACATCTTTTCCCTAAGTACCCTGTCATATGCTTTCTCTAGATCTACCAAAGATAAACTCAACTGTATATTAATTTCGTAATATCCTGACAACCCCTCTGTTGTCTGTAACCACACTGGTTTTCATCCAATTCATCTCAACCACTGATCGGACTCACCCTTCCAAGATGCCAGTGATATTAATCAATGAGATACCTCGATAGTTGTTGCAATCCTTCCTGTTCCCTTGCTTACAGATAGGTGCAATTACTGTTTTTGTAAAGTCTGAAGGTACCTTACCAATACTTCATTCTAATCTTACTATTCTATGGAACTATTTTATCCCTGCCTCCCCATTATATTTCACCATTTCAGGTCTAATTTCATCTATACCTGCTGCTTTATGTCAATGGAGTTTTTTTTACCATCCTTCCAACTTCCTCAAAAATAATTTCACCAACATCATTTTCTTCCTCCTCAAGGTTTCCCTGCTGCTTGATAGAGCCTTCCAGGTTATTACGAAAATCTTCGCCGACTCCTTTTTTGGATTCAGCAGCTATTGTTTCGCTCTGTTTCATTCATCTACGTGCAATTAATTACCTGTCCGCAGCAGCCCTTGCTTGGAGCCATTTCTGATAAGCCTTCCTCTACGTTTATAAGCTGCTCTCACTTCATAATTTCACCAAGTTGATCACTTTTTCCCACCTTTACATACAGTCGTTCCTAGGCATTCCCTTGCTGTTTCTATTACAGCATCCCTGTGTACCACCTATTCTCTTTCTATTTCCTGAACTTGCTTACTGTCCACGGTTCGAAACTTCTCACTAATCATATCCATGTACTTCTGTCTAATTTCCTCGTTCTGGGAACGGCTCTATGGCTAAATGGTTAGCGTGTTGGCCTTTGGTCACGGGGGATCCGGGTTCGATTCCCAGCAGGGTCAAGAAATTTAACCGTAGTTGGTTAATTTCGCCGGCCTCAGGGCTGGGTGTATGTGTTGTCCTCATCATCACTACATCCTCATCAAGACACGCAGGTCGCTACGGGTGTCAAATTGAAAGACCTGCATTTGACGAGTCAAACATGTCTTCGGACACTCCCGGCACTAAAAGCCATACGCCATTTCATTTTTCCTCGTCCTGGAACTCTTATCCGCTTGCAGACAGATTTCACTTTCTCTATCCTAGGCCTAGAGATACTTAGTTCACTACAGATCAGATAGTGGTCTGTGTCATAGAAAAATCCCCCAAAAGCTCGTGTATTCCTAACAAACTTCCTGAATTTGATGTCGGTAAAGATATGGTCTATTGTATGGATCTGGTACCCCCAGCCTCCCAGGTGTAGCGGTGAATGACCTTATGCTTGAAGAATGTATCCGTAACTGCTAAACACACACTAGCACAGAAGTCCGGCAAACGCTTCCCTTTACCATTAACTTCCATGTCTTACCCAAATTTACCAATCACCCTTTCAAATCCTAAAGTTCTATTTCCAACTCTCACATTGATATCGCCAATTAGTACTATCCTATCCTTGCTGTTGACGCAGACTACGATGTCACTCAATGTTTCATAAAACTTGTCAACTTGATCCTCACCTGCACCCTTACTTGGTGAATGCACTGAGCCAATTCTCGCCGTAATTAATCCAAGTGACAAATCTACCCCCATCCTTCGCTAATTTATGTGCCTAACAGAAACTATGCTGCGTACAATATTAATTCTGTTAAACAGTCCTACCCCATACTCGGCCCTTTCCATTTTAACACCCGTTAAGTACACTTAATAACCACCTGTCTCTTCCTCGTTATCTCTTGTTACCCGAATATCACTTACCCCTAGTACATACAAATGCATCCTCTTTGCTGACTCAGCCAGTTCTACTTTCCTTCTTCCATAGGCCCCATTAATAGTGATAGCTCCCCACCGAATTCCATTTCGTTCACCAAGTTGTTTCCAAGGAGTCCCTCGCCTTTCAAATGAGAGTAGGACTCCATTACTCCATTGGGATGACCAGTGGATTGTCTAGTCCTAGAAGATGAGCACAAGAAGGGCCATTACACAGAATTTCTCAGAGAAACCATTCGCGTTCCATAGCAACTGGTATCTTGACCCTCAGGACCACTTACCAGGACACTCAGCCGTTGCCCATGGTTCACGAACTAGAAAATTGTTACAGTAACCCACACTACGGACCATCTGTTATATTTCTTTATAGGCCTATACATCGAGTTGAGCCTCTATGGACTGCGTGGTAACAACCAACTTCATTTTAGTGTCTAATTCTTGATCTTGTTCCGGCTTTGACTTCCTGCCAGTATCTTCTGAGCCCAGCGACGAGTGCCTGTTTATGCTCTTCAGACAAAGGTCCTCTCCGTCTTCTGGAAGTTGATGCCATTTTGAAACCTTGATATTTGTTCACCGACAAAGGCGTGTCCCGGATTCCCCACAGAGGCATGCAACTAGTAACCATGCAGTAGCACAATGAATTTAGTAAATTCCAATTCTACTCACCCTAATTACATGTAAGTGATTTCAACCCTGCGATTTTTTTTTTTCAGAATTCCTTGGTGACATCACTGTAGAAGTCCTCACATGCATTCAACTCAACAAGATGATCCTTCTCTATTATTATTTTTATTATTATTACTAGCAAATGTACCCGTGCTTAGCTACGGTATTCTGCATTGTATACGAATATTGAAGTGAATACAGTAAATAAGATTGTTTTAAAATAGCATGTCTCTTAGCGTTGTCCGAGAAACAGCATGGAGAGGTCCCCATACGTTGTTTCCAATGTTAAGTGTTTGTTACGGATTTGTGACGATAACGACAGGTTTACTTGCCTACTGCCATTCGCAATCGAGTTGGGAAGTTTACATTATAATTGCAGGCCCCATTGCTTACTGCGCGGTTACAATCGATTTGGGGAGTTTTCGTTACAATGGCAGACCCCCTTTCCTACTTCCAGACATATTACAGTTGAGGAGTTTTTATTATAATGGCAGGAAACTTCTCTACTGCCAGTCACAGCAGGTTGGTGAGTTTCCATCAAAATAGCAGGCCACTATGCCTAATGCCAATCACATTTTAGATGAGGACATTTGTTTATAATTGCGGGAATGCTTGCCTACAGCCAAACACAATCGGGTAAGGGGAGTTTTTAACAAAACTGCATGCTACCTTGCCTTCTGCAAGTCAAATCGAGAAGCTGATTTACTAATGCCAGTTACACAGGAATTGGAGAAGGACCTCATTCCTACTGCCACACTTTCTCGATCGCTACAAAATCGACATCAGTGAATATATATATAGAACGACATACGAAAGTATGTACTTGTTTACAATATTGCGGACCTTCATTTACAGATTAACTGCTGCTAAACAATACATCATATAGAGAAAGGATTGTACCATAAGACGCCGGATTAGTGGCCTAAATTGCTGGTCTTATGATATCTCATCTATTCATGGGTCAGATTGAGTTAGAAACGTGGAATAGGGTAAAAATTTTGTAAGATTATCTCACATTGCATTGCTTTTCGGATAATTAAGTGACATACATAGCATTTAGCTCACATACGACTACTGGGTGGAACAATTTTCGTGTAGAGTTTGATGATTCTATCTTTCCTATAAGTGATGGAAAGTATGAATTATGTATGTGAAAAGTCCAAATTTACTTAACATCGAGAAATAGAGAAAAATCAAATGTAAAAGGGATAGAGATACGACAAACAGTCGTAAGACCAAGGTTGTAGACAACTCCAAATTGAACGGGGATTGTGCCATCCGTTATGTGATGATACTTCCCAAGGGTCTGCACCATAATTAAAACTGCCTCCATATTTCGATATTCTTCGAGGATAAAAAGGGAAAATTGTAAAGATTTTGGAGTTTTCCGTCCGTTACAGTCTAAAACGTATAATTTTGCCAAATTTCAATATCCTTCTTCGACTGGCAGATTATACCGCAATCTGGATTTTCGGTGAGGAGTGTAAAAATTAGGACTTTCAAGAAACTAAACCAAAAAGTATGTAGATGGTCATTATTACCCCTTCAACGTGTAGATGTACAAAAATTTCGCCAAAATAGTCAATGTACACATACAGTCGTTTCCATTTTATTTACATAGATAAGGAATCTGCTCCACGTACAACACCTTTTGGTCTGTATCCGCTGGACTTAACATGAAACAGGGACCGTTTATGATATCTCCCTTATTAATCCTCCTGTCTAAAAAATGCACATGAAAAAAGGTTTTAGAAATGGATTTCCATCAAGTTTGGTCGATTTCCAATCAGGTTTGTCTTGTACTGCATATATTGTGTAAGAGTACAATCAACATTTCGGTTCCCTATCAACCGCCAGTCCATTCCGGGAACATGAAATGTTATTGACGATTAACACCTACCGTTGGACAGGTGGATGTTAATGTAAAGTTTGGTTCGAATATCTTCAGTAGTTTTCAAGTTGTAAAAAATACGCTTTACACGCACCCGCTCTTGAGTGAAGTCCGGTGGGACTTGTGCCGGCAAACGGTCCGTTAATGATATCTCCCTTACTAATCCTCGTATTGAAATGATGCACATGAGGAAAAAGGCTTAGAAAATAATTTCCATTAAGGCAGGTAAATTTACATTAAGTTTGGTTGTGTATATTTTGTGGGAATGCAAAACCACGGTTTCGGTTTCGTATAACACCCCATTCAGTTCAGGGATTTAGAAACAATATTTGCCCTAAAACCTACCCATGGGCAGGTGGATTCTAAATATCAAGTTTGGTGGAAATATATCCAGTAGTCTCCAAGTTATAGACAAACAAACAAACAAACAAAAAACAAACAAACAAACAGACAGACACCAAAACTGAATATATGCAGATGGTCATTATTACACTTAAAACGGATAACTGTACGGAAATATCGCCAAAATAGTCAATGTACATACACACTCTAGAAGTGCAGACCTTTATTTCGATAGTTACTGCTTTGAAACTGTACGACGTATCTACAAACGGACTTCACCATCAGACGCCTCTTTCAGTGCTCTACATGGTTTGTCCTATGACATCTTCACGCATCTCCTATATTTATGGGTTAGATTGAGTTAGAGTCATTGAATGGCGTGAAATTTTTAAGAGTTTTCACATACTACTTTATATTTTTGATACTCATGTGACAGCTAGAATCATAAAATTTGGCTGTCACATGGCCAATAGTCATGTCAACGTGCGTGCCGAATGTCATGATTCTACCTTTCCTATAAGTGAGCCAAATGATAACATATACGTGTAAAATTACAAAATCAACTTGAAATCGAGAAATACAGCTCTAACGTATCAGGGATAGGAATACGACGAAAAGTCATAGGACAAAAGTTGTAGAGCTCTCCAAAATGAAACGCCATTTGCTTTCTGACTTGTGATACGACTTACTGATTAGCCACCAATTACCCCCGAAACGAAGGTCTGCACCGTCGTTAAAATTGCCTCCATATTTCAGGATTGTCCTGGGCCAAAAGTTATACATTTGCATAGCATAGGATATTTCCTCAAATAAAAGAGTGTCCAGCTTTCGGGATTAGCACTCGCATGCATACGTGGTAATTAAGGAAGAAAATAATACAGTTTAGTAAGTTGAAATTAATAGAAAATGGATTATAACTGAGGACATCCGGATGACGACAAATATGTAAATACCAAGTGAATGTATTGGAAAATCAAATGCTCCTCAATAAATTATGCCGGTGTGATTTATGGATATAAGAAAGCGGTAATCGGAGAGAAATTTAGGCGCAGGGATTCTTAGGTAATCAGATCAGAAGATGAATATTTGTGTTATTACTTAAGCTATTCGAGGACGGTTATAACCTCCAATGATATTCCGCCAATATCCCGCAGAATGGCCCATTGACGACTCTCTTGCTTTCTACCCAAGGAACAACCTCGAATTTAAAGGCATGATGAGGAATATGGCAATACGTTACTTTCCTGCTGGCAAGCAATCAGAGACGTTGCCATGGTAACCCATATATTCGTTGTCGGTCTGTCGGTCACTCAATGCAGAGCATGGTATCGGCAGAAAATAGTAGATTTCTCCGTCATTTAAAGAGTAAGGTAAATTATGAACGTAACGAAAATTGTTTATAATGAAGAGGCCTTTCATATCCGGTCCACAGAGTTTACAGAAAGTCAATAGTATAAGAGAAAATGGAGGAAAACCGTTGTAGTTTTCCTATAAAACCCCGTCTATTCAAAGATTTTTAAAATGATATGCATATCAAAACCTTCCCCGGGATGAGTATACTCTAAATATGAAGTTTGGTTGAGATCTATCCAGCCGTTTCGACGTGATGGTGGAACAGACAAACAGACAGACAAACAGACAGACAGACAAAGAGACAAACAGACACGAAAAGTAAAAACCACCGATTCGGTCTTGAGTTGACCTAAAACGGATAACTATTTGAAAAGATTAAGTAAGAGTTTTAGAAATGTCTATGTAGTAGATACTTTAGGTCTTGGCAGGCAAATGTTCACTAGACATGGGTTACATCTAAATGGTAATGGAAAAGCAACTCTCTGTAGACAAATTGCTACAATTATCAACAGAGATTTGCAAACTAATCTGTACTTAAGAAAACCCATACCACTAAACTGGCACATACAGGGAAACTTGCCAGAAAACCCAGACCCTTAAATCAAGATTTATGTACAAGGATCTGGGTTCCAGGGAAGTTCTCAACTCATGAGTCAAACGTTACCCAATTGCAACAGTCAAGTTTTAGGGAGGAAGGAGGTCTGAGATTGCTCTTGGTAAACTGTCAGAGTGTAGTAAATAAACAATTAAAATTCAGTACATTGATGGAATCTTATGAGACGGATGTGGTGATAGGAGCGGAATCGTGGTTGAGAGAAGGGGTGGGTAATACAGAAGTATTCCCAGAAGGGTAAACAGTCTATCGTAGAGACCGAGGAGATAAAAAGGGAGGAGGGGTATTTATTCTGGTGAAGGAAACTTATTGTTCACATGAATGGTTTACTGATGAAAGGGATGAAATATTAGGGATAAAATTAGTTTGTGATAATATGAAGGAGGTGGGAATTATAGGAACATATAGGCCTGGAAGAGAGGAAAGAGACATGGAAATATTTGAGAAAATAATAGATTATACTCATAAAAACAATAATGATACGGTAATAATTGGGGGAGATCTAAACTTGCCTGAAGTTGAATGGAATGGAGCTGCAAGTGAAGCCCATGAACAGAAACTGGCAAATAAGTTAATTTGGGAGGGAGGATTTACACAAGTAGTACAAGAACCAACTCGTCTCAATAACTTGCTAGATGTATTCTTGGTTAAACCATGGGAAATTGTTGATAAAACTGAGGTAATTGAAGGAATAGGTGACCATAAGGCTGTAATAATGGATGTAGGACTTGTACCAAAAATGCTTAATAAGAGGGTCACAAAAGACAAGAAATTATACAGAAAAACTAAAGTTGATGAATTTGGGACTTACCTTAAATCACAATTCAGTTGTTGGATAAGTGAAGGGAATAATGTGGATACACTTTGGGCTAAATTTAAAGGAATCATTTGGGAAGGAGAGAAGAGATTTGTACCTGTTAAGAAGGGTAGAATGACCTCAGACCCTGTTTATTACACAAGGGAAATAAGAAAATTAAAAAGAAAATGTAGAATAGTAAACAGGAAAATCATGGAAGGTAGGGAGAATAGAGAAACTAGAAAACAGCTAATGAGGGAACTGAATAGAGTGAAAAAGGAAGCAAAAGAGAATTATATGAATGGCATTCTTCAAGAGGGTAATGACCACAAAGGGAAATGGAACAAGCTGTATTTATATATTAGGAATCAAAAAGGAAAAGGAATCCAAATTCCTACAATGGTGGGAGAAGGGGGTGAACACTATTTAACAGATACTGAGAAAGCAAACCTCTTTAGAAGGGAATTCCGAGATTCAGTAGAAGATTGTCAGGACTTGGAAACCATAACAGAAGATAGAGAGGGAGAGACACAGAGGGAAACAAGAAGCTTCTCATTCACAAATGAAGATATTTTCAGAGAAATCCAACTGCTTCAGCAAGGAAAAGCAGCAGGAAGTGATCAAATTACTGGGGAGGTATTAAAGACAATGGGGTGGTATATAGTGCCTTATTTAAAATTTCTCTTTGACTATGTCATAAATAATAGTGTGATACCAAAGGAATGGAAGGAATCTATAATAATACCAATTTATAAAGGAAAGGGTGATAAAAGGAAACCAGAGAACTACAGACCAATCAGCCTGACCAGTATAGTTTGTAAAATACTGGAGAGTTTAATAGCAAAGTACATCAGAGGGATATGTGATGATAAAAATTGGTTCATGAGGAGCCAGTATGGATTTAGAAAGAAATTTTCTTGCGAGGCACAACTGGTGGGATTTCAGCAGGACATATCAGATCAGTTAGATTCAGGAGGCCAGTTAGATTGCATAGCCATAGATCTTTCCAAAGCCTTTGATAGAGTGGAACATGGAATATTATTAAAGAAATTGGAGGGAATAGGATTGGACGTAAGGGTTATACGTTGGATAAGAACATTTCTAAATTCAAGGGTTCAGAAAGTCAAAATAGGAAATAATATATCACAGGAAGAGAAAGTCTGGAAGGGAATTGCACAGGGTAGTATAATCGGTCCGTTACTTTTCTTAATATACGCAAATGATTTAGGGAACAATATAACATCAAAAATAAGATTGTATGCAGATGACATAATTGTTTATAGGGAAATAAATAACATTGAGGATTGTTCAGAATTACAAAGGGACCTTGACAGTATCCAAGAATGGGTTGAAGAAAATAATATGAAGATTAATGGATGCAAATCAACTGTTACAACATTTACAAACAGGAGCTTTAAAACTGAATTTGAATATACTTTGGATGAGGTAGTTATCCCAAAAGATGGCAAATGCAAATACTTAGGTGTGAGATTTGAAAGTAATTTGCACTGGAAGGGTCATGTTGATGACATTGTTGGGAAAGCATACAGATCGTTACATGTCATAATGAGACTACTTAAAGGATGCAACAAAGAATTAAAAGAAAAAAGTTACTTAAGTATGGTTCGTCCATTATTGGAATATGCAAACAGTGTTTGGGATCCTCACCAAGAATACCAAATAAAAGAACTAGATGGTGTGCAGAGGAAAGCAGCAAGGTTTGTAACAGGTGATTTCAGGAGAAAGAGTAGTGTATCAGAAATGTTAAAGGAACTTGGGTGGGAAACTTTAAGTAAGAGAAGGGAGAAAACTAGACTTATAGGATTATATAGAGCATATACAGGAGAAGAAGCATGGGGAGATATCCGTGAGAGGCTTCGGTTGGAAAATAATTATATTGGTAGAACTGACCACAAGTACAAAATTAGAAGGAATTTTAGCAGAAGCGATTGGGGTAAATTTTCTTTCATTGGGAAGGGCGTGAAGGAGTGGAACAGTTTACCAGGGGTAGTGTTTGATCCTTTTCCAAAATCTGTACAGATATTCAAGAAGAGAATAAACAACAGAGATAATAAATTAAATGTTAGAGGGCATTCGACCAGTGCAGGATATTGTAAATAATAAATGTGTGTGATTAAATTAATTCCATCCCCTGGTCTAAGGAGTTTGGACAGCCCAAGTAGGGGACTGCCTGTAGGGGTGAAGTACAGTGGGGACTTCGAGGGCCCTGGGACCGCTACGGTAGCTGTGAAGGCCCTTCAGGAACTCTGAAAAGTGGTGGCAAAAGGGGCTCTGGTTAAGACGCAGCAGGTCGTTATGCTACTTAGGTTCCAGAATGGGTAAAATATAAATATGTAAATAAATTCAGTGTTAATTTTAATCTTATACCAGTTGTATAGTATTATTAGAAGTAATTTCACATTCTGTACTGTATATGAGTTGACTATGTTTGTAAGATATTATAAGTAGAATTTTGTAAACAATATAAATGTTATTAAGGATGATGTGTGTGTTTAATAGAAAAAATTATTAGCGTAAATTGTATAATAATGTATTCTAGGAAAATTTTCTTCGTCTCCTGTTAATTTAAAATTTAGTGCTTGACAATAATGTATTTTAGTGTACCATTTGCCACCGAGGTAGACACCTCATTTGCAAATAAAGAGATTTTGATTTGATTTTTTTTTTAATTTGGCAAAGCAAAAGGAATTACAACTAGTGGTACCCCTACATCTTTATTTATATAGATTGGTATTATTTTCCACAAATTGTAGATACAATTCGGGAATGGTGAATGGAGAAAGGGAACAGCCCCACATGCACTAATGTGCCTCCATCCCCACTATAGACATCATACCTAATGCAGAGAGACGACTTTGACTTAAGAATTGCGGGCGGAAGGGCCAATGTACACAATTTTTAAAGCTCACGAAGACCACTATGGAGACCACTGGTCAATAGGAACTACCGGATTTGGGCCACAGTCTTATCTTTGAAGTGTTCAGAAGTGATAGTAGTATAATGGGAGAGTTCTGCGGCACCTCCTCCGCCGCCCGCCTCCTCCTCCGCCGCCGCCTCCGCCGCCGCCGCCGCCGCCGCCCGCGGGAAATTTGAATTTTGGCGGGAAATTTGAATTTTGGCGCGAGATTTGAATTTGTAAACAAATCCACGTGCTTTTTGACAGCTGTCATCGACAACAACGCATCGCTAACCTCACTGCTGCCATCTTGACGGGCCTAAACCTCACTAGTGCCAACTTAACCTAACTAGCGTGAGGTAAACAAAGCCACGTGTTTTTTGACAGCCACGTGCTTTTTGACAGACAACAACGCATCGCTAACCTCAGTACTGCCATCTTGACGGGCCTAAACGTCAGTAGTGCCAACTTAACCTCACTAGCATGAGGTAAACAAAGCCACGTGTTTTTTGACAGCCACGTGCTTTTGAGAGATTTGTAAACAAAGCCACGTGCTTTTTGACAGACAACAACGCATCGCTAACCTCAGTACTGCCATCTTGACGGGTCTAAACCTTAGTGGTACCAACTTAACCTCACTAGCGCGAGGTAAACAAAGCCACGTGTTTTTTTGACAGCCACGTGCTTTTTGACAGCTGTCATCCACCATCTTTAAACCACAAAGCACTGTGCTGCCCTCTATATCGCAGTAGCTGCAAAATTCGTCACCTGTCATCGGCAGTGCTGCCATCTTAACGGGTCTAAACCTTAGTGCTACCAACTTAACCTAACTAGCGCGAGGTAAACAAAGCCACGTGTTTTTTGACAGCTGTCATCCGCCATCTTTGAGCACAGTGCTGCCCTCTTTAGCTACTTACCTTTGAAATGTGGTGGCGGATAATTTGAAAAATGCTTTTTGACAGCAGCCATCTTGCATCGCAAACCTCAGTGCTGCCCTCTTTAGCTAGATACCTGTGGTGGCAGACAATTCCACGTGACAGCAGCCATCTTTAATCAAGAGAGCACCGTGCTGCCCTCTATGTGGTGGCGGCAAATTGAAAAATTCCACGTGCTCTTGTTTGGAAACAAACTCACGTGCTTTTTTTCTGACAGCTACCATCCACCATCTTTAATCAAGAGAGCACCGTGCTGCCATCTTTAGCTAGATACCTTTGAAATGTGGTGGCGGCAAATCCCGCATGCTCTTGTTTGGAAACAAACTCACATGCTTTTTTGACAGCTACCATCCGCCATCTTTAATCAACAGAGCACCGTGCTGCTATCATGCGGGCAATTTCATCACCTGTCATCCGCCATCTTTAATCCACAGAACACCGTGCTGCCCTCTTTATGGCTACTACCTTAAGCACGTAGTAGCGGGTAATTTGAAAAGTTCTGCTAGCTATCATCCACCATCTTTAATCAAGAGAGCACCGTGCTGCCATCTTTAGCTAGATACCTTTGAAATGTGGTGGCGGCAAATCCCGCGTGCTCTTGTTTGGAAACAAACTCACATGCTTTTTTGACAGCTACCATCCGCCATCTTTAATCAACAGAGCATAGTGCTGCCCTCTTTAGTTTGAAATGTGGTGGTGGCAAATTCTACGTGCTCTTGTTTGGTAAACATAACCACGTGCTTTTTTGACAGCTGTCATCCACCATCTTTAATCCAGAGAGCACCGTGCTGCCCTCTTTATCGTAGTAGATGTAAATTCGTCACCTGTCATCCGCAGTGCTGCCATCTTTAGCTAGATACCTTTGAAATGTGGTGGTGGATAATTTAAAAAGAGAAATTCTACAGCGGCCCTCTCTCGACGCTAATTGCATAAGATGGCGGCTATACATGACTCCTTAAGGGTGCTTACGCAAGATGGCTGCTATACACAGGTTCTTATGAGACGCCCTTGGGATGCTTGCTCAAGATGGTAGTTATACATGGCTCCTTATGAGATGCCCTAGGGATGCTTGCTCAAGACAGCGACTGCTCTTATGGGACGGCTTAAATGTCCTTGCACAAGATGGCTTGAGACGCCCTAAGGATGCTTGCGCAAGATGGCGGACACAAGATGGCGGCTATACACGTCTCCTTATGAGACGCCTTAAGGGTGCTTGCGCAAGATGGCTGCTGCTCTTAGCTTAGAGGCTAACGTGTCGTGCTAGTTCGATTCATTAAATTTGGGGCTTAAATGCATAATGTTAAATATCTCGAAAACGGTGCATCGTAGAGCAAAACGGACAAAATTTTTCTACCCAATACCTCGGTTCGCAGTATGGGGAACAAGTAAAACATAGTCTAATGATG
This sequence comes from Anabrus simplex, assembly GCF_040414725.1. NCBI lineage: Eukaryota > Metazoa > Arthropoda > Insecta > Orthoptera > Tettigoniidae > Anabrus > Anabrus simplex. The sequence continues at coordinate 13,088,111 of NC_090278.1, read as the reverse complement.
AGATCAACGGTTCGGTTCCTACTTAGGCCCTTTGGCATTCGCTCTGTTTTAGCTTGTATTGAAGCAAGTATTCGTAACATGATCAGGTTTAGCTATGGTAGAGAGTATAACGTGCCGTGCAGGTTCGATTCATTACATTTGGGGCTTAAATGCAAAATGTTAAATATCTCGAAAACGGTGCATCGTAGAGCAAAACCTGATACCTAGGTTTGCAGTATCAGGAACAAGAAAAAAAACATAGTCTAATGATGAGATCGACGGTTCGATCCCTACTTAGGCCCTTTGGCATTGGCAGCTATCTAATTCTACAAGATGGGGGCTATACATAGCTTCTTATGAGGCAGCTTAAGAGCGCTTGCACAAGATGGGTGCTGCTCTTATGAGACGCCCTAGGGGTGCTTGCGCAAGGTGGCAGCGACAAGACGGTGACTATACACAGCTCCTTATGATACGGTCTAGAGGTGCTCACACAAGATGGTGGCTGCTCTGATGAAGAAAGCTAGCTTTGCATCGTGCAGGTATCTTTACTTCACTAAACCTCATACCTTTGAAATGTAATTTGAAAAATTCTACGTGCTTTTTCATAAGCTGTTAAGGCCTCCTCTTATGTCAAGGCATAAACCTGCATCGGGATAGCTAGAGTAAGCACGTGCTGCAGTGATGACGTCATTATGCATGTTTAGACTTGCAAATCACTAAAGAAACATAACAAGACTAGAATCGAACACTGCACTCTATGCTGTTAACTTTATCATGTGATCGGAACATTGATTGAAGTGTTTAGAACACTAAATAAGTAGAACAGAACACTGTACTCAATACAACATGTCAGGGGATACCTTTGTTCTAAGAAGATTAGATTACCGCACATTCCTTGTAGGGCTAATAGGCTAATGGGCTAATGGGCAAAAGGGCTAATGGGCTAAAGGGCTAAAGGGCTAAAGGGCTAAAGGGCTAATGGGCTAAAGGGCTAGGGTGCCTCTCCTCTCTTTATCCGGGCTTGAGACCGGCTCTACAACTAGAGGCGGAGTTAACACCCTAAGGAAGGGAGAATGTTGGGAAATAATCTATACGAATATAGCTACTCGATCGACTATATACTACAGATGGATGACTTAGGTGAGGGTAAGCGCTTACTTAATAATACCAACACGACGTAATTCATGCTCTATTTCAAAAATATCTTCTTTGTACTGTGTGTAACCAGCATCATGATAGGCTCTTAGCAGTTGTAAACGTTTTACCAGTACGTTGGGGTCTTTACAGTAGCTTATATCTACATAGGGTAACAGAGGCTTGTTGTGAACTTTGAGTCTATATGCAGACAGTTGATGTGCAGGGACTTGTTTTGATATAATACGTGCTTCAGCAGTAGCGTTTCTAGGTACAAACATAACTTGTTTCGATAGCGATGAAGCGTTGAAATTTCCTTCTTCTTTACCTTGCATCTCTTCTTGAGATGTTTGCACTTCGACAGAACGTGTAGTAGGCTTAGGAAATGAAGTAAAATCATCAAGCTGTAATGGCAATGAATTTTCTTCTTCTTCTACTTTCCCTTTACTACTGTTTTGATCAACATCATTATCCTTATTATCATAATCATGATCTTGCCTCTCTTTATCTTGAAGTTTGTGCTCAGTAACAGAACTTGCAGCAGGCCTAGACAACAAGGGAGAATTAAAAATCTCTCGCAGAGGTGTACTTTTTAAACATAAATCAGTGTTCGCTGGAATATGGTCGAGCTCTTTGTATTTTGTTCCCGATGAAGCTACATTACACGCGGCTTCATGACGTTGAGCGTTGTATGCGTTCTTGAACTCTCTTCTACAATGTTTGCATTGAAAAATCGTCCTACATGATATCTCATGACGTCTCCTGTGATAGCTTCGGGAAAATGCTTTTCCACACTCTTCGCAAATATACCTAGAAATAGGTTTTTCCATGACGGACTTTTATCTTCTGCTAACAGATTCTTCTTTAAATCTACTCGACATTTGTTACTCTCAACTTCGATGATGCGAACAGCTTAGCGATTAACAGTAAACTAACACAAAAGCGTATAACCAAGGTAGCAACAGTAAGGTTTAAGCCCATCAAGATGGCAAGAGTGAGGTTAGCGACGTTCTGCTGTTGGATTTTAAATTCCGCGCTATAACGTGCATAAGGTGGCAGCCTTGAGGTTTACTGCCGTAAAGATGGCAGCAGTGAGGTTAGCGACGCTCTATTGTCCTTCAAAGTGAGGTTAGGGTCCGTCAAGAAGACAGCTGTCAAAAAAGCACGTGGCTATGTTTACCAAACAAGAGCACGTGGTCGTGACCTCACGGTCACGTAGTATGCTGCTTCAGCATGCAAAGTTCAATGTCTACACCTACGTAGTTAACACTCTGCTATGTTCACTTACACATAACTATTTTTATGCTTTAAGTTCGTGCACATAGGTTATGTTAAGATAGCAGCACAAGTGCAAGCGATGGTCGCACGCTCGCGTAGAGGTTGTTTAGTACGATAGTTGATGTATGCATTATCAAAAGGTGATATGTACACGCTTGTAAACCTTGCTATTCTTACTGCTACTATGTTCGCAAGATTTTCAAACATCGCTATTATTTATGCTTTAAGTTCGTTCGCTTAGGTCATGCTAAAGTAGCAGCGCAAACACATGTGAACGTTGTACATTCTAGCGGGATGTGTTAATATAGTTGATGCATGCAGAATCGAAAGGTGTTGTGTACACACTTTGAAACTTAACTGTTCTTCGTGCTTTAAATCCGTGCACATAGGTTATGCTAAGATAGCAGCAAACTCTAGCGGGAGAAGTTTTGTACTCTAGCTGATGCATGTATAATCGATAGGCAATGCGTACACGCTTTTAAAACATTGCTATTCTTACTGCTGCTGCTATGTTCACAAGATTTTTATACATCAGTATTCTTTATGCTTTAAGTTCATTCGTATAAGTTATACTAAGTTAGCAGCATACTTATAAGGTTGTTGCACGCTCTAGTGGAAAAAGTTTAGTAGGAAAGATGATGCATGCAAAATCGATAGGTGATGTGTACACGCTTTGAACTTGGGTATTCTTTATGCTTTAACTTCGTGCACATAGGTTAAGTTAAGATTGCAGCACACACAAGCGATGATCGCACGCTGTTGTGGAAGAAGTTTAGTACAAGAGTTAATGCGTGCAAAATTGACAGGTGTTGTGTACACGCTATTCTTTGTGCTTTAAGTTCACGCACATAGGTAGCAGCACACAATTGCGAACGTTGTACACTCTAGCGGTAGACGTTTAGTACGATAGTCGATGCATGCAAAATCGATAGGTGATGTGTACACGCTTTGGAGTATAGCTATTCTTTGTTGCATGCAAAATCGATAGGTGATGTGTACACGCTTTGGAGTATAGCTATTCTTTGTGCTTTAACTTTATACACATACGTTAGCAATACACAAATGCGATCGTTGTACACTCTGGCGGTAAAAAATAGTCGATGCATGCAAATCAATAGGTGATGTGTACACGCTGTTAAACATCGTTATTTTTTGTGCTTTAAGTTCGTGCGTATAGGCTATGCTAAGATAGGAGTACAATCTAGCGGAAGAAGTTCAGGGTGATATGTACACGCTTTGAAACATGGTTATTCTTTGTACTTTAAGTTCATGCACATAGGTTATGCTAAGATAGCAGCACAATCTAGAGGAAGAAGTTTAGTACGAAAGCCGATGCTTGCAAAATCGATAAGTAATATGTACACGCTTTGAAACATGGCTATTCTTTGTACTTTAAGTTCATGGGTATAGGTTATGCTAAGATAGCAGCACAATCTGGCGGAAGAAGTTCAGGGTGATCTGTACACGCTTTGAAACATGGTTATTCTTTGTACTTTAAGTTCATGCACATAGGTTATGCTAAGATAGCAGCACAATCTAGAGGAAGAAGTTTAGTACGAGAGTCGATGCTTGCAAAATCGATAAGTAATATGTACACGCTTTGAAACATGGCTATTCTTTGTACTTTAAGTTCATGTGTTTAAGTTATGCTAAGATACCAGCACAATCTACCTAAAGAAGTTCAGTACGAGATTCGATACATGCAAAATCGATAGTTGATGCGTACATGCTTTGAAACATGACTATTCGTTGTTCTTTAAGGTCATGCGTATAGGTTATGCTAAGAAAGCAGCATGATCTAGCGGAAGATGTTTAGTACGAGAGTCGATGCATGTAAAATCGATAGGTGATGTCTACACGCTTTAAAACATGGCTATTCATACTGCTGCTCTGTTCCTAAGATTTTTAAACATAGCTAATCCTAATGCTGCTCTTAACGACGTAGAGCAAAGGATTGATTACGTGACCGTGACGTCACGACCACGTGCTCTTGTTTGGTAAACATAGCCACGTGCTTTTTTGACAGCTGTCTTCTTGACGGACCCTAACCTCACTTTGAAGGACAATAGAGCGTCGCTAACCTCACTGCTGCCATCTTTACGGCAGTAAACCTCAAGGCTGCCACCTTATGCACGTTATAGCGCGGAATTTAAAATCCAACAGCAGAACGTCGCTAACCTCACTCTTGCCATCTTGATGGGCTTAAACCTTACTGTTGCTACCTTGGTTATACGCTTTTGTGTTAGTTTACTGTTAATCGCTAAGCTGTTCGCATCATCGAAGTTGAGAGTAACAAATGTCGAGTAGATTTAAAGAAGAATCTGTTAGCAGAAGATAAAAGTCCGTCATGGAAAAACCTATTTCTAGGTATATTTGCGAAGAGTGTGGAAAAGCATTTTCCCGAAGCTATCACAGGAGACGTCATGAGATATCATGTAGGACGATTTTTCAATGCAAACATTGTAGAAGAGAGTTCAAGAACGCATACAACGCTCAACGTCATGAAGCCGCGTGTAATGTAGCTTCATCGGGAACAAAATACAAAGAGCTCGACCATATTCCAGCGAACACTGATTTATGTTTAAAAAGTACACCTCTGCGAGAGATTTTTAATTCTCCCTTGTTGTCTAGGCCTGCTGCAAGTTCTGTTACTGAGCACAAACTTCAAGATTAAGAGAGGCAAGATCATGATTATGATAATAAGGATAATGATGTTGATCAAAACAGTAGTAAAGGGAAAGTAGAAGAAGAAGAAAATTCATTGCCATTACAGCTTGATGATTTTACTTCATTTCCTAAGCCTACTACACGTTCTGTCGAAGTGCAAACATCTCAAGAAGAGATGCAAGGTAAAGAAGAAGGAAATTTCAACGCTTCATCGCTATCGAAACAAGTTATGTTTGTACCTAGAAACGCTACTGCTGAAGCACGTATTATATCAAAACAAGTCCCTGCACATCAACTGTCTGCATATAGACTCAAAGTTCACAACAAGCCTCTGTTACCCTATGTAGATATAAGCTACTGTAAAGACCCCAACGTACTGGTAAAACGTTTACAACTGCTAAGAGCCTATCATGATGCTGGTTACACACAGTACAAAGAAGATATTTTTGAAATAGAGCATGAATTACGTCGTGTTGGTATTATTAAGTAAGCGCTTACCCTCACCTAAGTCATCCATCTGTAGTATATAGTCGATCGAGTAGCTATATTCGTATAGATTATTTCCCAACATTCTCCCTTCCTTAGGGTGTTAACTCCGCCTCTAGTTGTAGAGCCGGTCTCAAGCCCGGATAAAGAGAGGAGAGGCACCCTAGCCCTTTAGCCCTTTAGCCCTTTAGCCCATTAGCCCTTTAGCCCTTTAGCCCTTTAGCCCATTAGCCCTTTTGCCCATTAGCCCATTAGCCTATTAGCCCTACAAGGAATGTGCGGTAATCTAATCTTCTTAGAACAAAGGTATCCCCTGACATGTTGTATTGAGTACAGTGTTCTGTTCTACTTATTTAGTGTTCTAAACACTTCAATCAATGTTCCGATCACATGATAAAGTTAACAGCATAGAGTGCAGTGTTCGATTCTAGTCTTGTTATGTTTCTTTAGTGATTTGCAAGTCTAAACATGCATAATGACGTCATCACTGCAGCACATGCTTACTCTAGCTATCCCGATGCAGGTTTATGCCTTGACATAAGAGGAGGCCTTAACAGCTTATGAAAAAGCACGTAGAATTTTTCAAATTACATTTCAAAGGTATGAGGTTTAGTGAAGTAAAGATACCTGCACGATGCAAAGCTAGCTTTCTTCATCAGAGCAGCCACCATCTTGTGTGAGCACCTCTAGACCGTATCATAAGGAGCTGTGTATAGTCACCGTCTTGTCGCTGCCACCTTGCGCAAGCACCCCTAGGGCGTCTCATAAGAGCAGCACCCATCTTGTGCAAGCGCTCTTAAGCTGCCTCATAAGAAGCTATGTATAGCCCCCATCTTGTAGAATTAGATAGCTGCCAATGCCAAAGGGCCTAAGTAGGGATCGAACCGTCGATCTCATCATTAGACTATGTTTTTTTTCTTGTTCCTGATACTGCAAACCTAGGTATCAGGTTTTGCTCTACGATGCACCGTTTTCGAGATATTTAACATTTTGCATTTAAGCCCCAAATGTAATGAATCGAACCTGCACGGCACGTTATACTCTCTACCATAGCTAAACCTGATCATGTTACGAATACTTGCTTCAATACAAGCTAAAACAGACCGAATGCCAAAGGGCCTAAGTAGGAACCGAACCGTTGATCTCATTATTAGACTATGTTTTACTTGTTCCCCATACTGCGAACCGAGGTATTGGGTAGAAAAATTTTGTCCGTTTTGCTCTACGATGCACCGTTTTCGAGATATTTAACATTATGCATTTAAGCTCCAAATTTAATGAATCGAACTAGCACGACACGTTAGCCTCTAAGCTAAGAGCAGCAGCCATCTTGCGCAAGCACCCTTAAGGCGTCTCATAAGGAGACGTGTATAGCCGCCATCTTGTGTCCGCCATCTTGCGCAAGCATCCTTAGGGCGTCTCAAGCCATCTTGTGCAAGGACATTTAAGCCGTCCCATAAGAGCAGTCGCTGTCTTGAGCAAGCATCCCTAGGGCATCTCATAAGGAGCCATGTATAACTACCATCTTGAGCAAGCATCCCAAGGGCGTCTCATAAGAACCTGTGTATAGCAGCCATCTTGCGTAAGCACCCTTAAGGAGTCATGTATAGCCGCCATCTTATGCAATTAGCGTCGAGAGAGGGCCGCTGTAGAATTTCTCTTTTTAAATTATCCACCACCACATTTCAAAGGTATCTAGCTAAAGATGGCAGCACTGCGGATGACAGGTGACGAATTTACATCTACTACGATAAAGAGGGCAGCACGGTGCTCTCTGGATTAAAGATGGTGGATGACAGCTGTCAAAAAAGCACGTGGTTATGTTTACCAAACAAGAGCACGTAGAATTTGCCACCACCACATTTCAAACTAAAGAGGGCAGCACTATGCTCTGTTGATTAAAGATGGCGGATGGTAGCTGTCAAAAAAGCATGTGAGTTTGTTTCCAAACAAGAGCACGCGGGATTTGCCGCCACCACATTTCAAAGGTATCTAGCTAAAGATGGCAGCACGGTGCTCTCTTGATTAAAGATGGTGGATGATAGCTAGCAGAACTTTTCAAATTACCCGCTACTACGTGCTTAAGGTAGTAGCCATAAAGAGGGCAGCACGGTGTTCTGTGGATTAAAGATAGCGGATGACAGGTGATGAAATTGCCCGCATGATAGCAGCACGGTGCTCTGTTGATTAAAGATGGCGGATGGTAGCTGTCAAAAAAGCATGTGAGTTTGTTTCCAAACAAGAGCATGCGGGATTTGCCGCCACCACATTTCAAAGGTATCTAGCTAAAGATGGCAGCACGGTGCTCTCTTGATTAAAGATGGTGGATGGTAGCTGTCAGAAAAAAAGCACGTGAGTTTGTTTCCAAACAAGAGCACGTGGAATTTTTCAATTTGCCGCCACCACATAGAGGGCAGCACGGTGCTCTCTTGATTAAAGATGGCTGCTGTCACGTGGAATTGTCTGCCACCACAGGTATCTAGCTAAAGAGGGCAGCACTGAGGTTTGCGATGCAAGATGGCTGCTGTCAAAAAGCATTTTTCAAATTATCCGCCACCACATTTCAAAGGTAAGTAGCTAAAGAGGGCAGCACTGTGCTCAAAGATGGCGGATGACAGCTGTCAAAAACACGTGGCTTTGTTTACCTCGCGCTAGTTAGGTTAAGTTGGTAGCACTAAGGTTTAGACCCGTTAAGATGGCAGCACTGCCGATGACAGGTGACGAATTTTGCAGCTACTGCGATATAGAGGGCAGCACAGTGCTTTGTGGTTTAAAGATGGTGGATGACAGCTGTCAAAAAAGCACGTGGCTGTCAAAAAAACACGTGGCTTTGTTTACCTCGCGCTAGTGAGGTTAAGTTGGTACCACTAAGGTTTAGACCCGTCAAGATGGCAGTACTGAGGTTAGCGATGCGTTGTTGTCTGTCAAAAAGAACGTGGCTTTGTTTACAAATCTCTCAAAAGCACGTGGCTGTCAAAAAACACGTGGCTTTGTTTACCTCATGCTAGTGAGGTTAAGTTGGCACTACTGACGTTTAGGCCCGTCAAGATGGCAGTACTGAGGTTAGCGATGCGTTGTTGTCTGTCAAAAAGCACGTGGCTGTCAAAAAACACGTGGCTTTGTTTACCTCACGCTAGTTAGGTTAAGTTGGCACTAGTGAGGTTTAGGCCCGTCAAGATGGCAGCAGTGAGGTTAGCGATGCGTTGTTGTCGATGACAGCTGTCAAAAAGCACGTGGATTTGTTTACAAATTCAAATCTCGCGCCAAAATTCAAATTTCCCGCCAAAATTCAAATTTCCCGCGGGCGGCGGCGGCGGCGGCGGCGGAGGCGGCGGCGGAGGAGGAGGCGGGCGGCGGAGGAGGTGCCGCAGAACTCTGCCATTATACTACTAGTGATCATTGCCCTCATTTCGGATTTAAGTCGTGCTGTATTAAAAATATTTTCCATATACTTCGATCAATTTGCTGAAGTGCTTTTTAGGACAATCACAAAACAAATGAACATTTCTTGCAATCATTGTGTGGTGCCCAAAAAAATCGTGTGAAGTATTTCAGCTTAGAACTCTGGCCTGTAAGGTTCAATATTGCACGAATTTCTATCAAAGAATTACCGTTCATAATTATATATGTGCCGCGAGTCAGTATTTCGACAACATTGTCACATAGCAATATCTTGAGGCGCAACGGCTGTATAGCCGGTACTTGCATATATTTTCAAATTGGTTTTATTTTCATTCGGCGTGATTTAAGGAATATGAAATATGCTCTTTTATCTGATGAAATGACATCCTGCGTTGTATGTTCTTTAATTGTTTTATTTTACAACTAGCTTTATGTCGTACCGACACAGATAGGTTTTATGGCGACGATGGTATAGGAAAGGGGTAGGAGTTGGAAGGAATTGGCTGTAGTGTGTTTTTTGGCTGGTGTGAAAATGGGAACCACAGAAAACTATCTTCAAGACTGCCGACAGTGTGGCTCGAACCCACCATCTCCCGAATGCAAGTTCACAGCTGCACGCCCCTAACCGAAAGACCAACTCGCCCGGTTTAAATGTTTTATTCTACCTTACAAGTCCGAACTTTTCTATAAGATTGGCCTATAAATTGTGTTCAGTCGAATGGAATTACTTTTTTATTCACATTAACACTCTTAAGAGTATGGTGATATTAATACGTGTTATTTCCTTATTTGTTTATGCAAGAAGGCCAATACTACTGTAAATTGAATAGATCTGTTTGCTCAGTTTAAGTGTATGTTGGGTAGTCCTTACTCAACTGCTAGATTCAATGTTCCCAGTTATCATGAAGTCACTAATTGAGTTAAAATGTCACTACGTGAAATTTTGTGAACTAGGTCTACATGAGGAGGATACTGAAACATTAAATGGATGGATAACTAAAACATACCTAATTAATGAATAGACTCAGATTCCTCTTCTGGAGTAGTTGCAATTGGAATATGAATATGCAGCTGAGGTTCCTGTCTTACGAAAGGTACTTTAGAGAATTCATGATTATGTGTTGCAGGTCTTCCTAACATTTCTAAGTGCGTTTTTTGGCGTGAAGCGTGAAGCAGTTCTGGCTTGTTGTCTGGTACGCAATTTTATATTCACCAAGTTCAGCTGACTGAAAGGACCTTCTGCCTCTGCTTTACAAGGTAGAGAAACACTGGCAAATATTTGAATGGATTAACAGCAACAGATTACCTAGGCCTATACATTTCAAAAAACTTCCACAAAACTTTCCGCTGGCTATCGTCGTAAGGCGAGTCTTGTAAAATGGAGCAGCCACATGGGATCCGTACCGAAGAGAGCTCATCTTACCAGGGGTAATCCGTGCTTGCCGCTCGACCGTTTCCTCCATCCCTTGGACATTATGACTTTGTCCGAAGCTGCTGACAGACGGCAGCGGGTAGCACGCAAATAGTGACAAAGTGTCAAGTGCAGTGACATCATGCGGAGGGTTTCAGAACTATATCTACCACTGAATGATATTTGAAAATTGAATGCGTTACGTCCTTGTCGTCTCTTTCTTTCTACAGTAGATTAGATGGCGGGACTACACCAGGGCCACACGTAGTCAAGCAACGGAACTAGTGCAGTTGTGCGGAACTTTTACACTTCTGAGAGATGAAATTATAAACACTTGCCTTGAAACAACCTAAAATCATACTTCAGACAGTCCTTTGCGCTATCATAAGGCATGCAATGAATGCCTTGCATGCAAGGAAAATACGACCCTGTTCACCAAACTTCTGAATGCGTTACTGTGAGGAATTTCTTGGTCTGAAATACCAATCTGCCTAAGATCTTTTCCGCATTCCTGGAAAAATCTCGGACTTATTCTTCTTCTTCTTCCTTCGTTATGCCCATTCATAGAGCGCGTTTGAACTTGATAGTTGGTTTGATGGTTTGTGCCTTCTTATCCTCCCAAAATCTCTTCATGAATGCACTGTGTTGCATCTTGCGTTCTGTCGACCACTTCCTACCAGTTGTCTTTTTTGGTTTCTCCCTAAATTTATGATTAGCTACTTTGGTTCTAAAAGCTCCACGATTTTCCATGATGTCGTCTGTAATATTTATTTCTTGGAGGTCCGCCTTAGTTTCTTCTAGCCATTTTATTTTGACCTTCTTTGAGTTGATTACTTTGAATAATCTTTTAGTTAGTCTGTCGCTGTTCATTCTGTAGATATGGCCATAGAAATTAAGGCGCCTTTTCCGTACAGCATCAGTAAACCTGTCGGTGAAGGAGTAGAGGTCCGCTGTTTTCCTCTTAATCCACATTCCATTTTCTCTCGTAGGACCATAAATTTTCCTGAGAATTTTCCGCTCCTGCTTTTCAATTTCTGTAATTTTAGAGTGACCACCTAAGCATATGGTTTCTGAGGCATATAAAGCTTCGGGCAATACAACTGTCTTGTAGTGTCGTAATTTTGCATTACGCGATATGACTCTTTTGTTGTAGTAATTCCACGTCAGTCTGTATGCCTTATGTAGTTTGGTGTTTCTTTCTACATTGGCACTACTGTCTAATCCTGATGGTAGTATAATTTCTCCAAGGTATTTGAAGGAGGGCACCTGTGAAATTGTGCCGTTTTCCATCTCTAGCGGAGTTCTTTTGCTATTTTGACGTAGATTTTCCATGTACTTGGTTTTCTCGTAGGATATCTGGAGGCCTGCCTTTGATGCTATATTGTGTAGTCTCTGTATGGCATACCTTGTTTCATCCTTGGTCTTAGTAATGATTGCGAGATCATCAGCAAATGCTAAACATTTCACATTGACCTTGCTTCCCAAATTTCCGATGTTCACACCCTTGATATCCTTTTCCCACTCTCTAATAACTTTGTCTAGAACTAAGTTAAACAGAATAGGGGAGATGCTGTCACCTTGACGAACGCCCGTACATATTTCAAAAGGCTCAGAGATTTCTCCAAGGAATTTCACTTTAGAGGTCGTACTTGTGAGGGTCTGCTGGATAAGTGCTCTGGTCTTCTTGTCCACTCTGAGTTCTTCTAGGGTATCAAATACTGTCTGTCTGTCCACAGAGTCATACGCCTTCTTAAAATCCACAAAGGTGACGATCGTGCTGGCACTTCGGCGAATCCTTAATATCGTCTTCAAGTTCCATATTTGTTCTGCACATGATCGACCTTTCCTGAAACCCGCTTGGTACTCGCCAATCAGATGATCTGTCTGTTCTTCTAACCGGTTCAAGAGAGCTTTGGAAAGGATTTTGTATGCGATTGGCAGTAGAGATATGCCTCTATAGTTGTTTGGATCTGCCTTGTCACCTTTCTTGTGCAATGGGTGTATTAATGCACACTTCCAATCCTGTGGAATCATTTCCGTTTCCCATATTTCTACTAGGATTGCATGAATTTTGCTTACAAGATCATCTCCAAGTTTACACATCTCCGCAGTGATGCCGTCCTCTCCAGGAGCTTTATTATTTTTAAGCGATCGTATAATCTCTGCTGTTTCCTGTATTGTCGGTGGCTGTGAATCGGGGTTGGGCATGGGCTTTTCAAAGTTCAGTCTTTCCTTTGGAGGATCACAATTGAGGAGGTCTCGGAAGTAGTCAGCTAGAATAGTGCAGTTCTCTTTGGTGTTCGTTTCTAATGTTCCATTTGCTCGACGGAAACATAAAGATGGTGGTTGATAGCTAGATAAATTCTCACGGAAGGTCTTGTAGAAATTCCTGGAGTTGTTTCTAAGGAAATCTTGTTCGATTTCCATGAGTCTAATTTTGTCATAGGCTCGTTTCTCCCTGCGGATTATTTTTGAGGAGATTTTCTGAACTTTTAGGAAGGTCTCCCATCTCTTAGTTGTTTGATGTCCATTCCACTGATTCCATGCTTTCATCCGTTCATCAATGGCTTTATCACAGGTCGTGTTCCACCACCTATGTTTGCGTTTCCTTGGAGGCTGCCCTAATTTCATGGCTGATGTCTGAAGTGTTTTACGAAGGCCTGGCCAGTCCTTGGGGTCCTGGTCTCGTATGTCTTGTAGAAAGGTCGTGGCGTTCTGTCGAAGACATTCTGGATCAACTCTTAGAGATCTTTTGTGTTTAGGTCTGCATCTGTTGGGTTGGAATCTCACTTTGATTTGTGTTAGGTAGTGGTCCGAGTCGACAAATCCCTTCCGTACTCCAACATTTTGGATCTCACACATATTCTTTCTGGAGATTGCGACGTGATCGATCTGGAATTCGCCCAATAACGGGTTTGGTGATTTCCACGTTTTCTTCTTATGTGGGGGTCTCGCAAAATGCGTAGACATTAGTTTTAAGACAAATGTTTTACAGAAGTCTATAAGACGTTCTCCATTCTTGTTCGTTCTCCAATGTGCCGAGTGATGACCAACAATCCATTTGTGTTTCCTCTCTCTGCCAACCTGTGCATTAAAATCACCTACTAAGATTTTCACGTGGTGCTTTGGAATCTTGCTAGTGGTTTCTTCTAAGAGTTCCCAGAAGGCTTCCACTTTCTCTGGGTTTTTTTATTGTTATTATTATTATTATTATTATTATTATTATTATTATTTAATTGCATAATTTAATGCAATACATTTTGAATTTATTATTATTATTACTATTATTATTATTATTATTATTTTTATTATTATTCCGGAATTATCGTGAATCACAGAGGTGTACGAAGGTGCTGGGCTGAATGAATGGACAAGGAATTGACAAGAGCATAATTTAATGCAATACATTTTGAATTTTTTCCTTCCTTCTTGTTTCTTTTCTAAATTTGGTAAATAGATTATCTGAATAAACAATAAAAAAATAGTGAACTCTTTAGCTTCAGCAACAACGACTTATAGTCCAAAATCAGGTACAAAAGTAAAGAGAATCATGAGAGAATATACGAAGGATGAGTATTATAGCTCTGAAACAGGTACAAAGAGCAGCTTTTCTGCATCAACTTCCATAGCCTAAGAGTCTGAGCTCCAAACTGTAACACAGTTCAGCTTCTCAGAGGCATACATTTTATACAAGGTTATACAACGGCAATCTTGAAATGAGGTATTTACAGTCACTTCTGCTCAATTATTTTCATTTTCTTTTCCGGAAATATAAAGAGGGGCAATGAGTACCCATACTAAATGGCCATAATGTAAAAAGGAAAAGGTTGATAAATATCGGGTGAAAAACAAAATGCAGTTAGGCGAGAAAACTGCACTCCTTCTAGAAATCTCTTGAAACATTAAGTGGGCTTATGGCAAACAGATACAGGGGCCAAGCCTATTCTGCGCCGGGGCGACTGAATGATAAACATTAAATACCAAAAACTGTTAATAATTTTAGAGGATAAAAACTTTAGTCACTCCATACCGAGTTGAATGGTAGTCAGCAGAGGGTAATCACTGTTGTCCCCTTACATTACATATTTCCCAGTAGGGAATAAAACAGAGTCCACAGACTGGCGAAAATTTTACATTTAAACCATCGGGTTCAGAAATGTACATGAAATAAAAGAGCTTTGAAACCTTCCCATCAAGCTGTCTGCCGGAGCTATCACATGTTAAGAAAATTCTACCATTACCTTAAGTTGCTGGGCCTTCCGAACGCCGATCTGAGGCCTCTGCCACTTTAGTACACGCCTCACACAATAAACTGGAGCTATAACAATGAAAGTACGGCCTTAAAGAGCCCAGCGTTTGTAGCATCTCGAGGGAAAGTTCCAGAACTCTTTACAGGTAGGCTGGATGCTTGTACACACCCCAAATTTTATTTGACTGGAGAAGTTAATATTCACATAATTTCTAATTGGTTGATAGTACAGGAGATTGAGAGGTGTGTGTGTGTGGGGGGGAGTGGAAATTGTTGACAACCATGACACAAGTGCAAAACAATCTTCAAAACTACGGTTAGCCAGCTCTGAAAGTTAGCTTTCTCATTAGAAATAATTGTCCTTAACCCCGCCAGAGATGGCAATTAGGCCAATGGTAGAGATATCTCAATCCAAGTGTCTTGCGTGACATTATTTCAAGTTCAATTACATAGGTGGCCTTATAGAAGGCACGCAGTTTACTTTTATTTTTTGATGTTAGCTTTTCCTCGCACCGACACAGGTAGGGCTTATGGCGACGATGGGACCAGAAAGGCCTAGTAATGGGAAGGAAGCAGCCGTGCCCTTAATTAAGATACAACCCAAGCATTTGCGTGGCGTGTAAATGGGAACCACGGAAAACAATCTTCAGGGCTGCCGACAGTGGGGTTCGAACCCAGCTGTGCACCCCTAACCGCATGGCCAACTCACCTGGTACACGCAGTTTAAATGGATGAAGAAGGTCAACCCCCGATACAGCCTGACACCCCCTAAGGTTTTAACACGGTGTGAACAGCTTTGAGAGCTTGAATCTTGCCATACATAATTTTTAAGAAAACATGTATAAGTAGGAGTATAACTTTATAGAGAGTCCTTTCTTATTTATTTGTTGAAGCAAGGTAGTTTAGATAGTGTTTGCGAAGTAGTAGAAAGTCGGGCTGTTGCTCCCAGACACGATGGCAAGAGCGGCCGCCGCTGACGATGTCAGTTTGGGGACGCCTGGACCCACAATGTACTCTGAGATACCATCCTCCCATATATCGTAGGGAGCAACCAAGGTGACGGTCCTAAAGTACCAAGTAGCATTGATCGGGCCAAGGACAGAGTGGGCGGTTGGAGTCCAGCATCCAAGCCACTCCCAAGGAAGATAGTCCCAAAGGAGTCAGTTTAGACCGAGTCTCAGCCGTAATGAGGCGGGTCCATACCCCACCGCGGCATCTCCCTCTGGTTGACACGACGTGGCCTCATGTGGATGTAGGGCACTGTAACACTGAATACTGGGGCAACGGTAAATTACTCGCAGTGTTACATGTAGTGCAGGTAAGGTTGGCGACTTTCAAGGACTAGTGCACGGAATTTCTGACACAGGTTTGCAGGCAGGGTCCTTAATGGCAGAATGGTAATGAAATCATTGAATGGAAGGCCTTCAAAAAAGAATTTAAACAAAAAATGAAAGTTAACTTAGGATATAACTTACATGCATACACACACACATTATCATTATAGACCGTTATGCCTTTTAGCGTTCAGTCTGCAAGCCTCTGTGAATTTACTAAACGTCGCCACAATCCTCGATTTGAAATTAGTGTTGTGGCCTCATTTAGTTATATACCTCTCATCTTTAAATCGTTAGAAACCGAGTCTAACCATCGTCGTCTTGGTCTACCTCTACTTCTCTTACCCTGCATAGCAGAGTCCATTATTCTCCTAGGTAACCTATCCTCCTCCATTCGCCTCACATGACCCCACCACCGAAGACAGTTTATGCGTACAGCTTCATCCATCGAGTTCATTCCTAAATTAGCCTTTATCTCCTCATTCTGAGTACCATCGTGCCATTGTTCCCACCTGTTTGTACCAGCAATTATTCTTGCTACTTTCATGTCTGTTACTTCTAACTTATGAATAATATATCCTGAGTCCACCCAGCTTTCGCTCCCGTAAAGCAAAATTGGTGTGAAAACAGACCGATGTAAAGATAGTTTCGCCTGGAAGCTGACTTCCTTCTTACAGGATACTGTTGATCGCAACTGCGAGCTCACTGCATTAGCTTTACGACACCTTGATTCAATCTCACTTACTATATTACCATTCTGGGAGAACACACAACCTAAATACTTAAAATTATCGACCTGTTCTAGCTTTGTATCGCCAATCTGATATTCAATTCTGTTGAATTTCTTACCTACTGACATCAATTTTGTCTTCGAGAGGCTAATTTTCATACCATACTCATTGCACCTAGTTTCTAGTTCCATGATATTACACTGCAGGCTTTCGGCACAATCTGCCATTAAGACCAAGTCGTCAGCATAGGCCAGACTACTAATTACATTTCCACTTATCTGAATCCCTCCCTGCCATTTTATACCTTTCAGCAGATGATCCATGTAAACTACGAACAGCAAAGGTGAATGATTACAGCCTTGTCTAACCCCTGTAAGTACCCTGAACCAAGAACTCATTCTACCAGCAATTCTCACTGAAGCCCAATTGTCAGCATAAATACCTTTGATTGATTTTAATAATCTTCCTTTAATTCCATAGTCCCCCAGTATGGCGAACATCTTTTCCCTCGGTACCCTGCCATATGCTTTCTCTAGATCTACAAAACATAAACACAACTGCCCATTCCTTTGGTAGCATTTTTCAATTACCTGGCGCATACTGAAAATCTGAACCTGACAGCCTCTCTGTGGTCTGAAACCACACTGGGTTTCATCCAACTTCCTCTCGACGACTGATCGCACCCTCCCTTCCAGGATTCCAGTGAATACTTTGCCTCGTATACAAATCAATGAGATACCGCGATAGTTGTTGCAATCCTTCCTGTTCCCTTGCTTATAGATAGGTGCAGTTGCTGCTTTTGTCCAATCTGAAGGTACCTTACCAACACTCCATGCTAATTTTACTACACTATGAAGCCATTTCATCCCAGTCTTCCCACTATACTTCATCATTTCAGCTCTAATTTCATCTATTCCTGCTGCTTTATGACAATGGAGTTTATTTACCATCCTTTCCACTTCCTCAAGCGTAATTTCACCAACATCATTTTCCTCCTCCCCATGAGCTTGGCTGTTCGCAACTTATTTACATAAAATATTTCACAACCCACAGGGACAGAAGGCCTCTTATTCCAACTTGCGTATATAAAGCTTAAACTAATAAGATGCTAAGGAAATTAAAAAAATTAAATCAGCCACATCATCACTTGGTGGCAAATAATGAAAAATCAAAGGCCTTCACCCAGGTTTTACTTGACACATGTGTACCCCTGAAATCCTTTCATTTCCCGGGTTACTCACCAAAAGGGTGACAGGAGTAAGGAAATCAAGGATAATGCAAGGTCCATGAAATCTGGGGGCAAGCTTGATCGCGGGAAGAAATTTTTTAACCAATACATGATCTAAAAATTTAAAATTGGTGGGTCTTTTTCCGCGGTCATACCTCATTTTTACTCTCTGATGAGAGGCCTTACGATTATTTCTAGCTTTTCTCCGTAAATCCCGGATATTCTCTGGATTTATTGTCTCTGGCAAAAGTTCTTTTATCGACTAGGTACAAATTTGACAAAGGAGAATTTGGGACAAACTTAAACATAAGAGAAATTGGTGGAAAATTGTGGGACTCATGAACGATCGATTTAAATGCTAATGATCACCAGTGTAAGGAAGTGTCTCAACGAGAATGATCTTCGTGGTGGAAAGCAATAAGGGCAGTTCGAGGATTATGATAAACCCGCTCAGCTGTGGCTGTGGCTGTGGGTGGTACGCGGACGCCGTGACATGTGAGATAGAGAGATCGAAACAAAACTTAAGAAATAAATTAGGGTGGAACACCTTAGCATTAACAGGAACAATATATTGACAGGGTCCAAAAGCTGACAAAACAACATTGAGACAAGAAATAGTGGACTGATCAGTGGCAAGCCTACTCGGAAAAAGCGATGAGAACTGTGTGAAATCATTCACACACACACACGAATGAATTTATTCCCATTCCTTTTAGATTGAGGGAAGATTCCGACGTAATCGATGTACACCCGCGCCAAAGGGCGAGTTGCTTGGTGTGAGGACAATAATCCTAAATAGGTAGACAACGTTGGCTTTCTAATCAAACAAGACTTTCATGCATTGACCAGTTCCCTAATCTCGCCACCCATATTCTTCCATAAACTTCCCCCTTATCTTCTATCGTGTTTCATAGATGTCTAGATGTCCCCCTACTGCGGTCTCTTTGTAATACTTCAAAATCATAGGTAATAGCACTGCTGGAACGAAAATTTTCATCTTCTGACCATGCCTCGAAGGGCAACACAGAACTCCATTCCTCATAACATAAGGGACGACATATTCCCCAGAAGAAAGGGTTTACATAATAGGAGCATGCACCAGATCTTCACATTGATATTTGGCTATATCAAAATCAATTAAAATAGCACTTACGCTAGGTGGTTTGAAAATAAAAGGCGAAGGCCTTTCCTCCGGATCAACAGAATTAGAACCGCCGAAAAACATTCGCCTTGAGGCACCTGCAACTAGATTCTTGGACCTCCGAATGTGTCGCACGTCAAGCTGAAAAGGTGAAATCCTAGTTGGCCATCGGGCGATGCGCCCGGTATGACGGGGCCTATGCAAAACCCAGTTCAGAGTCTGTTTGCTGGTCTCCAAATCAAATTTAACGTGCTAAAGATAAAGATGGAATTTTTCTAAGGCAAATAGTACGGCCAGTCGTATTCAGAGGATATGGAGCCGCCCATCTTACCAATGTTAAATTTTTAAATTCATGTTCCTTTTTCTCAGGATCTAATAAAGTTATGAAAGTGAAATTTATGCCACATTTTATTCAAACCTTACTTGACATACTGGACTTAAGCGGACTCAGATATATATTTTTTTAAACAGTCAATAAATAGATTTTTTCCCTAAAAAACAGCCAAATCACAAACAGTTTTATATAAATCAGGAAATCCCTCCGTTAAAATGTTAACCAATATGAGACAAATTCACGATTAAAATTACACAGCTCTGTGATAAATAGTCACCTAGAAAAAGGAACATACATTTGAAAAAATTAGAAACTGAGAAAGCTGCAGTTGAAACTTTCCACACATGTTTTCATATTTCAGTGCATCCCTGCACCATATGAAGGAGAATCTGGATCTGTCTGTGATTCATACAGGTCTTATTGCTTCCGTTTAGCCTTGTCCCTGAATTGCCTACCTTTTTTCTGCACTTCCTGAACCATTCTTTCTGCTTTCCGTAGTCTTTCTCGGTCCAACTCCTTCATGGTATTCACACAATTCCTTCCTATTTTCAGTCCTAACTCCTGTAATACCAGACATTTAACAATGTTTCCTTTATTATAATTGGCCACTAGGAACTCCAAATCGTAGTGTTTTATGCCCACAAAAGTGCCTTTAGGGATGCGAGACCGTATAACGTTGTTTACCGATTCATTACGATTTTGACTTTTCCCATGAAGACACTTCTCCAACAGCTGGGGGCTGGACAGATCTCTAAAAATGGGCGTTATTTCTTCCATACAGGCAAGAGGAAGTGTGTGTGCTTGGAATGGTCGTAGGGAATGCCTTCTTCTTTTGCTCGTAGATATGGCAATGTAATTCAACTCGGTTTCGCAGCCATTGCTAGCGCAAGTTTAAATTAAAATTCTGGGAACTTTTAATGGTTAAACTATAATGTATTATACATCATTTTAAAGAGCAGACTTCAGAGATTCATAAAATATAAAAACATTATAAAATGTTATTTTTGACCATTTTAACCGTTCCGTATCCCCTTAACTCGTATATACAGTACTTGGCCTATTGAGGTGACAAGGCTCTAGACGCATGGGCAATTTGCCGCCTTCCGAGTTCATATTCCTGTAGAAGAACCGCCGCGACTGGAGATGAAGAGGCGTCGGTCTGGAAAATTAAATTCTTGGAGAAAATGGCACTGCCAAGACCGGGGCGTTATACAGAGCTAATTTCCGATCCTCAAACAGAGCTTGCTGCGATGCCCGCAATTGAAACCTGACACCTTTCTTGCGGATAAGGTTTAGGGCTGCCGTCCAACTAGCGAAGGTTGGAAATTCACCTTGCTGATGAATCTGGCAACCCCTTTAGCATCTTTGGGGAGGCTTGAAGTTACGGATTGCTTGAGTTCTGAAATGATCGACCGAAACTCCATTAGGTGACACAGTATGCCCCAAGAAGGATATAGAAGGTTTAGCCAAATGTACCTTTGACAACTTGACCGTAAATCCAGCTTTACGTAGGTGTTTGGGAGCTTTCTCTAGATGAGCGATGTGTTCTTCAAAGGTCTCAGTGGATTTAACACCATCCAGATAATGGTACAGATATACAAATTTAACATCGGAGAAGACACTAACTAGCAGCCTAGTGAGGACCGCCGCGTCCGTGGGGAGCCAGAAAGGCACCTAATTTTATTCATACAGGTTCCATTCAGTAGCGAAAGAAGTCAGATATTTCGATTCTTCCGCCAGAGGTACCTGGTTAAGACCTACAATGGTGAAGAACTTAGCCTTACGAAACAAAGAAAAACATGAATACAAGTCGAGAAAGGGCACTGATAATAGATCTATCTTACGATTTAACGCCCTCTAATCAATTACTGGTCTGAATCCGCCTTGAGGTTTCGGAACCAGAAAAATAGGTGAGGAATATGCTTACTTGGAGGGTGGAATGATAAGCATTTGGTCTATGATTTCCTTCAGGGCCTTCATTTTAGGCGCAGATAGACTGTGTGGAGGAAATCTTACAGGGACGGAATCCGGAAACTCGATCTTGTATTCAGTTAAGTCAGTAACACCAAGATTTTCCGAAAAACGTCGGAAATTGACTGATATAATTTACGAATTCAATTATCCCGATCCCAGGTAGATGGCTAAGATCTAATGGCATCTCATTCTGGGTTAGCGAAATCAATGAAGTTGATACAGAATTACATTTTAAAAGAGGTATGTGGAAATTACTCCTAAATTCGAATGTGCAGCCTTTACTCTGATGATCGAGCACGCTAACGGAATGTGATATGAAATCTACCTCTAATATCAGAGGGCATGACATTATTTAGCAACAAATAACTTAAACTTCCACGCCAATTTAGAAATACGAATTTTCTCCTGTATAAATCCTAAAATTTCTAGTGGAGAAGAGTCAGCCGAAACACATCTTGCAGAATAAGGAACATATTCAGGAAATTTACAACAAAATATTAATTTGGAATACTGTTCTTCTGAATCATGGAGTTAACACTTCCGGAATCTAAGAGGGCAGTAACATGTTCAAAGTTTATTTCAATTTTGAGGAATGGAACAAAATCTGAAGTACCAGAGGCAATCTTGACGCACTCTTTGGGGCCTTCAAAGATGGTCTTACGTTGTCTTCCCTCCTTAGAACATATGATTCCAGACTTAAACTGGGCTGAGCTTTGAGATGCACATAGTGTCGAGCAGTTTGCACCCTTGTCACTTTCTATTACTGTGGTTAGCAGAGGTAAAACCTGAAGTAGGAGAATAAGGAGTACTATTTGATTAGTTACAGTTATTAGCCAGGTGTGTGAATGGCCGGCATTTGATATATCCTTCAGAATAAGACGCTCCATTTTTAGGTCCGTTAGTTTTTAATAGAGGACATTTCTTAGATGCTAGACCGACCCACACGCATAACATTAACGGGGAGAGAAGTTTCTAAGAGGTGGTGGCTGAGAGATATTGGAAGAGGGTGATGGATCTCGAGCGACTCGCAGAGTATCTGCATATTTAACTCCTTCCGCCGACACTGACATGGCCTCAAGTTCCCTGAACGTTTGCGGACAGGAATCGAAACACAAGTATGATCTAAAATATGGCGACATCCCTTCGAAGATAGTTTGTACAATTTGGCCTTCAGAACAGTGAAATGCAAATACTCTAGTAAAAACTTAATATCCTGTATGAATTCCGGTAGGTTTTCATCTATCCTCTGAAATCGGAAGTAGTATTTATGAATTAGGGAGGACAAGGCTCTTGCAGGGAAGAAGTTTGCAAACAAGTGGGCATGGAAGTTTTCAATGGAACTCTTTTCCGATATCGCCTTAACAATATTATCTGATAGAACCCCAACAGTGTAAGGGTAAATGATCTGTAAAATTTATGAATGTGAGAGGGAAAACACCAAATTCCACTACAAATCTTATGAATGCTATTACGTCATTATTTGAGTTAACTGAAAATCTAGAAAATCATTTGAGTAAATGCCTAAAGGATGGGGTAAGCCCCTAAAACCCGTAGATATCACCGGAAGGGTAGCCGGGTTTTGAGGACGATCAAAGCTGCATTACTAATGAAAAATGGCGGATGATTTTGTGGATTGCCAACGAATTTGTTCGGGTGGGGCAGAAGGTTGTTTTCGCTCTACTGATTCCGCACTGTCTGAGGATTCGTTCGTATCCTCTTCCATATTGACATTTAATGGGGCAGCATAGTCACTACTTCCACCCGCAGACCCAGACAACAATTGACTAACTTTATTAGACAGCTCAGATGTACGTTGAGCTAAGGAGTTTGGTACAATTGAGTGTTCATCACTGACTTTAAGAGACATTAGATGCCCTACTCTATTACAGAAATTAAGGAGTCTAGTCTGAAAATGTTTAAGGTGGTTACGAGAGGGCTCACCTGCTTAAAATAAATTCAAAACAGAATCGAGGTCTGTAATGTTAGTGGTGATCGTGGGTAAAGCGTCACCAACTTCCTTCTTTCCATACAGAAATATTAATAGGTAAATCCAAAAAACCTTGCCTCTGTCACAGCCGTGCCACTAGACTGAAACTTTCTCTCATTTAGTTCATAAACAAGTTTTTTATTGCGCAAACACCAACGAGCCATAACCTCTCTAGGACGAGCCATGATGAAACGAATTTGCCAAAATTTGGAATAATTGGAAAACCGAAAAACTTCTACTGTTCAGTTTCAAATTTTAAGTAATTACGTCAGAAGGGTCTTTGTCCAGGCCCATAAAACTACGCTCTGCTACCACTTGTTCTGGAAATATCGTGGATCACAGAGGAGTAAAAAGGTGCTGGACTGAATGGGCAACAAGGAATTAACCAGAGCATAATTTAATGCACTGGATTTTGAAATTTTATTCCTTCTTTTATCTCTCATTCAAAATTTGTTAAGTAGGAGATCTGAATAAACAATGACAATGTAATAATGGGCTCGTTACCTCCATCAACAACGATTTAAAGGCCATAATGGGGTACAAAAGTAGAGAGAATTATCAGCAAGATGATGTACGAGGGATGAGTATTATAGCTCTGAAACACGTACACTATTTTATAAGAGAAGGTTTTCTTCACTAAATTCCATAGCGTAGGAATGTGAGCTCCATAACTGAATACAGTTCAACTTCTCAGAGGCATAAATTTCTTAGAGCGCACAAGGTTATACCACGGTTACTAGACGGTAGGGGTCATCAGTTGGGTGCGCAGTAGCAAGCCACGCCTCCTGACGTCACGCGTTCCCCATGTTCGCTAAACGAAGCAGAACACCCTTAGTCTAGTGATGGTGTTTACCTTCTCAAGAGTGTAAGAGTTTAATTTTTCTGTGCTGTGCTGTGCCATGGTGTGTTGTGCTGCCGTTGGTTGCTCTAACTACGATAGACATCAGAAGGACTTAGGCATTAAATTGCATCGTTTTCCGAAGAACAGTGAAACTTTAAAATTTGACGTGATTTACGTCCTGATATTTAAATTTGCCACTGAGTAGTAATGATTTAGCGAGTCAGTTCTGTAAAGATCGTGAAATAAGGGCACAAAAGGGAAATCATCGCAAGGAGATATGGCAAATTTTACAATCGCAGGCGCCAATTGAAGCAGAAAATGATAATAATGCAATCTTGAGGAAGGTATTAGGTAACAAAAGTAAACATCAGTCCGCCTCTGTGGTGTAGTGGTTAGTGTGATTAGCTGCCATCCCCGGAGGCCCGGGTTCGATTCCCGGCTCTGCCACGAAATTTGAAAAGTGGTACGAGGGATGGAACGGGGTCCACTCAGCCTCCGTACGTCAAATGAGTAGAAGTATGTTCTATTCCCAACTGAGTCATCCTGGAAGTGGTTTTCCGTGGTTTCCCGCTTCTCTCCAGGCAAATGCCGGGATGGTACCTAACTTAAAGCCACGGCCAATTCCTTCCCTCTTCCTTGTCTATCCCTTTCAATCTTCCCGTCCCCCCACGAGGCCCTTGTTCAGCATAGCAGGTGAAGCCGCCTGGGCGAGGTACTGGTCATTCTCCCCAGTTGTATCCCCCGACCCAATGTCTCACGTTCCAGGATACTGCCCTTGAGGTGGTAGAAGTGGAATCCCTCGCTGAGTCCGAGGAAAAAACCAACCCTGAAGGGTAAGCAGATTAAGAAGAAAATTGAAAATGAATTTAGTGCCTTCCATGGAAACTACATTAAGAAATGTCCAGGAGATTTTAGGTTTCTAAAGGAAAAAAGAAAAGAAAAACATCCTGATCTTGAAGATTTCGTTGTTTTATGTTTCGTTAGAACCAGAACGTTCATAAGGATGAAAAACATAAACATACATAGGCACATGAATTCTTGCAAGAGGTGTAAACGAACTCCTAATGAAAAAAGAAGTTTGAAAAAAATAAGAGTTGTTTGATAGACTGATTTTTAAGTAATGTAAAACAACCAAGTAAAAATCTGGTGTAAATATTTTGTGTGGAACCTATATAATGTAAATATGTATACAGTTTTACTACCGGCACCATAATAATAATTAGGAGTATTCATGAGGAGTTTTGAAATATTGAACATTTGATCGCATTTTCTGACTGAGGGTTTTCTCCGCACCAAGTTTCTATATGGCCTAAGACTGTGGAAACCTCTTTCCCCACCAAAAAATTGTGACCCCTAGTATGGTGGAAGAGGTAGACGTTTCTTCAGGGGATTTTTACCAACATTCCACCGACCAATACACATTTATACATAATAACTTATACATCGATATAATATTAGACGTTTTTAATACTACTTAACACCAACAATCCACCAAAACAACGGTAAAAAGCATCCCGCGCGATTGGGCATGTTTCCTTACTTTTTGTAACTAGTTTTAGAAATAAAACTACGTATAAAATTGTTCTAAAATCACTGGATGGATAGAAAATACGAAAACCGAACCGTAAATACTTTATTTGCGAGGCGAAAGATAATTTATTAGTGAGAAAGCTACTGGAATAGTTCGTGTTAAGCACAGTGTTATTACATTACTTGGAATGTTCTGAAAAATACTGAAATAAATTACAACATACGTACCTACACATAACAACTGGCAATTATATTTGACAAAACTGAAAAATATTTAGCAAGTGGTTAAATTAAAATAAGCGAATCATCAATAGAAACGCACAATTACAATGGGTCGTGTTCACTGCAAGCCTGGCAGTGGGGATCAGATGACGTCACTAGCCAAAGCGAGCCTGCGCGTGACCCCTACCGTCTAGTCTAGTAACCATGGGTTATACAATGCCAATCTTCAAGTGAGGTAATTACAGTCACTTCTGCTCAACAGTTCTTAATTTTCCATTCTGGAAACATAAAGAGGGGCAATAAGTGCCCATGATAAATGGCCATTATTTAAAAAGAAAAAGATTGATAATTATCGGCCAAAAACAAAATGCAGGGAGTCAAAAGAATAGCACACCTTCTAGAAAACTCTTAGAACCCTAAGTGGGCTTATGGTCCGAAGATATAGAGGCTAAGTCTATTCTACGCGAGGGCGATCAAATGATAACCTCTAAATACAAAAAGTGTGTTAATAATTTTATAGGATAACAAATTTTAGTTATCCCATACCGAATTGAATGGTAGTCAACACAGGGTAATCACTCTTGTCCCCTTACGTTACTTATTTCACAGTAGGAAATAAAACATGTTCCTTAGACTGGTGAACATTTTACATTTAAACCACCGGGTTTAGAAATGTACATGAAATAAATGAGCTTTGAAACCTCCCCATCAGTCTATCTGCCGGAGTTATAACATGTTAAGAAAATTCTGCCATTACCTTGAGTAGCTGGGCCTTCCGAACGCCGAACTGTGGCCCATGCCACTTTCGTATACGCCGCTCACAATAAACTGGAGCCATGGCAATGACAATACGGCCTTAAAGCACCCAGCGTTTATAGTATATCGAAGGGAAGTTTCCAAAACTCTTTACGGGTAGGCTTGATGCTTGTACACACCCCCAATTTTAATTGGTTAGAGAAAATATTCACAACATTTCTAATTGGTTGTTAGATACAGGCGATTTAGAGGGCAGAATTGGTGACAACCTTGACACAAGAACAAAACAATCTTCAAAACTAAGGTTATCCACCTCTGGCCTTATATAAGGCACGCAGTTTAACTGGACGGAGAAGCTGAACCCCGGTACAATTATTATTGTTATTGTGTGTGTGATTACCACAGTGGCTTGGTTGATGGCTTCCCACCTGGAAAAGCTGAGGATCGAATCCCCGGCGATAGTAGGTTTTGATTTTCATATAAAAACCACGCGCCACACAGCCCTGAACCCCGGCCTTAGTGGCTCCAGCGGCCTCAGATATAGCCAGCTGGTGAAATTACTTATTGTCGGTAATGTTCAAGTCTGTATCATTTACTCAATAGGATACATTCTTCTTCCTCCTCTGCCTCTCTTCTTCTTCCCCTTCTTGTTTCCTGGAATTCTTTGTGCCCGTAATGGACACTTCCGCGTTGGCACTTCCGATCCTAAGAGAGCAGTTAGGCAGGCAAAACGGAAGGAAAGACAAGTGGGCGAATGTCTTAAAGTCAAGGGCAACGATGGCTAAGAGTTATTCTTAGGGAATGGGCCCAGGAGTTGTTGGTTTGAGTCACTGCAGGAAGATGAGCAGAGGGAAGGTGGTGATCAGGGAAGTGTTAATATGATTGGGCAGGGCAAGAGGATAGGAAAACATAAAGTACCGGTAGTGGATAGGACGGAGGAAGAAGTGACCGGAGAGGAGGGGATGTAAAGTTTGCAGAGGTTGAGGATCTGGCCAGGCACGTGAAGGACAGGAAACCACAGTGGAGTATCAAGGCAGATGTTGAGGAAAATAGAATTGCGGTAGGGGGATAAGGAGACGGTGGTAGGTTTCAACGTAAGGCAAGCAGGAGATTTGCGGGATCTGGTTGCTGCAGAGCGGAAAAATTTTAAGAATGCGGAGATAGTTATCACTGAGATATTGTGCAGGAGGTAGAATGAATGGAATATGACTGGGGATATAAATGAGACTGTGGAATGGGTATTCGGGGAATGGAAAGTGAGATTTGGAGATCCTCATGGGTAGGTAGGAGATGGGGATTTGCGCTTAGATGGCCTTCACTTGAACCGCAATTTTAGATCTACGTATAAATTAGTGGGGTTTGTTCAGGAGAGTTATAGGGAGGTGCATTTAGGGAAACATGGTGGACTAGGGAGCGGTGATCAGAGGCGGATCCAGGATTCCATGAAGAAGAGCGGAACATATTTTTGAAATATATACGGCAACATAAAGATGAGTTTACGTTGTGCAGTAAAGGGAGAATGGAGAAGCGCACTAAAATTTACAGTTCCATACATTTTCATGAATATTAAAATATTTAGGGTTATGTTTGTTATAAAACTATCAACATAATGCTAAGAATTTACCGTTAAATATTTTCATAGTTAAATAATACGAAGGAAAACGCTTCCAAGAATCAGCGAGTTCTTATTATATTATATAACTGGATTACTGTAAACGAGGACGATGCACTAAGCATGCAGAGTCATGCAAGCTACCACTAGCATGTTTGGGTCATGTGTGCAGTTTATTCTGAATTAATTACAATAATAATGATGAAGATAATAATAATTCCGGGTTTTTCCGTGATCCGGAGGGTGAAGTAAACGTGAGGGGTAAATATCTGGAAAAATCAGGAACCAAAGTCTAAATTTTGAAAAGTATGTTTAACGTTTTTTCTTTCCTTTACTGATTAAAAATATGTCGAGGAACCAACAAGAAGAGCAATGATATAGATTTAACTAGAGGAGTAGTATAATGGGAGAGTTCGGCCGCCACCTCCACCTCAGGCTCCCAGTGGCCACCTCCACCTCCACCTCAGCCAGAGGCCTCCTAGTGGCCACCTCCACCTCCACCTCAGCCAGAGGCCTCCCAGATGCCTCCTCCACCTCACGCGGGAAATTTGAATTTGTAAACAAAGCCACGTGCTTTTTGACAGCTGTCATCGACAACAACGCATCGCTAACCTCAGTACTGCCATCTTGACGGGCCTAAACTTCAGTAGTGCCAACTTAACCTAACTAGCGCGAGGTAAACAAAGCCACGTGCTTTTTGACAGCCACGTGCTTTTTGACAGATTTGTAAACAAAGCCACGTGCTTTTTGACAGCTCTCATCAACAACAACGCATCGCAAACCTCAGTACTACCATCTTGACGGGCCTAAACCTTAGTGGTACCAACTTAACCTAACTAGCATGAGGTAAACAAAGCCACGTGTTTTTTTGACAGCCACGTGCTTTTCGACAGATTTGTAAACAAAGCCACGTGCTTTTTGACAGCTGTCATCGACAACAACGCATCGCTAACCCCAGTACTGCCATCTTGACGGGCCTAAACCTCAGTAGTACCAACTTAACCTAACTAGCGCGAGATAAACAAAGCCACGTGCTTTTTGACAGCCACATGCTTTTTTGACAGCTGTCATCCGCCATCTTTAAACTACAGAGCACCGTGCTGCCCTCTTTCGTCACCTGTCATCGGCAGTGCTGCCATCTTGACGGGCCTAAACCTTAGTGCTACCAACTTAACCTCACTAGCTCGAGATAAACAAATCCACGTGCTTTTTGACAGCCACGTGCTTTTTTGATAGCTGTCATCCGCCATCTTTAATCTATAAAGCACAGTGCTGCCCTCTTTAGCTACTTACCTTTGAAATGTGGTGGCGGATAATTTGAAAATGCTTTTCGACAAGCAGCCATCTTTAATCCAGAGAGAACAGTGCTGCCCTCTATGTGGTGGCGGCAAATAGAAAAATTCCACGTGCTCTTGTTTGAAAACAAACTCACGTGCTTTTTTGACAGCTGTCATCTGCCATCTTTAATCTATAGAGCACAGTGCTGCCCTCTTTAGTTTGAAATGTGGTGGTGGTAAATTCCACGTGCTCTTGTTTGGAAACAAATCCACGTGCAGCTGTCATCCGCCATCTTTAATCAACAGAGCACTGTGCTACTATCATGCGGGCAATTTCATCACCTGTCATCCGCCATCTTTAATCCACAGAACACCGTGCTGCCCTCTTTATGGCTACTACCTTAAGCACGTAGTAGCGGACAATTTGAAAAGTTCTGTTAGCTATCATCCGCCATCTTTAATCAAGAGAGCACCGTGCTGCCATCTTTAGCAAGATACCTTTGAAATGTGGTGGCGGCAAATTGAAAAATTCCACGTGCTCTTGTTTGGAAACAAACTCACGTGCTTTTTCGACAGCTACCATCCGCCATCTTTAATCAACAGAGCATAGTGCTACCCTCTTTGTGATGGCGGCAAATTCCACGTGCTCTTGTTTGGTAAACATAGCCATGTGCAGCTGTCATCCGCCATCTTTAATACAGAGAGCACCGTGCTGCCCTCTTTATCGTAGTAGATGTAAATTCGTCACCTGTCATCCGCAGTGCTGCCATCTTTAGCTAGATACCTTTGAAAAGTGGTGGCGGATAATTTAAAAAGAAAAATTCTACAGCAGCCCTCTCTCGACGCTAATTGCATAAGATGGTGGCTATACATGACTCCTTAAGGGTGCTTACGCAAGATGGCTGCTATACACAGGTTCTTATGAGACTCCCTTGGGATGCTTGCGCAAGATGGCAGTTATACATGGCTCCTTATGAGATACCCTAGGGATGCTTGCGCAAGATAGCGGCTGATCTTATGGGATGGCTTAAGGGTCCTTGCACAAGATGGCTTGAGACGCCCTAAGGATGCTTGCGCAAGATGGCGGACACAAGATGGCAGCTATACATAACTCCTTATGAGACGCTTTAAGGGTGCTTGCGCAAGATAGTTGCTACTCTTAGCTTAGAGGCTAACGTGTCGTGATAGTTCGATTCATTAAATTTAGGGCTTAAATGCAAAATGTTAAATATATCGAAAACGGTGCACCGTAGAGCAAAACGGACAAAATGTTTCTGCCTAATACCTAGGTTCGCAGTATGAGGAACAAGAAAATCATAGTCTAATGATGAGATCAACGGTTCGGTTCCTACTTAGGCCCTTTGGCATTTGCTCTGTTTTAGCTTGTATTGAAGCGAGTCTTCGTAACATGACCAGGTCTAGCTATGGTAGAGAGTATAACGTACCGTGCAGGTTCGATTCATTAAATTTGGAGGCTTAAATGCAAAATGTTAAATATCTCGAAAACGATGCATCGTAGAGCAAAACGGACAAAATTTTTCCGCCTAATACGTAGGTTCGTAGTATCAGGAACAAGAAAAAACATAGTCTAATGATGAGATCAACGGTTCGATTCCTACTTAAGCCCTTTGGCATTCGCAGCTATCTATTTCTACAAGATGGTGGCTGCTCTTATGAGAAACAAGATGCCTTGAGACGTCCTAGGGATGCTTACGCAAGATGGCAGACACAAAATGGTGACTATACATAGCTCCTTATGAGACGGCCTAGGGGTGCTCGCACAAGATGGCGGCTACTCTTATGAAGAAAGCTAGCTTAGAGGCTACTGCGCAAGATAACAGCTGCTGTTATGCATGTGGTGGAGGGCAATTTGAAATTCTATGTGCTTAATCAACAGAGCACCCTGCTGCCCTCTTTAGCTGAAATGTGGTGGTGGATAATTTGAAAAATTCTTTTGACAGCTATCATCTTTAAAAACAATGGCGACTATACATAGGCTGTTAAGGTCTTATCATTCTCCTCCTCCTCCTCCTCCTCCTCCCCCCTCCTCCTTCTTTGTTTGCTAGTTGCTTTACGTCGCACCGACTCAGATAGGTCTTATGGCGACGATGGGACAGGAAATGGCTAGGAGTGGAAAGGAAACGGCCGTGGCCTTAATTAAGGTACAGCCCCAGCATTTGCCTGGTGTGAAAATGGGAAACCACGGAAAACCATTTTCAGGGCTGCCGATAGTGGGGTTCGAACCTACTATCTCCCGAATACTGGACACTGGCCGCAATTAAGCGACTGCAGCTATCGAGCTCGGTCCTCCTCCTTCTCTACCTCCTCCTCCGCCTCTTATGTCAAGGCATAGCTTTATATCGAACAAGTTTAAACCTGCATCGCGAAGGCAAGCGTGTGCAGCGATAACATTATTGTGCATGTTTAGACTTTCGAAACATAAGAAGAGTAGAATCAAACGCTGTACTCGATACGACATGTGATCAGAACATTGATTGATGCGTTCAGAAAAACAAAATAAGTGATCAAGACTAGAATCGAACAATGTACTCAATACATCATGTGTTTAGAATATGTCAGGGGATACGCTTGTTCTAAGAAGATCAGATTGAAACATAACAAGACTAGAATAGAACACTGTAATCGATGTTGTTAACTTCAACATGTGATCAGAACATTGATTGATGTGTTCAGAACACAAAATAAGTGATCATGACTAGAATCGAACACTGTACTCGATACAACATGTGATCAGAACATTGATCGATGTGTTCAGAACACGAAATAAGTGATCAAGACTAGAATCGAACACTGTACTCAATACAACATGTGTTTAGAACATGTTAGGGGGTACCCTTGTTCTAAGAAGATCAGAATGAAACATAACAAGACTAGAATCGAACACTGTAATCGATGTTGTTAACCTCAACATATGATCAGAACATTGTTTGATGTGTTCAGAGCAAAAGTACAATTTTGATGATTTGCTTAGTGTAAAATCAAAAACTATGGAAACACACTGTGCACATATCGCGTAGCTAACTCGCTCAGTAAGCAATATTGCAAAACTACAACTTCAATGATTTGCATAGTGTAAAAATAAAAAACACACTGTACCCATACTGCGCAGCTAACTCGCTCGGTAAACGATATAGCCAAAGTATAACTTCAAATTATTTACCTTCCATCATTCGTCTTGTGTGTAAAAATCAGTCGAACAAGTTATCGCATAAACATGGCTGAAAAAAAATCGTGATAGGGTATGGAACCCAGGGGTTACATCTTATCAGAAGGGCAAAAAGGATGAAAGGACTCTTCCTCCTCCTTACCGCACATTCCTTGGCTAAAGGGCTAATGGGCTAAAGGGCTAATGGGCTAAAGGGCTAAAGGGCTAAAGGGCTAAAGGTGCAACAACCTCATCGATCGCTATCAGCAAGAACGCTTGTACTTTGTTAAGTGTAGAAAATTAATCTTTATTTGTAAATGGTTTCATGTTCAGAACAAGGAATGGAAAATCCCCGAGGTGTGATGAGTTACGTTTTTCGAACTAGTGTTTGGAACACTGAACTTTTCAAGATGGCAAGAGTGAGGTTAGCAATGTTCTGTTGTTGGATTTTAAATTCCGCGCTACAACATGCATAAGGTGGCAGCCCTTGAGGTTTACTCCCGTAAAGATAGCAAGAGTGAGGTTAGCAATGTTCCGTTGTTGGATTTTTAAAATTCCCCGCTATAACATGCAAAAGGTGGCAGCCTTGAGGTTTACCGCCGTAAAGATGGCAGCAGTGAGGTTAGCGACGCTCCATTGTCCTTCAAAGTGAGGTTAGGGTTCGTCAAGAAGACAGCTGTCAAAAAAGCACGTGGCTATGTTTACCAAACAAGAGCACGTGGTCGTGACGTCACGGTCACGTAGTATGCTGCCTCAGCATGTAAAGTTCAATGTCTACACCTACGTAGTTAACACTCTGCTATGTTCACAAGATTTTTATACATCACTATTCTTTAAGCTTTAAGTTCATTCACATAGGCTATGCTAAGATAGCAGCACAAACACATGCGAACTTTGTACATTCTAATGGAATAAGTTTAGTACTGTGTGCGTCATGGATACATGATGTGTGCACGCATTTAATCTTAACTATACGTAATGCTGCTGCTTTGTTTACAAGATTTTTATACATTG
Organism: Anabrus simplex; assembly: GCF_040414725.1. Lineage (NCBI taxonomy): Eukaryota > Metazoa > Arthropoda > Insecta > Orthoptera > Tettigoniidae > Anabrus > Anabrus simplex. Next base: position 13,054,358 of record NC_090278.1, on the reverse strand, counting down.
CTATTCTTTATGCTTTAAGTTCGTGCACGCACAAGCGATACTCGTACGCTCTAGCAGGAGAAGTTTAGTACGATATTCGATACATACATTATCGATAGGTGATGTGTACACGCTTTAGAACATAGCTCATCTTTATGCTTTAAGTTCATGCACATGGGTTAGGGATACTCAAAAGCGATTGCTACATGCTCTAGCGGAAGAAGTCTAGTACGATAGTAGATGCATGTAAAATCGATAGGTTATGCTAAGATAGCAGCACACTTACATGATTTTAGCACAATCTAGTGGGAAATGTTTAGTATGATAGTCGTTTCGTGCAAAATCATTAGGTAATGTGTATACGCTTCGACACAAGGCTATTCTTTGTACTTTAAGTTCATGCGTACAGGTTATGCTAAGATAGCGGCACAATCTAGCGCAAGAAGTTTAGTACGAGAGTCGATGTATGTAAAATCGATAAGTAATGAGTACACGCTTTAAAACATGGTTATTCTTCGTACTTTCAGTTCATGCATCTTAGTTATGCTAAGATAGCAGCACAATCTAGCGGAAGAAGTTTAGTACGATATTTGTTGCATGCAAATCGATAGGTGAGGTGTACACAATTTGAAACATGGCTATTCTTTTTACTTTAAGGTCATGCGTATAGGTTATGCTAGGATAGCAGCACAATCTAGCGGGAGGAGATTAGTACGAGAGTCAATGCATGCAAAATCCATAGGTAATGTGTACATGCTTTGAAACATGGCTATTCTTTGTACTTTTAAGTTCATGTGTATAAGTTATGCTAAGATGTCAGCACAATCTAGCGGAAGAAGTTTAGTACGAGAGTCAATGCATGCAAAATCGATAGGTAATGTGTACACGCTTTGAAACATGGCTATTCTTTGTACCTTAAGGCCATGCGTATAGGTTATGCTAAGATACCAGCACAATCTAGCGGAAGAAGTTTAGTACGAGAGTCGATGCTTGTAAAATCGATAGGTAATGTGTACATGCTTTGAGACATAGCTATTCTTTGTACTTTAAGTTCATGCGTCTTAGTTATGCTAAGATAGCAGCACAATCTACCTGCAGAAGTTTAGTACGAGAGTCGATACATGCAAATTCGATAGTTGATGTGTACACGCTTTGAAACATGACTAATCATTGTACTTTAAGTTCATTGGTATAGGTTATGCTAAGATAGCAGCACAATCTAGCGGAATAAATTTAGTACGAGATTTGATGCATGCAAAATCAATAAGTAATGTGTACACGCTTTGAAACATGGCTATTCTTTGTACTTTAAGTACATGCGTACAGGTTATGCTAAGATAGCAGCACAACCTAGCGGAAGAAGTTTAGTACAATATTTGTTGCATGCAAAGTCGATAGGTATTGTGTACACACTTTGAAACATGGCTATTCTTTTTTACTTTAAGGTCATGCGTATTGGTTATGCTAAGATAGCAGCACGATCTAGCGGAAGGAGTTTAGTACGAGAGTCAATACATGCAAATTCGATAGTTGATGTGTACACGCTTTGAAACATGGCTATTCTTTGTACTTTTAAGTTCATGTGTATAAGTTATG